>NC_136590.1:530268-555268 GCF_910589615.1 Taurulus bubalis | reverse complement strand
GACATTGGGACTTGGCCCTTATGGGAACATTGGGACTGGGCCCTTATGGGGACATTGGGACTGGGCCCTTATGGGGACATTGGGACTGGACCCTAGTGTTTGGGCCTACAGAGCCCTGGGGCTGCTGGGAGTTCCTCCTGAACATTCAGGTCTCTAACGGGGTCACAGTGACACCTGGTGGAAGTCTGGGGAACTTCTGGAGAGAAAAAAAAGAAGAAAAAAAAGAAAAGCTGAACCTCACATGAGATGATTCAAATCCTCCTCCTCTAGACCACAAGTCAACGAGTCCTCTGGACCACGAGTCCTCTGGACCACCAGTCCTCTGGGTCGACAAGTCCTCTGGACCACGAGCCCTCTGGACCACGAGTTCTCTGGGTCGACAAGTCCTCTGGACCACGAGCCCTCTGTGCCACGAGTTCTCTGGGTCGACAAGTCCTCAGGATCACGAGTCTTCTGGGTCGACTAGTCCTCTGGACTACAAGTTCTCTGGACCACGAGTCCTCTGGGTCGACAAGTCCTCTAGACTACGAGTCCTCAGGACCACGAGTCCTCAGGACCACGAGTCCTCAGCACCACGAGTCCTTTGGGTCGACTAGTCCTCTAGACTACGAGTCCTCAGGACCACGAGTCCTCTGGGTCAACGAGTCCTCTGGACCACAAGCTCTCTGGGCCACGAGTTCTCAGGGTCGACGAGTCCTCTGGACCACGAGTCCTCTGGACCACGAGTCCTCTGGGTCGACAAGTCCTCTGGACCACAAGCTCTCTGGGCCACGAGTTCTCAGGGTCGACGAGTCCTCTGGACCACGAGTCCTCTGGACCACGAGTCCTCTGGGTCGACAAGTCCTCTGGACCACAAGCCATCTGGGCCACGAGTTCTCAGGGTCGACGAGTCCTCTGGACCACGAGTCCTCTGGACCACGAGCCCTCTGGGTCGACAAGTCCTCTGGACCACGAGCCCTCTGGACCACGAGTCCTCTGGACCACGAGCCCTCTGGGTCCACAAGTCCTCTGGACCACGAGCCCTCTGTGCCACGAGTTCTCTGGGTCGACAAGTCCTCAGGACCACGAGTCTTTTGGGTCGACTAGTCCTCTGGACTACAAGTTCTCTGGACCACGAGTCCTCTGGGTCGACAAGTCCTCTGGACTACGAGTCCTCAGGACCACGAGTCCTCAGCACCACGAGTCCTTTGGGTCGACTAGTCCTCTGGACTACGAGTCCTCAGGACCACGAGTCCTCTGGGTCGACAAGTCCTCTGGACCACAAGCCCTCTGGACCACGAGTTCTCTGGGTCGACAAGTCCTCTGGACCACGAGTCCTCTGGGTCGACAAGTCCTCTGGACTACGAGTCCTCAGGACCACGAGTCCTAAGGACCACGAGTCCTCTGAGTCGACTAGTCCTCTGGACTACGAGTTCTCTGGACCACGAGTTCTCTGGACCACAAGTTCTCTGGGTCGACAAGTCCTCTGGACTACGAGTCCTCAGGACCACGAGTCCTCTGGGTCGACTAGTCCTCTGGACCACGAGTTCTCTGGACCACGAGTCCTCTGGACCACGAGTCCTCTGGGTCGACTAGTCCTCTGGACTACAAGTTCTCTGGACCACGAGTCCTCTGGACCACGAGTTCTCTGGGTCGACAAGTCCTCTGGACTACGAGTCCTCAGGACAAGATTCCTCAGGACCACGAGTCCTTTGGGTCGACTAGTCCTCTAGACTACGAGTCCTCAGAACCACGAGTCCTCTGGGTTGACAAGTCCTCTGGACCATGAGCCCTCTGGGTGGACAAGTCCTCTGGACCACGAGTTCTCTGGGTCGACAAGTCCTCTGAACCACGAGTCCTCAGGACCACGAGTTCTCTGGGTCGACAAGTCCTCTGGACTACGAGTTCTCTGGACCTCAAGTCCTCTGGACCACGAGTTCTCTGGGTCGACTAGTCCTCTAGACTACGAGTTCTCTGGACCACGAGTTCTCTGGGTCGACTAGTCCTCTGGACCACGAGTCCTCTGGACCACGAGTTCTCTGGGTCGACTAGTCCTCTGGACCACGAGTTCTCTGGACCACCAGTCCTCTGGACCACCAGTCCTCTGGGTCGACTAGTCCTCTGGACTACAAGTTCTCTAGACCACGAGTCCTCAGGACCACGAGTCCTCTGGGTCGACTAGTCCTCTGGACTACAAGTTCTCTAGACCACGAGTCCTCAGGACCACGAGTCCTCTGGGTCGACTAGTCCTCTGGACTACGAGTTCTCTGGACCACGAGTCCTCTGGACCACGAGTTCTCTGGGTCGACAAGTCCTCTGGACTACGAGTTCTCTGGACCACGAGTCCTCTGGACCACGAGTTCTCTGGGTCAACAAGTCCTCTGGACTACGAGTCCTCAGGACCACGAGTCCTCTGGGTCGACTAGTCCTCTGGACTATGAGTCCTCAGGACCACGAGTCCTCAGGACCACGAGTCCTCTGGGTCGACTAGTCCTCTGGACCACGAGTTCTCTGGACCACGAGTCCTCTGGGTCGACAAGTCCTCTGGACTACGAGTCCTCAGGACCACGAGTCCTCAGGACCACGAGTCCTTTGGGTCGACAAGTCCTCTGGACCACGAGCCCTCTGGGTCGACAAGTCCTCTGGACCACAAGTCCTCTGGGTCGACTAGTCCTCTGGACTACGAGTCCTCAGGACCACGAGTCCTCAGGACCACGAGTCCTCTGAGTCGACTAGTCCTCTGGACTACGAGTTCTCTGGACCACGAGTCCTCTGGACCACGAGTTCTCTGGGTCGACAAGTCCTCTGGACTACGAGTTCTCTGGACCACGAGACCTCTGGACCACGAGTTCTCTGGGTCAACAAGTCCTCTGGACTACGAGTCCTCAGGACCACGAGTCCTTTGGGTCGACAAGTCCTCTGGACCACGAGCCCTCTGGGTCGACAAGTCCTCTGGACCACGAGTCCTCTGTACCACGAGTCCTCTGGGTTGACTAGTCCTCTGGATTACGAGTTCTCTGGACCACGAGTCCTCTGGACCATGAGTTCTCTGGGTCGACAAGTCTTCTGGACTACGAGTCTTCAGGACCTCGAGTCCTCTGGCTCGACTAGTCCTCTGGACTACGAGCCCTCAGGACCACGAGTCCTCATGACCACAAGTCCTCTGGGTCGACTAGTCCTCTGGACTACGAGTTCTCTGGACCACGAGTCCTCTGGACCACGAGTCCTCTGGACTACGAGTTCTCTGGACCACAAGTCCTCTGGACCACGAGTTCTCTGGGTCGACAAGTCCTCTGGACTACGAGTCCTCAGGACCACGAGTCCTTTGGGTCGACTAGTCCTCTGGACTACGAGTCCTCAGGACCACGAGTCCTCTGGGTCAACAAGTCCTCTGGACCACGAGTCCTCTGGACCACGAGTCCTCTTGAACCCGAATACACAGCGTACTTTACTGCAGGAAAAGTACTAAAACCACAAGATGAGAGTACTCTGGTACTAGTAAACCGTCTCCATTCAAAATCTTACTTCACAAAGAATCATCAGGAAATACATAGTTTAAGTATAAATACATAATGTTCTTTATTAAAATGATCGGTTTGCATGGAAAAAGAAAAACTCACAAAACTAAAACAAAACTCAATATTTTAAGATTTTGCATTTTGTTTCTTCAGTTTTACTTCACATATACATATATATATATATATATATATATATATATATATATATATATATATATATATATACATACACATTCTACATACATTTCATTAATATTCCTGTCTCCATGCTCAGCTATTATTGATCATCATATCTCTGATATTCATAAACAGACGAGTGATTTCCTGTCGTATCACAAATGTGTTTTTAGAACAAACTGCTGCTGATTGGTGGTTAAACGGTTAAACTTTAGGAAATAAAAACCAATACATAAACAAAGATAAAACAAAAGGTTGGTCCAGTCACCAGTATAAACACACCTCTAAGTTACTCTACACATGTTGTACATTTAACACACAAGAGAGTTTCATTCTGAACGTTTTATCAATATTCATAAAACCTTCATGAGAACATCATCAATATTTATAAAACCTTCATGAGAACGTCATCAATAATCATAAAACCTTCATGAGAACGTCATCAATAATCATAAAACCTTCATGCTAAGATCATCAATATTCATAAAACCTTCATGAGAACATCATCAATATTCATAAAACCTTCATGAGAACATCATCAATATTTATAAAACCTTCATGAGAACGTCATCAATAATCATAAAACCTTCATGCTAACATCATCAATATTCATAAAACCTTCATGAGAACATCATCAATATTCATAAAACCTTCATGAGAACATCATCAATATTCATAAAACCTTCATGAGAACATCATCAATATTCATAAAACCTTCATGAGAACATCATCAATATTCATAAAACCTTCATGCTAAGATCATCAATATTCATAAAACCTTCATGAGAACATCATCAATATTCATAAAACCTTCATGAGAACATCATCAATATTTATAAAACCTTCATGAGAACGTCATCAATAATCATAAAACCTTCATGCTAACATCATCAATATTCATAAAACCTTCATGAGAACATCATCAATATTCATAAAACCTTCATGAGAACATCATCAATATTCATAAAACCTTCATGAGAACATCATCAATATTCATAAAACCTTCATGAGAACATCATCAATATTCATAAAACCTTCATGAGAACATCATCAACATTTATAAAACCTTCATGAGAACATCATCAATATTCATAAAACCTTCATGAGAACATCATCAATATTCATAAAACCTTCATGAGAACATCATCAATATTCATAAAACCTTCATGAGAACATCATCAATATTTATGAAACCTTCATGAGAACATCATCAATATTCATAAAACCTTCATGAGAACATCGTTGCTTTGGTTCTCTACTCAGATTTGTCAACAATAAGAAAAAAACACACACCTTCTTTATTTATTCGCTCTTGGATTTCGGAAAAAGTAATTCTTAGCAGCTGATTAAAAAAGTTACTGACGAGGAGAGAAATATATTTATCTCACTATTGAACAAATCTCTCGCAGCTTCAAGAGAAAAACATAAATTAAGGTGTTTGTTCTCATCATAACAGACAGTTTACGCCTTGTTCACAACTTTGTTTGTCTACACTTTGTTTACAACTTTGTGTGTTTACAACTTTGTTTGTTTACACTTTGTTTATTTACGCTTTGTTTGCATGTTGTTTACACTTTGTTTACATGTTGTTTGTGTTTTGTTTACACTCATCATTCCAAACGTCTCATATCTGGATTTCACTTTCTTATACTTTTGTTTACAGCAAAAGTTTTGCGTCTCTTTGAAGAAGATTGACGCGTCTTTGTTGCTGTTTTATGTTTCTTAGTTGTTCTACATCTCTTTGTCATTGTTGTATATCCTCATAGTGTTGTATATCTTCATAGTGTTGTATATCTTCATAGTGTTGTATATCTTCATAGTGTTGTATATCCTCATAGTGTTGTATATCTTCATAGTGTTGTATATCCTCATAGTGTTTTATATCCTCATAGTGTTTTATATCTTCATAGTGTTTTATATCTTCATAGTGCATTCGTGAGTCGCTTTAGATAAAAGTTAAATTAAATGAACAGTAGTTTTGTGTCTTTGTCGTCATATCAGTTTTCTTTGTTGGAAATGACTCAGAGTTTAGTTTGAAAGCTGAAGGACCTCAGCGATGACAAAGACTGGACCACAACCCAGTCTGGACTACAACCCCACCAGTCTGGATTACAACCTGACCAGTCTGGACTACAACCCCACGAGTCTGGACTACAACCTGACCAGTCTGGACTACAACCTGACCAGTCTGGACTACAACCCCACCAGTCTGGACTACAACCCCACCAGTCTGGACTACAACCTGACCAGTCTGGACTACAACCTGACAAGTCTGGACTACAACCCCACCAGTCTGGACTACAACCCCACCAGTCTGGACTACAACCTGACCAGTCTGGACTACAACCCCACGAGTCTGGACTACAACCTGACCAGTCTGGACTACAACCCCACCAGTCTGGACTACAACCCCACCAGTCTGGACTACAACCTGACCAGTCTGGACTACAACCCCACCAGTCTGGACTACAACCCCACCAGTCTGGACTACAACCTGACCAGTCTGGACTACAACCCCACCAGTCTGGACTACAACCCCACCAGTCTGGACTACAACTCCACCAGTCTGGACTACAACCCCACGAGTCTGGACTACAACCCCACGAGTCTGGACTACAACCTGACCAGTCTGGACTACAACCTGACCAGTCTGGACTACAACCCCACCAGTCTGGACTACAACCCCACCAGTCTGGACTACAACTCCACCAGTCTGGACTACAACCCCACAAGTCTGGACTACAACCCCACGAGTCTGGACTACAACCTGACCAGTCTGGACTACAACCCCACCAGTCTGGACTACAACCCCACGAGTCTGGACTACAACCTGACCAGTCTGGACTACAACCCCACCAGTCTGGACTACAACCCCACCAGTCTGGACTACAACCCCACCAGTCTGGACTACAACCTGACCAGTCTGGACTACAACCTGACCAGTCTGGACTACAACCCCACCAGTCTGGACTACAACCCCACCGGTCTGGACTACAACCCCACCAGTCTGGACTACAACCTGACCAGTCTGGACTACAACCTGACCATTCTGGACTACAACCCCACCAGTCTGGACTACAACCCCATCGGACTGGACTACAACCCCACCAGTCTGGACTACAACCCCACCGGTCTGGGCTACAACCCCACCAGTCTAGACTACAACCCCACCAGTCTGGACTACAACTCCACCAGTCTGGACTACAACCTGACCAGTCTGGACTACAACCCCACGAGTCTGGACTACAACCTGACCAGTCTGGACTACAACCCCACCAGTCTGGACTACAACCCCACGAGTCTGGACTACAACCTGACCAGTCTGGACTACAACCCCACCAGTCTGGACTACAACCCCAGGAGTCTGGACTACAACCCCACCAGTCTGGACTACAACCCCACCAGTCTGGACTACAACCTGACCAGTCTGGACTACAACCTGACCAGTCTGGACTACAACCCCACCAGTCTGGACTACAACCCCACCGGTCTGGACTACAACCCCACCAGTCTGGACTACAACCTGACCAGTCTGGACTACAACCTGACCAGTCTGGACTACAACCCCACCAGTCTGGACTACAACCCCACCAGTCTGGACTACAACCCCACCGGTCTGGGCTACAACCCCACCAGTCTAGACTACAACCCCACCAGTCTGGACTACAACCCCACCGGTCTGGGCTACAACCTGACCAGTCTCACAAACTTCTTCAGCTGATGATGAAGACCCTCGGCCCTTCATCTCTCATCGGAGGAAGTCTCTCGATCACCATGTTGTCTATCAGTCCGTATTTATCGTCCTTTTTATTCCTGCTTCCTCCTCCTGCTGCTCCTCCATTGGCTGAAACCTCCTGTGGAAGCCCCGCCCTCTCCACCGGCTGAGACAGCTGATTGGTCAACTGTGTCAGCGTGATCTGAAAGACACCAGAGTTTATGTACCCTGTTAACAAAAGAACAAAGAAAACCTCTACAGAGAAGTGTCACGCTTGAGCTGCAGCCACAAAGAGACA
Organism: Taurulus bubalis; assembly: GCF_910589615.1. Lineage (NCBI taxonomy): Eukaryota > Metazoa > Chordata > Actinopteri > Perciformes > Cottidae > Taurulus > Taurulus bubalis. The sequence goes on along the minus strand of NC_136590.1, from coordinate 547,581 downwards.
CAGAACAACCACAAAGTGATGCAAAACAACCACAAAGGGAAGCAAAACAACCACAAAGAGATGCAAAACAACCAGACTGAGACACAAAACAACCACAAGGAGACACAAAACAACCACAAAGGGAAGCAAAACAACCACAAAGAGACACAAAACAACCACAAAGAGATGCAAAACAACCAGAATGAGACACTAAACAACCACAAAGGGAAGCAAAACAACCAGACTGAGACACAAAACAACCACAAAGAGACACAAAACAACCACAAAGGGAAGCAAAACAGACACAAAACAACCACAAAGAGATGCAAAACAACCACAAAGAGACACAAAACAACCACAAAGAGACACTAAACAACCACAAAGGGAAGCAAAACAACCACAAAGAGACACAAAACAACCACAAAGAGACACTAAACAACCACAAAGAGACACTAAACAACCACAAAGGGAAGCAAGAGACACTAAACAACCACAAAGGGAAGCAAAACAACCACAAAGAGATGCAAAACAACCAGAGTGAGACACAAAACAACCACAAAGAGACACTAAACAACCACAAAGGGAAGCAAAACAACCACAAAGAGACACTAAACAACCATAAAGGGAAGCAAAACAACAACAAAGAGACACTAAACAACCATAAAGGGAAGCAAAACAACCACGAAGAGACACAAAACAACCACAAAAGACCGGCAGGGGGCGGGGCCACTGACCTGCATGTCCTTGAAGAGGTGCAGCATGGCCACGCCCACCACAATGACCAAGAAGGCACTCAGCGTCGTGACCACGTCCACAGACGCCATGCTCCTCCACTCCTGGAAGAGGATGACGGAGGTGGACAGCACCACGGTGGTGAAGAGGACGTAGTACACGGGGTAGACCAGTAGGGTGCTGAAGGTGTCCAGAGACTTGTTCAGGTAGTTCACCTGCGGGCAGGCGGACATGAGCTCCTCAGAGCGGAGCGACGGCCTCAAACTAAAGTCTGATGTTGTTGTCATTAGGGACTTTATCCTCTTAATGTTCCTGTAAAATTTGACGAAAAACGCCTATCCAGGTATACCCAAAGTAAATTGCAAGCTGTACTTGAACTATTTGGAGTAAATACATGGTCTTGGTCTCTTTTGAAAGGTAACAATCTGAAGCTTTTCCCCCTCAATAGTCAGAATCACTTTAAGTGCTGCTGACACTGAGTTACATGAGTTTGAACACACTAAAGTATAAGGTTTTTATTTCCGCCTGAACATTTCTTTGTAAATAGATGCCTGTAGATGACTATAAATGTGACTTATGGACTGGAAAACACAATGGGACCATAACCTGAAGCCTTTTCTAGTCTAAGTAAAAAGTTGATAACAATATCACAGAAAATGAATATTTTACACATGTTTTTCTAATGAAATGTCTAGGTTTTTCTTTTCATTTTGAGACTGAAAATATCCATGATATATATATATATATATATATATATATATATATATATATATATATATATATATATATATATATATATATATATATATATATATATATACCTATTAAAAAGGCTTATAGTCTTGCAAACTTATATAGGTACTATTCATTTTTACTACCAGTATTGCTGACACAGAGAAAATTAAGTATAAATGCATTGTTATGCTAATTCAAGGCCAAACCGAGGCTCTATCAGCAGCTGGCTCTTCTCATCAAATTGAAGGCTGTTGGGATTATTTGCCCCCCCCTCTTCCTGGTATTGGTTTTTTAGGCAATTTCATTGGCTGTACGAAACGCCTGTCATCTGAGCCGTACGACGTGACAGGCTTGAGCCACGTAAGGAGACAGGGGTTGACTCTAGCCTGTCAGTCAGGACATGAAGCTCCTATTGGTTCAAGTGACGTTTCATTGTAAAGGTTGGATTTCGGCAGTCATTTTGATACCGAGTTTGTAGCTGTGCTCTCATGCAAACTTGCTTTTTTCTAAAAACAAATATGCTTTCTTTCATATCTTCCAGCTGATATGAAAAGATGCAACGCCAGTTGGTGGATATTTATGGATGTAATCACGTGTTTTGGACTAAATCTTTTATGGGATTTATTTTTATTGGACCTTTACGACGTAACAACCCCGTTTTTGTTGGAATGTTATGGATTTATGGATCAATATGAGGCGTCATCGGTGAGTTGCCTGGATTTTGCTATTGTTTGTTTGTTTGTTGTTGTCTGACAAAAGTCTCGTTTGTAGCTGCTGTGGTGGTCTGATCTTGAAACGAGTTACACAGCTGGAATCACAAGAATGGCCCGCGGGACGGCAGAACGTTAACAGGTTATTTAGGAAAAATAAATACGATCATCATCAGCAGCGAGAGATGAATTGTTCTTAATAATCATAATAGTCCCACAAAACCTTTGGCGCAGTTTTCATGTAATTATTGTTAAAGTTTAGGAAAAAGTGGGAACCATTTCAGAGTTTACAATGGGTGTGTATGGGGCAGGTTAGAGCTGTGATGTCATTCCTAGAGCACGAGGAGCTGTGTCCTAATGAACCTTTTTGTATTTGTATTTTGCCATTCACTCCACAATATTGACTTTTGAGGCATAATTTATATATGAAAACGTAGGAAATATTGTGCTTGTGGTACACATATTGCGTCGTGGAATCCAACAATTTTATACTGTTTTGTCAGCAAGCCTGAAAGCGACATGAAGTCCGGCCAACTGCTCCATCAACCTCCATGTTAAATCGGACCACAATTTTCTCTCATGACGGAAACGTGAGCATTTTATAAACTGAATTCACGCTCTCATTTATAAATCCTTACAAATATTTAAGTAGACGGAAACGTTCTCAGAAGTCTTGTGCTTCTCATGATTTCGTTATTTTCGTGATGGGATTCACGGTTGTCTGTCAAATACAATAGTTTGAAAGGTTGTTTTCTCATTAAATCCACAGTCCAGTCTCCCGCTCTGTGACAGTGTCACACCTGTTTTAAGTTAGCCAATCAAGGCAGTCACCATGGCAACCATTGACACACAGGCACACACACACACACACACACACACACACACACACACACACACACACACACACACACACACACACACATGCAGGAGGAACACGTGTAATCACGTGATATGTTGCAGCAAAGTGCTGTCCCATTCATATTTACACCATCAAGCCCTCACAGCTAATGTTGGCATATATATATATATATATATATATATTATATATATATATATATATATATATATATATATATATATTATATATATATATATATATATATATATATATATATATATATATATATATATATATATATATATATATATATGTATATATATATATATATGTATCTCCAATCCACACATACGTGCACACGCGAACGGCCGCGCGCGTGCACGTGGTAATACGGTCGCGTGCACTCAGACTCTTGACTTTTGATCATATTTATGCAAAAAAATTATTATTATTATTATTTTTTTAAAGTCAAGGAGTTATTGATTCTTTAGAGATCAAGAATATATATATATATATATATATATATATATATATATATATATATATATATATATATATATATATATATAATGTACCTCAATAACACATCTCACTACCGGTAATGTACATATATTGCGACGTCTTACGGCAGTAGTAGCCACACTTTCAAAATTTCTTGTGAAATTTTCTAGTTATTATTGTTGTTATTTTTATTATCATTATTATTGTAACTACTATTATTCCTTTCATGAATAAACACGTTTGTCTTTTGAAAGACAGTTTTGTTTAGTTTCTCTCATCGTATGTCAACAACACGGTCGTTAGCTTGGTTAGCGTAGTTAGCTTGTTTAGCTAAGCTTAGTTAGCTTGGTTAGTTTAGTTTAGGTAGCTTAGCTAGCTTGGTTTAGTTATCTTAACTTGGTTAGCTTAGCTTAGTTTAGTAGCTTGGTTAGCTTAGCTTAACTTAGTTATCTTAGCTTAATTAGCTTGGTTAGCTTAGCTTAGTTTGCCAAGTCCACAGGAGAGGATGAGATGGACTCACCTGCGTCACTATGGAGACGACGAGCGTGACCAGCAGGATCCAGGTGAGCGGGTTAGCGAGCACCGAGACGTCCTGGACCACTGGAACAGAAACACACCTTATGTGTCCCAGAATGCATTGCAAATGGGCCAGGACGTATCCTCTACAGGGTGGATTCATTTCTGCAGTAGCGCACTTAAATAAACACGCTCATATTATGGGATGCAATCATTGCAACGAAGAAGTCCAGTGTTTGAGCACAGCGCCCCCTGGCTGCCCGGAGGAGCTATATATATATATATATATATATATATATATATATATATATATATATATATATATATATATATATATATTCTTCTTCTGAGCGTCTCACCGGCGCTGGCGGCGATGGCGAGGCCTTTAACGGAGGAGACGGTGAAGGCGCCGAGCAGCGAGCAGATACCGAGGTAGACGAAGATGTTGGAGCGACCGACCCGAGGAGAGAAAAACAACACGAGCGCCGCGCACAGCAGCAGCACGACCGCCGCGTACGCCAGGAACCCTGAACGAGAACAACACATGAAGCTCAAGTTAGCTTAGCATACAGGATGGAGCTTCTGTCAAACATCGGTACTGATGCTACTTGTAGTGTAGCATCAGTAGCATCAGTACCGATGTTTATCGGACGCTCACCGGGCTCCATCAGCTTGTCGGCCATGTCCTGGAGTGATGTCACTTCCTGTTCCTGTGGCGCGTGGAGCACCAGCAGGACGCTGCCCAGCGCGCACAGCAGGCAGCCCAGCTTCCCCACCGGGTTCAGCATCTCGCCCAGCAGGCGGGAGGACAGCACGGCACTGCAACCAGAGGGGCCGGTTAGTGGGCCCGGTCACAACCACAGTGCATGCTGGGTAGATTTGTATCCGACTCGAGCCCGACATGAGCACTGGTCACTGGGAATCTCACGAGAACGAGGCGGCCGCAGGTTTTAAAGCCAGGCGCTAAAAACATTACTGCTGGTTTAGATATGTGTTATTTACATAACACATATCTAAACCAGCAGTAATGTTTTCAACAAGAACAAAGGATGCAGCTAGACATACATTTCTACATGAATTCATATTTATAAACACACATGAATAAATCAGGGCGTGATCTGTAAACTACAAGCAGGAAGTGACTGTTCTGTGACTTCCTGTGGATTCTTTGAAGCTGAAAACTGTCTGACTTGAGCTCAGTTGTTTGGCTCCGCCCCCTGATGATGATGATGATGATGATGATGATGATGATGATGATGATGATGATCTTGTGAGAGAAGCAGCTCACCCCGTTATAGATGAGACTTTGACCTTTGACCTCCTACCTGATGAGGACGCTCAGCGCGCCCAGCGGAGTCACCAACGTGGCCGGAGCGAACATGTAGGCGGCGAAGTTACAGACCTCTCCTGCTCCCACTGCAGGGGCACCACAGAAGAAGAAGAAGAAGAAGAAGAAGAAGAAGAAGAAGAAGAAGAAGAAGAAGAAGAAGAAGAAGAAGAAGAAGAAGAAATTAATCTGAGACAGACAACATGGAGCTCATAGAGAAGCAGAGTGAATCTTACTGGTCAGCAGGCCGGCCCACCATAACCAGTCCTTCAGGTAGCTGTGGCCTCCGTCACCTGCACACACAAAAACACCCACAATGCACTTTAAAAACACAGAGACTCAAGGACTCAAAGTAAAGGAACTGGTTGAGCAGCTTCACTTTGTTGGAGCTGAAACCCAACACTCAGGGAACAAAATACCAGAGTAGAGTGCAAATGAGATTTACTTTGACGCTTTTACATCACGTGTGTGTGTGTCTACAGACATGAGGAAGATAATGTGCGTGTGTCTGTTACATTGCCGGTACGGTATCTCAGGTAACAGACACAAGCAGGTAACAGACACGAGTAGGTAACAGACACAAGCAGGTAACAGACACATGAGCAGGTAACAGACACATGAGCAGGTAACAGACACGAGTAGGTAACAGACACATGAGCAGGTAACAGACACATGAGCAGGTAACAGACACACAAGCAGGTAACAGACACGAGTAGGTAACATACACGAGTAGGTAACAGACACATGAGCAGGTAACAGACACATGAGCAGGTAACAGACACACAAGCAGGTAACAGACACGAGCAGGTAACAGACACACAAGCAGGTAACAGACACATGAGCAGGTAACAGACACATGAGCAGGTAACAGACACACAAGCAGGTAACAGACACGAGCAGGTAACAGACACAAGCAGGTAACAGACACGAGTAGGTAACAGACACATGAGCAGGTAACAGACACAAGCAGGTAACAGACACGAGTAGGTAACAGACACGAGTAGGTAACAGACACATGAGCAGGTAACAGACACATGAGCAGGTAACAGACACGAGTAGGTAACAGACATATGAGCAGGTAACAGACACATAAGCAGGTAACAGATACATGAGCAGGTAACAGACACACAAGCAGGTAACAGACAGGCAAGCAGGTAACAGACACACAAGCAGGTAACAGACACACGAGCAGGTAACAGACACCAGCAGGTAACAGACACACAAGCAGGTAACAGACAGGCGAGCAGGTAACAGACATGAACAGATAACAGACACGAGCAGGTAACAGACACGAGCAGGTAACAGACACACAAGCAGGTAACAGACACATGAGCAGGTAACAGACACGAGCAGGTAACAGACACACAAGCAGGTAACAGACACATGAGCAGGTAACAGACACACAAGCAGGTAACAGACACACAATCAGGTAACAGACACATGAGCAGGCAACAGACACGAGCAGGTAACAGACACATGAGCAGGCAACAGACACGAGCAGGTAACAGACACATGAGCAGGTAACAGACACACAATCAGGTAACAGACACGAGCAGGTAACATACACGAGCAGGTAACATACACGAGCAGGTAACAGACACACAATCAGGTAACAGACACGAGCAGGTAACAGACACGAGCAGGTAACAGACACATGAGCAGGTAACAGACACACAATCAGGTAACATACACGAGCAGGTAACAGACACGAGCAGGTAACAGACACACGAGCAGGTAACAGACACGAGCAGGTAACATACACGAGCAGGTAACAGACACATGAGCAGGTAACAGACACACAATCAGGTAACAGACACACAATCAGGTAACAGACACGAGCAGGTAACATACACGAGCAGGTAACAGACACACGAGCAGGTAACAGACACACAATCAGGTAACAGACACGAGCAGGTAACATACACGAGCAGGTAACAGACACGAGCAGGTAACAGACACACGAGCAGGTAACAGACACGAGCAGGTAACAGACACGAGCAGGTAACAGACACACGAGCAGGTAACAGACACGAGCAGGTAACAGACACACAATCAGGTAACATACACGAGCAGGTAACATACACGAGCAGGTAACAGACACACGAGCAGGTAACAGACACACAATCAGGTAACAGACACATGAGCAGGTAACAGACACACAATCAGGTAACAGACACGAGCAGGTAACATACACGAGCAGGTAACAGACACACGAGCAGGTAACAGACACACAATCAGGTAACAGACACATGAGCAGGCAACAGACACGAGCAGGTAACAGACACATGAGCAGGCAACAGACACGAGCAGGTAACAGACACATGAGCAGGTAACAGACACACAATCAGGTAACATACACGAGCAGGTAACATACACACAATCAGGTAACAGACACGAGCAGGTAACAGACACATGAGCAGGTAACAGACACACAATCAGGTAACATACACGAGCAGGTAACAGACACGAGCAGGTAACAGACACACGAGTAGGTAACAGACACGAGCAGGTAACATACACGAGCAGGCAACATACACGAGCAGGTAACAGACACATGAGCAGGCAACAGACACGAGCAGGTAACAGACACATGAGCAGGTAACAGACACACAATCAGGTAACAGACACGAGCAGGTAACAGACACACGAGCAGGTAACAGACACACGAGCAGGTAACAGACACACAATCAGGTAACAGACACGAGCAGGTAACATACACGAGCAGGTAACAGACACACGAGCAGGTAACAGACACGAGCAGGTAACAGACACGAGCAGGTAACAGACACACGAGCAGGTAACAGACACGAGCAGGTAACAGACACATGAGCAGGTAACAGACACACAATCAGGTAACAGACACGAGCAGGTAACATACACGAGCAGGTAACAGACACACGAGCAGGTAACAGACACACAATCAGGTAACAGACACACAATCAGGTAACATACACGAGCAGGTAACAGACACGAGCAGGTAACAGACACGAGCAGGTAACAGACACATGAGCAGGTAACAGACACGAGCAGGTAACAGACACGAGCAGGTAACAGACACGAGCAGGTAACAGACACACAATCAGGTAACAGACACACAATCAGGTAACATACACGAGCAGGTAACAGACACGAGCAGGTAACAGACACGAGCAGGTAACAGACACACGAGCAGGTAACAGACACGAGCAGGTAACAGACACGAGCAGGTAACAGACACGAGCAGGTAACAGACACACAAGCAGGTAACAGACACGAGCAGGTAACAGACACGAGCAGGTAACAGACACGAGCAGGTAACAGACACGAGCAGGTAACAGACACGAGCAGGTAACAGACACACGAGCAGGTTAAAGCTTCCAGGCACTCAAAGTAAATCACACACTGATGCGGCTGTTTGATTTGTGCGCCCTGATCTCTTTTGCGCTCTCAGGTTTCATCAGTGATTTGCCTACAGACAAAACAAGTCCTCATGCGCGCCTCACAGGTTTCAATGCAGATGAACATTTGACTCAATGACAAACAAAAACAAGACAACATGCACAGTATCCTCTCATGTGGTTCGTCTGACGATTGTTTGTTTTTCTGAACGGCATCATTCAAATAATACAGCAAAGATTTGACACACGTATGCAGAAATAATTAACTAAAAACAGTCAGATCCAGGGAGGAGCGAGACCTCCTGCCGGCCCACCTGCTCTGGTGTGTCCCTTGCTGGCCAATCGGAGGAGAGCCTTCTTCTTCAGGATGACGCTGCCACCAATCAGGAAGGCCGACAACAGGGCCAGAGTCAGACCCAGCCACGGGTTGTAGGTCACATGGGTCTGCACATCTGTGGACGGAGAGAGACGACCATCAGATTGCGTTAGAGTCACATGACGAACTGCCTGTAAATAAATCTACAGGTTCAGGCGTACTACAACCAACTAGAACCAGATAGAACCGACCAGAATTACAACCAACTAGAATCAACCAGAACTACAACCAACTACAACCAACTACAACCGACCAGAACTACATCCAACTAGAACCAACCAGAACTACAACCAACTACAACCAACTACAACCGACCAGAACTACATCCAACTAGAACCAACCAGAACTACAACCAACTAGAACCAGATAGAACCAACCAGAACTACAACCAACTACAACCAACTACAACCGACCAGAACTACATCCAACTAGAACCAACCAGAACTACAACCAACTACAACCGACCAGAACTACATCCAACTAGAACCAACCAGAACTACAACCAACTACAACCAACTACAACCGACCAGAACTACATCCAACTAGAACCAATTACAACAGACTAGAACTACAACCAACTAGAACCAACTACAACCGACCAGAACTACATCCAACTAGAACCAACTACAACCGACCAGAACTACATTCAACTAGAACCAATTACAACAGACTAGAACTACAACCAACTAGAACCAACTACAACTGACCAGAACTACATCCAACTACAACCAACTATAACCGACCGGAACTACATCCAACTACAACCAACTACAGCCAACTACATCCAACTACAACCAACTAGAGCCAACTACAACCGACCAGAACTACATCCAACTACAACCAACTACAACCGACCAGAACTACATCCAACTAGAACCAACTACAACCGACCAGAACTACATTCAACTAGAACCAATTACAACAGACTAGAACTACAACCAACTAGAACCAACAACAACTGACCAGAACTACATCCAACTACAACCAACTATAACCGACCGGAACTACATCCAACTACAACCAACTACAGCCAACTACAACCGACCAGAACTACATCCAACTACAACCAACTAGAGCCAACTACAACCGACCAGAACTACATCCAACTACAACCAACTACAACCGACCAGAACTACATCCAACTACAACCAACTACAATCGACCAGAACTACATCCAACTACAACCAACTACAACCGACCAGAACTACATCCAACTAGAACCAACTACAACCGACCAGAACTACATCCAACTACAACCAACTAGAGCCAACTACAACCGACCAGAACTACATCCAACTACAACCAACTACAACCGACCAGAACTACATCCAACTACAACCAACTACAATCGACCAGAACTACATCCAACTAGAACCAACTACAACCAACTACAACCGACCAGAACTACATCCAACTAGAACCAACTACAACCGACCAGAACTACATCCAACTACATCCAACTACAACCAACTACAACCGACCAGAACTACATCCAACTACAACCAACTATAACCGACCGGAACTACATCCAACTACAACCAACTACAACCAACTAGAGCCAACTACAACCGACCAGAACTACATCCAACTACAACCAACTAGAGCCAACTACAACCGACCAGAACTACATCCAACTACAACCAACTGCAACCGACCAGAACTACATCCAACTACAACCAACTACAATCGACCAGAACTACATCCAACTAGAACCAACTACAACCAACTACAACCGACCAGAACTACATCCAACTAGAACCAACTACAACCGACCAGAACTACATCCAACTAGAACCAACTACAACCAACTACAACCGACCAGAACTACATCCAACTAGAACCAACTACAACCGACCAGAACTACATCCAACTACAACCAACTATAACCGACCGGAACTACATCCAACTACAACCAACTACAACCAACTAGAGCCAACTACAACCGACCAGAACTACATCCAACTACAACCAACTAGAGCCAACTACAACCGACCAGAACTACATCCAACTACAACCAACTACAACCGACCAGAACTACATCCAACTACAACCAACTACAATCGACCAGAACTACATCCAACTAGAACCAACTACAACCAACTACAACCGACCAGAACTACATCCAACTAGAACCAACTACAACCGACCAGAACTACATCCAACTACATCCAACTACAACCAACTACAACCGACCAGAACTACATCCAACTACAACCAACTATAACCGACCGGAACTACATCCAACTACAACCAACTACAACCAACTAGAGCCAACTACAACCGACCAGAACTACATCCAACTACAACCAACTAGAGCCAACTACAACCGACCAGAACTACATCCAACTACAACCAACTACAACCGACCAGAACTACATCCAACTACAACCAACTACAATCGACCAGAACTACATCCAACTAGAACCAACTACAACCAACTACAACCGACCAGAACTACATCCAACTAGAACCAACTACAACCGACCAGAACTACATCCAACTACATCCAACTACAACCAACTACAACCGACCAGAACTACATCCAACTACAACCAACTATAACCGACCGGAACTACATCCAACTACAACCAACTACAACCAACTAGAGCCAACTACAACCGACCAGAACTACATCCAACTACAACCAACTAGAGCCAACTACAACCGACCAGAACTACATCCAACTACAACCAACTAGAACCAACTACAACCGACCAGAACTACATCCAACTAGAACCAACTACAACCGACCAGAACTACATCCAACTACAACCAACTACAACCGACCAGAACTAAGGACTTTGTATCCATGAATTGTTTCATAGAAACATCAAATAATTTTGTATTATTATGTTTTACAATAAGAATAATTATTATTATTATTATAGTCATCTGTATCATCATTATTATCATTGTATTATTGTTATCATTCTCATGACTTATATATAATTATTACTGTGTATCTCAGAGGTGTTATTAATGATTTATTATTTACATTCATGTTTCTGGTAAATGTTCATCTTCAGCAGCTGAAACAAGCAGGAAGTGAAACTAGACGGAACAATTCTATTGAATAAGAAAACTTTATGTAAACGGAACTGAAAACAATAACTTGAATCTCATCCAGGGGCGGTTTTGGGCACGTGCGACCGGGGCCGCCGCCCGGGGCGGCACTTTTTCATAACACGTGGGGGGCGGCACGACCACTTAAAACAACAACAAAAAACAAAAAATCATCTGGGCCGTGAAGCGGTTTTCCGATATCTATCGTGTCTGGGATCCACTGTGGGCTGCGGGGCCGTACTCTAATGCAGTGGTACCAACCTTCCACAGCCACGGAACGGTTTTCTGTCAGACAATATTTTCACGGACCGGCCTTCACGGTGTAGACGAAAAATATGACGTAATAAATATGACGTAATACGACCGGCATAAATACAATTATAAAATGCATAAAGATACATCTCACCATGACGCTGCATTAGTGGAGCCCTGAGCTTGTTTCTCTGCTGCGAGCCGGTCCGTCTCGGGTGACGGGAGAAAAAGACCGAGCCCCTACGTCTGTTGTTCATGTCCAGTCTACTGACTCTACTCCGTAACTTAAACCTTTATATCACTCTGTCACTTCATTAAAACCCGCTTCACAAAGACAGGATGTTGAAATGGAGGCAGGGTTTAGAGCTCAGAAACTCTGCCTTGATTTCAATCCAGAACACAGAGTTGTAACGGACTTTTAAGTTTCACTTTTGGGGAAACGTTAGGAACCTCTTGACATGTGTCAAGATGTTACGTTTGAGGCTACGCACAGACGGATGTATCCGGGTTTTTTTCAAAATAAAATATTTTTCTGAAAAAAAAAAAAAAAAAAAAATATATATATATATATATATATATATATATATATATATATATATATATATATTTTATATTTATATTATTATATATTTTTTACCCGGCGGAGGGGGGGAAGGGGGGGGGCGCTCGAAGGGGGGTCTCGCCCGGGGCGTAACTACATGTGGAACCGCCACTGATCTCATCGCTACGTTTAAACTTCTCCTCTTCCTCTTCTTCTTCCTCTTCTTCTTCCTCTTATTCCTCCTCTTATTCCTCCTCCTCCTCCTTTTATTCCTCCTCTTCCTCCTCCCAAAGTGGGAGTGTCTTTAGATACTGCACCTCCTTAACAAACAGACTTAAACCGGACCAGAACAACATGGATGTTTACACTGTGTGCGTGTGTGTGTGTGTGTGTGTGTGTGTGTGTGTGTGTGTGTGTGTGTGTGTGTGTGTGTTACCTGTAGTGTTGCTGCTGTTGTCCAGGTGTGTGTAGATACTCTGACCTCCAGAGACGGAACAGAGAGCCGACTGAGCGCCGCACCACAACCTGAGAGAGTCTGCAGAGATATTATTATGAATTATATTATATATTATACATATATACATATATATATATATATATATATATATATATATATATATATATATATATATATATATATATATATATATATATATATATATATATAATATAAGGTTTATACACACATACACAGATACACAGCAGAGTAAAGGGGTGTAAATAGTGTAACTGGTGCAGCCGTACTGGTTTGACCACATGAGGCGTTCAGTGTTGACTCTGAAAACACAACGCTGTGACACAACCTCTCACTCTGAGGTTCAAGCAGGACGTCACCACACGAGATCCATCATATTGATCAATACTGATCAGTATCCATCATATTGATCAATACTGATCAGTATCCATCATATTGATCAACACTGATCAGTATCCATCATATTGATCAATACTGATCAGTATCCATCATATTGATCAACACTGATCAGTATCCATCATATTGATCAATACTGATCAGTATCCATCATATTGATCAGTATGTATTATGAGCTACTTTCCCTGGGAGCGTTCCTGTAAACAATCAGTCATTCAGTTCTAATCAGAAGTTTCTTGCGGGTCATGTGATCAATACAGATTAATAATCATAATAAATCTTCTGCCTGTGAATAAAATACAACAAACCTTTATTTAAACTTTACAAGATGATGTAAGACTTTAAAGTGTTCAATAATGATCATCATTCCTGTATTTCTAGGATCATTTAATGAATTCAAAACAACATTAATGAAGACATGTGACATCAGCTGATGCGTTTACTCACGAAGCAGACAATCGATTGATCAAGTCAATAATCATCATTCATCTTTACCAGCAGACACTCATTTGAATATTGATCAGATTAATACAACATATGAACTCCGTGTTGCCTTCAAAGAACGCGGTAACAAACAGTTTCTTTGTGGAGGAGAACTGATCAGACAGATCGATATGGATCGATATGGATCGATAATAGTCGATCGGCCTCACCGTTCCCGCACGCCTCCTCGCTTAGGTGAACGTCCCGCATCGCCGCTTCTCCTCCGGGGAAAGAACCGAAAGCACAGCGCCGGGAGGCCGCGGAAGAGACGTTGGTCTCCGGGAAGAGAGACGCGAGGCTCCGCTGCTGCTGCCGGGAGGAGACTGAGGAGCGCGGACAACGCCACCCGGACGCGCCCAGAGGGGCGGGGCGGAGCTGCAGGTGACACCTGACCCCGCCCGCCGGGAGGGGCCGGTGAGGAGCGGCAGGTGACACTTGACCCCGCCCCGCCGGGAGGGGCCGGTGAGGAGCGGCAGGTGATTTAAAAAAAAGGAACTGATACTTTTACTGCATTTATACTGTCATATAATTACTTTTATTGTATATATAGTATCATATAATTACTTGTATTGTATTTATGCTGTGATATAAGTACTTTTACTGCATTTATACTGTCATATAATTACTTTTATTGTATATATAGTATCATATAATTACTTGCATTGTATATATAGTATCATATAATTACTTGCATTGTGTTTATACACTGATATAAGTACTTTTACTGCATTTATACTGTCATATAATTACTTTTATTATATTTATACTGTGATATAATTACTTGTATTGTATTTATACTGTGATATAAGTACTTTTACTGCATTTATGCTGTCATATAAATACTTGTATTATATTTAAACTGTGATTACCTTTACTGCGGCAGAGTAGTATTACTGTGTGGTATGAGTACTTTAGCTGTAACAAAGTACTTTATATTGTGTGGTATTAGTATTAGTGCAGCAGAAGTGTGTAAAAAGTGGGAAAAGCAGCGGCGCTTTTATGAATCATTATTTCTTTGGATTTTGTGAAAATAAGACTATAAATACAGTTATTAGTATTATAATAATGTTGTTATTATCAATTGAACAACAACAAAGAGAGAAGTGAAAAACACATCAATAATCACAAATCATAATATCTTAATTCACAAAACTTTATTTCCTATGAAAAATAATTTCATACATTTCTCAGTTTCCTCCAGAGAGACGCCTCTGTGACGCTGTGAAGGCGGGGCTAAGTGAGCCAAGAGGCTAGGCTAGGCTAGGCTAGGCTAGGCTAGGCTGGGCCCGGCCCGGCTCAGTTGCAGTAGTTCTCCAGCACCCGGATGTTGCAGGGCCGGTGGCAGCACTGCTCCACGATGCCTCTCTTCACCATGGACTCCATCATGGCGTCCTTAAAGGCGTACTCCGCCACCTCGTTCTCCCCGCCCGCCGCCGAGGCCCCGCCCACTTTCTGCGGGAGGAAACCTGGGGAGGAACAGACTCAGTATTCATATGTACTAGTACATGGTAGTGGTACTATGGAGTGGTACTATGGTAGTAGTAAAATGTTAGTAGTATTATGTAGTAGTATTATGTAGTAGTACATGGTAGTAGTATTATGTAGTAGTATTATAGTAGTAGTATTATGGTAGTAGTATTATGTAGTTGTATATGGTAGTAGTATTATGGTAGTAGTATTATGTAGTAGTATATGGTAATAGTATTATGGTAGTAGTATTATGGTAGTAGTACTATGTAGTTGTATATGGTAGTAGTATTATTTAGTAGTATATGGTAGTAGTATTATGGTAGTAGTATTATGTAGTAGTTTTATGGTAGTAGTATTGTGGTAGTAGTACTATGTAGTAGTATATGGTAGTAGTATTATGGTAGTAGTATTATAGTACTAGTACATGGCAGTAGTACTATAGTACTAGTACATGGCAGTAGTACTATAGTACTACTACTATGGCAGTAGTACTATAGTACTAGTACATGGCAGTAGTACTATAGTACTAGTACATGGCAGTAGTACTATAGTACTAGTACATGGCAGTAGTACTATAGTACTACTGCCATGTACTAGTACTATAGTACTAGTACATGGCAGTAGTACTATAGTACATGGCAGTAGTACTATAGTACTAGTACATGGCAGTAGTACTATAGTACTAGTACATGGCAGTAGTACTATAGTACTAGTACATGGCAGTAGTACTATAGTACTAGTACATGGCAGTAGTACTATAGTACTAGTACATGGCAGTAGTACTATAGTACTAGTACATGGCAGTAGTACTATAGTACTAGTACATGGCAGTAGTACTATAGTACATGGCAGTAGTACTATAGTACATGGCAGTAGTACTATAGTACTAGTACATGGCAGTAGTACTATAGTACTAGTACATGGCAGTAGTACTATAGTACATGGCAGTAGTACTATAGTACTAGTACATGGTCGTCCATGAAGGACTCACCCATCAGGGGGTCCAGGGCCCTCTTGGGGTTGTAGAAGAAGCCCCGGTCCCCACACACCAGGTACAGGGCGTCCACCAGGTGAGAGCCACACAGGTGCTGAGGGTCAGACGCCTGAGAACCAGGACACGACAAAACCAGTAAGACCAGCAGGGACACGCACTGGAACCACAGGGCCGCCATGATGGAGAGAACTGAGGAGAGAGGAGGGCTGTTAGGAGAGAGAGGAGGAGGAGAGAGAGAGGAGGAGAGGAGGAGAGAGAGGAGAGAGAGAGGAGGAGAGAGAGGAGAGAGAGAGGAGGAGAGGAGAGGAGAGAGAGAGGAGAGAGGAGAGGAGAGAGAGAGGAGGAGAGAGAGAGAGAGAGAGGAGGAGAGGAGGAGAGGAGAGAGAGAGAGAGAGAAGGAGAGGAGAGAGAGGAGGAGAGGAGAGAGAGAGGAGGAGGAGGAGGAGAGAGAGAGAGAGAGAGAGAGAGGAGGAGAGGAGGAGAGGAGAGGAGAGAGAGAGAGGAGGAGAGGAGAGAGAGAGGAGGAGGAGGAGGAGGAGAGGAGAGAG
>NC_136590.1:520000-529768 GCF_910589615.1 Taurulus bubalis | reverse complement strand
AGCCGCGTGATGCTGACTCATCCCGACGGCCCTGAACGCCCCGTCAGCACATCAAACCAAACCTTCATCAGATCTTCTTCTTCGGTGGTGCTTTATGGCATGAAAGGCGCCGAATAAATACAGCTTATTCTTATTATTTAAGTTGTTTCCTTATTATAATTATTATTATTGTTTTTATGTCATTAGTTTGTCACGCAGGTGATTGGATGAACTATCTGTCAATCAAACTTAACGTGCGATGGCATTCATGAATAACAAGAATAAAAAACGTTAATAAAATATATTTTTAATTTCCATCTTCATGTCGCTTGAAAGAAAGAAACGAGGTTTCAGGTTTATTATCAAACTCAGTACAATTACACAAGCACAGTTTTAATCAGAGTATTTTCATGTAGTTTAAACTTCTACTAATATTGTGTTGATACAGTTAGAATGAGATTTTATATTTAATAATTAACTCATTAATTATATTTTATTACAGATGAAACTACCAGCAATATACAAAGTCATTAAAATGATCTTCACCAGCTGCATTATACACTCTGTACTAGTACACGCTGGGTACTATTATATACACTGTACTAGTACACGCTGGGTACTATTATACACTCTGTACTAGTACACGCTGGGTACTATTATACACGCTGTACTAGCACACGCTGGGTACTATTATACACGCTGTACTAGCACACGCTGGGTACTATTATACACTCTGTACTAGTACACGCTGGGTACTATTATACACGCTGTACTAGCACACGCTGGGTACTATTATACACGCTGTACTAGTACACGCTGGGTACTATTATACACGCTGTACTAGCACACGCTGGGTACTATTATACACTGTACTAGTACATGCTGGGTAGCATTATACACTGTACTAGTACACGCTGGGTACTATTATACACTGTACTAGTACATGCTGGGTACTATTATACACGCTGTACTAGTACACGCTGGGTACTATTATACACTGTACTAGTACACGCTGGGTACTATTATACACGCTGTACTAGCACACGCTGGGTACTATTATACACTGTACTAGTACATGCTGGGTAGTATTATACACTGTACTAGTACACGCTGGGTACTATTATACACTGTACTAGTACATGCTGGGTAGTATTATACACTGTACTAGTACACGCTGGGTACTATTATACACTGTACTAGTACATGCTGGGTAGTATTATACACGCTGGTGGTCCCTACAGAGCACAATTGCAATGATGGTGACAATTACTAACGACCTTCTAGTCGCATCAGATAAAGGACTTGTCTCTGTTCTGGTCTTGTTAGACCTTAGTGCTGATAAAGGACTTGTCTCTGTTCTGGTCTTGTTAGACCTTAGTGCTGATAAAGGACTTGTCTCTGTTCTGGTCTTGTTAGACCTTAGTGCTGATAAAGGACTTGTCTCTGTACTTGTCTTGTTAGACCTTAGTGCTGATAAAGGACTTGTCTCTGTTCTGGTCTTGTTAGACCTTAGTGCTGATAAAGGACTTGTCTCTGTACTGGTCTTGTTAGACCTTAGTGCTGATAAAGGACTTGTCTCTGTTCTGGTCTTGTTAGACCTTAGTGCTGATAAAGGACTTGTCTCTGTTCTGGTCAACTCAACTATATCTGTGGATCAAGCCAGATGAAATCCACCAGGTCGCTAAACTTCAAGCGTGTCTTAAAGACATCAAAACCTGGATGACCTGACACTTCCTGCTGCTGAACTCGGACAAGACTGAAGTCACCTATGGAACATCTCAAAGATCCGGCACATCCTGTCTCAAAGCGATGCAGAAACAATGATTAAGCAACTGCAACTCCGTATTATCAGTCTGCTCCGGTAAATCCCTTGGATCTCTCCAGTTGATCCAGAATGCTGCAGCTCGTGTACTAACGAGGACGCGGAAGAGAGATCACATTACTCCTGTGATAGCTGCTCTCCACTGGCTTCCTGTAAGATCGAGAATCATATTTAAAATCCTTCTCCTTGCCTACAAAGCCTTAACTGGTGATGCAACATCATATCTTAAGGAGCTCATAGTACCATATTACCCCACTAGAGAGCGTAAAGTACCATTTTACCCCACTATAGAGCTTATAGTACTATATTACCCCACTAGAGAGCTCATAGTACCAAATTACCCCACTAGAGAACTCATAGTACCATATTACCCCACTAGAGAGCTCATAGTACCATATTACCCCACTAGAGAACTCATAGTACTATATTACCCCACTAGAGAGCTCATAGTACCAAATTACCCCACTAGAGAACTCATAGTACCATATTACCCCACTATAGAGCTTATAGTACTATATTACCCCACTAGAGAGCTCATAGTACCAAATTACCCCACTAGAGAACTCATAGTACTATATTACCCCACTAGAGAGCTCATAGTACCAAATTACCCCACTAGAGAACTCATAGTACCATATTACCCCACTAGAGAGCTCATAGTACCATATTACCCCACTAGAGAACTCATAGTACTATATTACCCCACTAGAGAGCTCATAGTACCAAATTACCCCACTAGAGAACTCATAGTACCATATTACCCCACTATAGAGCTTATAGTACTATATTACCCCACTAGAGAGCTCATAGTACCATATGACCCCACTAGAGAGCTCATAGTACCAAATTACCCCACTAGAGAACTCATAGTACCATATGACCCCACTAGAGAGCTCATAGTACCATATTACCCCACTATAGAGCTTATAGTACCATATTACCCCACTAGAAAACTCATAGTACCATATTACCCCACTCGAGAGCTTATAGTACAATATTACACAACGAGAGAGATCATAGTACCATATTACCCCACTAGAGATCTTATAGTACCATATTACCCCACTAGAGAGCTTATAGTACCATATTACCCCACTAGAGATCTTATAGTACCATATTACCCCACTAGAGAGCTTATAGTACCATATTACCCCACTAGAGAGCTTATAGTACAATATTACCCAACTAGAGAGCTTATAGTACCATATTACCCCACTTGAGAGCAAATAGTACTATATCACCCCACTAGAGAGCTCATAGTACCATATTACCCAACTAGAGAGCTTATAGTACTATAATACCCAACTAGAGAGCAAATAGTACCATATTACCCCACTAGAGAGCTTGTAGTATCATATTACCCCAGTAGAGGGCTCATTGTACCATATTACCCCAGTAGAAGGCTCATAGTACCATATTACCCAACTAAAGAGCTTATAGTACCATATTACCCCACTAGAGAACTCATAGTACCATATTACCCCACTAGAGAGCTTATAGTACCATATTACCCCACTAGAGAGCTCATCGTACCATATTACCCCACTAGACAGCCTATAGTACTATATTACCCCACTAGAGAGCTCATAGTACCATATTACCCCACTAGAGAGCTTATAGTACTATATTACCCCAATAGAGAGCTCATAGTACCATATTACCCCACTAGAGAGCTCATCGTACCATATTACCCCACTAGACAGCCTATAGTACTATATTACCCCACTAGAGAGCTTATAGTACTATATTACCCCAATAGAGAGCTCATAGTACCATATTACCCCACTAGAGAGCTTATAGTGCCATATTACCCCACTAGTACACGCTCGTGGACCCTACAGAGTACGAGTACACACTGGTGGACCCTACAGAGTACTAGTACACACTGGTGGACCCTACAGAGTACGAGTACACACTGGTGGACCCTACAGAGTACGAGTACACACTGGTGGTCCCTACAGAGTACGAGTACACACTGGTGGTCCCTACAGAGTACTAGTACACACTGGTAGACCCTATAGAGTACTAGTACACGCTGGTGGTCCCTACAGAGTACTAGTACACGCTGGTGGTCCCTACAGAGTACTAGTACACGCTGGTGGTCCCTACAGAGTACTAGTACACGCTGGTGGTCCCTACAGAGTACTAGTACACACTGGTAGACCCTACAGAGTACTAGTACACGCTGGTGGTCCCTACAGAGTACTAGTACACGCTGGTGGTCCCTACAGAGTACTAGTACACACTGGTAGACCCTACAGAGTACTAGTACACGCTGGTGGTCCCTACAGAGTACTAGTACACACTGGTAGACCCTACAGAGTACTAGTACACGCTGGTGGTCCCTACAGAGTACTAGTACACGCTGGTGGTCCCTACAGAGTACTAGTACACACTGGTGGTCCCTACAGAGTACTAGTACACGCTGGTGGTCCCTACAGAGTACTAGTACACGCTGGGTACTATTATACACTGTACTAGTACATGCTGGGTAGTATTATACACGCTGGTGGTCCCTACAGAGCACAATTGCAATGATGGTGACAATTACTAACGACCTTCTAGTCGCATCAGATAAAGGACTTGTCTCTGTTCTGGTCTTGTTAGACCTTAGTGCTGATAAAGGACTTGTCTCTGTACTTGTCTTGTTAGACCTTAGTGCTGATAAAGGACTTGTCTCTGTTCTGGTCTTGTTAGACCTTAGTGCTGATAAAGGACTTGTCTCTGTTCTGGTCTTGTTAGACCTTAGTGCTGATAAAGGACTTGTCTCTGTTCTGGTCTTGTTAGATCTTAGTGCTGATAAAGGACTTGTCTCTGTACTGGTCTTGTTAGACCTTAGTGCTGATAAAGGACTTGTCTCTGTACTTGTCTTGTTAGACCTTAGTGCTGATAAAGGACTTGTCTCTGTTCTGGTCTTGTTAGACCTTAGTGCTGATAAAGGACTTGTCTCTGTTCTGGTCTTGTTAGACCTTAGTGCTGATAAAGGACTTGTCTCTGTTCTGGTCTTGTTAGACCTTAGTGCTGATAAAGGACTTGTCTCTGTTCTGGTCAACTCAACTATATCTGTGGATCAAGCCAGATGAAATCCACCAGGTCGCTAAACTTCAAGCGTGTCTTAAAGACATCAAAACCTGGATGACCTGACACTTCCTGCTGCTGAACTCGGACAAGACTGAAGTCACCTATGGAACATCTCAAAGATCCGGCACATCCTGTCTCAAAGCGATGCAGAAACAATGATTAAGCAACTGCAACTCCGTATTATCAGTCTGCTCCGGTAAATCCCTTGGATCTCTCCAGTTGATCCAGAATGCTGCAGCTCGTGTACTAACGAGGACGCGGAAGAGAGATCACATTACTCCTGTGATAGCTGCTCTCCACTGGCTTCCTGTAAGATCGAGAATCATATTTAAAATCCTTCTCCTTGCCTACAAAGCCTTAACTGGTGATGCAACATCATATCTTAAGGAGCTCATAGTACCATATTACCCCACTAGAGAGCGTAAAGTACCATTTTACCCCACTATAGAGCTTATAGTACTATATTACCCCACTAGAGAGCTCATAGTACCAAATTACCCCACTAGAGAACTCATAGTACCATATTACCCCACTAGAGAGCTCACAGTACCATATTACCCCACTAGAGAACTCATAGTACTATATTACCCCACTAGAGAGCTCATAGTACCAAATTACCCCACTAGAGAACTCATAGTACCATATTACCCCACTATAGAGCTTATAGTACTATATTACCCCACTAGAGAGCTCATAGTACCAAATTACCCCACTAGAGAACTCATAGTACTATATTACCCCACTAGAGAGCTCATAGTACCAAATTACCCCACTAGAGAACTCATAGTACCATATTACCCCACTATAGAGCTTATAGTACCATATTACCCCACTAGAGAGCTCATAGTACCATATGACCCCACTAGAGAGCTCATAGTACCAAATTACCCCACTAGAGAACTCATAGTACCATATGACCCCACTAGAGAGCTCATAGTACCATATTACCCCACTATAGAGCTTATAGTACCATATTACCCCACTAGAAAACTCATAGTACCATATTACCCCACTCGAGAGCTTATAGTACAATATTACACAACGAGAGAGATCATAGTACCATATTACCCCACTAGAGATCTTATAGTACCATATTACCCCACTAGAGAGCTTATAGTACCATATTACCCCACTAGAGATCTTATAGTACCATATTACCCCACTAGAGAGCTTATAGTACCATATTACCCCACTAGAGAGCTTATAGTACAATATTACCCAACTAGAGAGCTTATAGTACCATATTACCCCACTTGAGAGCAAATAGTACTATATCACCCCACTAGAGAGCTCATAGTACCATATTACCCAACTAGAGAGCTTATAGTACTATAATACCCAACTAGAGAGCAAATAGTACCATATTACCCCACTAGAGAGCTTGTAGTATCATATTACCCCAGTAGAGGGCTCATTGTACCATATTACCCCAGTAGAAGGCTCATAGTACCATATTACCCAACTAAAGAGCTTATAGTACCATATTACCCCACTAGAGAACTCATAGTACCATATTACCCCACTAGAGAGCTCATCGTACCATATTACCCCACTAGACAGCCTATAGTACTATATTACCCCACTAGAGAGCTTATAGTACTATATTACCCCAATAGAGAGCTCATAGTACCATATTACCCCACTAGAGAGCTCATCGTACCATATTACCCCACTAGACAGCCTATAGTACTATATTACCCCACTAGAGAGCTCATAGTACCATATTACCCCACTAGAGAGCTTATAGTACTATATTACCCCAATAGAGAGCTCATAGTACCATATTACCCCACTAGAGAGCTCATCGTACCATATTACCCCACTAGACAGCCTATAGTACTATATTACCCCACTAGAGAGCTTATAGTACTATATTACCCCAATAGAGAGCTCATAGTACCATATTACCCCACTAGAGAGCTTATAGTGCCATATTACCCCACTAGTACACGCTCGTGGACCCTACAGAGTACGAGTACACACTGGTGGACCCTACAGAGTACTAGTACACACTGGTGGACCCTACAGAGTACGAGTACACACTGGTGGTCCCTACAGAGTACGAGTACACACTGGTGGTCCCTACAGAGTACTAGTACACACTGGTAGACCCTATAGAGTACTAGTACACGCTGGTGGTCCCTACAGAGTACTAGTACACGCTGGTGGTCCCTACAGAGTACTAGTACACGCTGGTGGTCCCTACAGAGTACTAGTACACGCTGGTGGTCCCTACAGAGTACTAGTACACACTGGTAGACCCTACAGAGTACTAGTACACGCTGGTGGTCCCTACAGAGTACTAGTACACGCTGGTGGTCCCTACAGAGTACTAGTACACACTGGTAGACCCTACAGAGTACTAGTACACGCTGGTGGTCCCTACAGAGTACTAGTACACACTGGTAGACCCTACAGAGTACTAGTACACGCTGGTGGTCCCTACAGAGTACTAGTACACGCTGGTGGTCCCTACAGAGTACTAGTACACACTGGTGGTCCCTACAGAGTACTAGTACACGCTGGTGGTCCCTACAGAGTACTAGTACACACTGGTGGTCCCTACAGAGTACTAGTACACGCTGGTGGTCCCTACAGAGTACTAGTACACGCTGGTGGTCCCTACAGAGTACTAGTACACACTGGTGGTCCCTACAGAGTACTAGTACATGCTGGTGGTCCCTACAGAGTACTAGTAGACGCTGGTGGTCCCTACAGAGTACTAGTACACGCTGGTGGTCCCTACAGAGTACTAGTACACGCTGGTGGTCCCTACAGAGTACTAGTACACGCTGGTGGTCCCTACAGAGTACTAGTACACGTGAGCTGGTCTCCAGTGAGAAACCCAACGAGGCGACTGAAACAAACACTCGACTGTTTGTTTCAATCGCCTCGTTGATGATTTCCCAGAAACCGAAGCAGCTGCTTCTCTCCTCTCATGACTCACCTTCCACTCATTCTAATTCATTAGTGTTCAATACGTCTGAATTATTCTGCTGTTATTATTTTGACCCTTTTTATTTTGTTAAATTGCTTTGAATTTATCTTTTTTTTTCTTTGTAAATGTTTGAACTCATATATTGATATATACTTATTATTATTTTTTTTATATTAACCATACTTGTGCAGGAGAGCTGGTGAAAATTGGTACAGAGGAGACACAAATGGAATAAAAGTGGAACTAATGAATTAATTCAATGTAATATTTAAAACAAATAAAACGATTTAATAAAAGTACGTTGATACTTCATACTTCCTGTTTTATATTGGCTTTACATCCTTAGTGTAATACAAATAATGAATATGATAATACTATTATTGCAAACAAACCCTCTTCCTTTAATGTGTACTTTAAAACATCCATTACATACTTAAACATTATTACTTTTACAATAATATGATGTCATCTCTCACATGTTTTTTCAAGAAAATTGACTTCAATCAAAATAGTTTATTTTCTGGAAACAGAATTTTATTTTAATTTTAATTAACTAAATTATAATAATAAACTCTTCATGTGTGTTGTTGTATTATTAACAGTAATACTATTAGTATAGCTTTCATTGTTTCCTGCATGTTTTACAGACTAAGATCTAACCCACAACAACAAATGTAAATGTAATATTGTAACTTCCGTCAAACCTTTATTTCTGCTGGGTTAAAAATTACAATAACATCAGTAATGTGCTTAAAATATACATTTGATGTTTTTGTACTTCATGTGTACTGTAAATGTATTCTTTAAATCCCGGGTGATCATGGGAAGTGATAGTTCGGAATGCGATGAGGTATAATTAAAAAGTATTTAATAAAAGGTTCATCACAAAAACAGCGTATGCCTTCTCGATTGAGGCCCTCTCTGGCTCACAGATTCACAGTCTGTCCCCAGTTAGCCGCCTCGGTGGTTCAAGAGCCCCTTCCAGTCTCTCGTGTTAGTTTATCCGTCACATTCACAGAGCTTCCATTGGTTAGTTCTATTACTTCACACCTTTTCCTGCCATTTTACTCATTCATACGCCTACAGATTCAGGGGCGGCACTATTCTTCTTCTTCTCCAGAAAAAGGGTAGATTCTATCATCTCAAAAGTCAATGTTCAGCGCCGCCCCCTCAGGCGAACAAGAGAACTACACTTCCTTCTAATAAAAGAGTACCCAGGCATCCACATGCACTACGCAAACGTTGTTTTAAACTCCATTCACACATTAATCATTAACAAAAACAGTGACATTCATATGCATACAATTACACAATCTTCAAAATAATATCCCTTATTAATTATCATATTTCATGCATTGTAATTTACACAAACAATAATTTATATAGATGTGCAAGTCCAAATGTGACAAACAAAGTTTAAAAAACCCTTCAGTACTTTGCTACCATATACTATGAGTTCATACTGATAACATAGTTATACGTGTTTTTCCAAAACTTCTTTAGAAAGTACTTTTAAACCGTGACAGGATAGTATAGACTTTCCCATGTCTCAGAAGACAGAAAAGTGAATCATGTTATCTACTTCACAAACAGGAATGATAAATACTCAATATATATATATATATATATATATATATATATATATATATATATATATATATACACAACAGCACAATGTATTAATTTAGGAAATTAAACAATAAAGAAAGTGCAAAAATGCAAAGTATAAACATTGCTAAGTATAGTATTTAAAAACTCAACAGACTAATTCATCAAGAATATATTAAAATAAGTACTGATTTCTTGCCTTGATCGATTTGTCAAAATCATCAATATTAGGAGTTCACCAATTTGAAGAATGAAGGTTAATAAAATCTATAAAAAACACAATGAACATTTTCAGCTGATTTGCGGAAGTTAGAATCTGGTAGAAAGGACCTCTCATAGA
>NC_136590.1:472500-515000 GCF_910589615.1 Taurulus bubalis | reverse complement strand
CAGTTTCATGTGTAAACAGGATTCCTGTAGAAAAACTCTTGAATAAGTAAACAAATGAGATAAAAGATCAGTTGTAGAATAATATAATAAACGTCATGAACCTTTTGTCTCATTCTGAACTCATGTATAGTTTCTATTGAACAATGTAATGAGTTATAATTATGTAATGCAGAGAGGAACATGTATTATTGTTATATTATGTATTATTTATAATTCATTCAAGCTACATCTAAAAAGAACAATGTGATAATGATCACAACATTATCTCATATTTAATCTCACAAGTATATGTTCAATGTGTTGAGGTCACACAAAGGGGATTTTCAAAAATAATTTAAACTTGTATGTATTTAAAACTCAATAAAGTCTCTGTCTGCCTTTTCATGAAGGCCAACATGCCCTCATCCCTCTTGCCAGTGGCGGGCCGTGGATTTTCTACCTGCGCTTCAGTGGATCAGCTGTTTAGCTTAACATTCCGGTCAAATTTGACGAAACCGCCTATCCAGGTATACCCAAAGTAAACAGGAAGCTGTACTTGAACTATGTGGAGTAAATACATGGTCTTGGTCTCTTTTGAAAGGGAACAATCTGAAGCTTTTTTCCCTCAATAGTCAGAGTCACTTTAAGTGCTGCTGACACTGAGTTATATGAGTTTGAACACACTAAAGTATAAGGTTTTTATTTCCGCCTGAACATTTCTTTGTAAATAGATGCCTGTAGATGACTATAAATGTGACTTATGGACTGGAAAACACAATGGGACCATAACCTGAAGCCTTTTCTAGTCTAAGTAAAAAGCAGATAACAATATCACAGAAAATTCATATTTTACACATGTTTTTCTAATGAAATGTCTAGGCGTTTTTCATTTTGAGACTGAAAAAATATTCATATATATATGTATATATATATATATATATATATATATATATATATATATATATATATATATATATATATATATATATATAGATATATATATATATATATATATATATATATATATATATATATATATATATACTATATACCTATTAAAAAGGGTTATAGCAGCGGTGTCAAACTCATTCTCCCCCCAAAGGGCCTCATCAGCATCGTGGTCGTCCTCAAAGGGTTGTAGCTGTAACCCTGTAGACATTTAACTCTCCCCGAACATCATGTTAACTGTCTTTGTGTTAGATTATTGTTCATTCAAGTGTACAAATATATGGAAGAAATCCATTTAATTTAGGGTTAAGAAACCCACGTTACTAAATTATAATAAATAATAAATATACAATTATAAAAGATCAAACTTAAAACAGAAGAAAATAACAAAGACAAAGATCAAACGCACGTTATTATATTAACTTTCTTCAAAGCTTTTTTGTCACAGTTGAGAAGGACATAACTGGTCCAACAAATAATTGTGAGCAAATAAGAACATGCATGTGGTCTGGGGCAGTGGTTCAACTGGTCTGGGGCAGTGGTTCAACTGGTCTGGGGCAGTGGTTCAACTGGTCTGGGGCAGTGGTTCAACTGGTCTGGGGCAGTGGTTCAACTGGTCTGGGGCAGTGGTTGAACTGGTCTGGGGCAGTGGTTGAACTGGTCTGGGGCAGTGGTTGAACTGGTCTGGGGCAGTGGTTGAACTGGTCTGGCTGCAGTGGTTCAACTGGTCTGGGGCAGTGGTTCAACTGGTCTGGCTGCAGTGGTTCTGAACTGGTCTGGGGCAGTGGTTGAACTGGTCTGGGGCAGTGGTTCTGAACTGGTCTGGGGAAGTGGTTCAACTGGTCTGGGGCAGTGGTTCTGAACTGGTCTGGGGCAGTGGTTCAACTGGTCTGGCTGCAGTGGTTCTGAACTGGTCTGGGGCAGTGGTTGAACTGGTCTGGGGCAGTGGTTCTGAACTGGTCTGGGGCAGTGGTTGAACTGGTCTGGGGCAGTGGTTCTGAACTGGTCTGGGGAAGTGGTTCAACTGGTCTGGGGCAGTGGTTCAACTGGTCTGGGGCAGTGGTTCAACTGGTCTGGCTGCAGTGGTTCAACTGGTCTGGGGCAGGATCCACCTTGACCACTTAATGACAAGCTGAGATCCAATGCAAGGAACATTTTCAACTTCTCAAATTAATTTAACGATATGGTGCAGTTTAAACTTGAGAAACTACACAATATCACAGTATGCCAACACAAAACAGTTGTTTGAAATATTCCCTTTTACACTCAATTAAAAACCCAAAAGTGCATCTTAAGGACATGAGGTGACACAACACACATACTAATTTTATAACTTCAGCCTTTTTTTAACAGACTCAGTGTTTTCATGCACAAACATGGAATAAAAATGTCGGTAATGAAGCTTAACTATCACAAATAGTCCAACGGCTAGCACATAAAAAATCCCCTTCAAAATAAAAGCCCATGCAAAGGTCCGCGATTCACAGAAAACGGGTCCGGGAAGCCGTCCCGGGCCACATAAAATGACGCGGAGGGCCGGATTCGGCCCGCGGGCCTTGAGTTTGATACATGTGGCTTATAGTCTTGCAAACTTATAGAGGTACTATTCATATTTACTACCAGTATTGCTGATACAGAGAAAATGAAGTGTAAATGCATTTTTATGCTAATTCAATGACAGACTGAGGATCTATGAGCAGAAGTCTGTTCTGGTGAAGCCTGTTGGGATCATCTCCACCCACCCTTGATTAGTCCCGTTTTTTAGGCAATTTCATTGGCTGTCCGAAACGCCTGTCATCTGAGCTGTACGACGTGACAGGCTTGAGCCACGTAAGAAAATAGAGGCTGAGCCTGAACTTCAACGTAGCTTCTGGTTGGGTAATGTAGCCTGTCAGTCAGGACATGAAGCTCCTATTGGTTCAAGTGGGCTTTCATTGTAAACGTTAGATTTCGGCGGACATTTTGGTGCTGGTGTTTTGTAGCTGTGCTCCCATGCAAACATGCTGTTTTCCGTTTTTCTTTCATATCTTCCAGCTGATATGAAAAGATGTAACGCCAGTTGGTGGATATTTATGGATGTAATCACGTGTTTTGGACTAAATCTTTTATGGGATTTATTTTTATTGGACCTTTACGACGTAACAACGCTGTTGTTGTTGGAATGTTATGGATTTATGGATCAATATGAGGCGTCATCGGTGAGTTGCCTGGATTTTGCTATTGTTTGTTTGTTTGTTGTTGTCTGACAAAAGTCTCGTTTGTAGCTGCTGTGGTGGTCTGATCTTGAAACGGGTTGCACAGCACGGGTTGGCACTCGTACCGAACTCGTACCGAACTATAAATAGGGGGTACAGTGTGCACTAGAATGTCCAGAAAAGGACGCCGCGGGATGGCAGAACGTTAAGAGGTTAATTAAAAATGATAAAATAGCTATAACTTTGTGATTCTGCTTAGGCCAGCAGAGAAGGCTTACAGGCCCTGACGGCTCCAGTGGGTTCTCCAACTCCGATAACAGTGTTTCTGACAGGGCAAGCACCAATGCACACAACTGATCAGTGCTTTCACTTCTACATTTTACAAACAGTTAATCACATTCAAACAACAACATGTCCATCCCTGGGAGCGCGAGCTGCCTCTAGGGGGTGCGCGAGAGGAAAAATGTAATGGTGGTCTAATGGTGTAATAATTAATATTAAACATAATAAAAATAAAAAAATTAAGTAGGATTTTTTGATTATAAAATGTCCCTTTGTAAGATTTAAATTTAAAATTAAAAACGTACAATTTAATAAATAGATGCACTTCAGGTCCGGCCTCCAGACTGTCTTTTACTACACGCTAGCTAGCCTAGCTTGTGCACCTAGCGTCATTTCATTCATTCAGCAACATCATGAAAATATGTTAAACTGGCTGAAATCAGGAAGCTGTCAGGTGGGACATCTGAAGCTATTAGTAATAAAAGAGGAGAGGGACAGAGAGAGAGGGAGGAACCGGAGGGAGAGAAACAGAGAGGTGCTGAGGAGAGACCGGGAGAAGAAACCGACCGGGAGTCGGAGGAAGAGGAGACGGAGGAGACCGAGAAGGAGGAAGAGATATCAGACAAACCGGGAGCACAGAGACCATCGAAGAGTCAAGGTGAAGAAAGAGGAGACGAGAGTGAGGATCAGACTGGGAAGAAAAGAGGAAACATGATGACGATTCTCTGGGTCTGGGCTTCACTTGGATTGGAATGCAGATTGTTGTGCAGTGAGGTTCTGGCTAACAGCTGTCTGAAGACTCTTATTTGCGCCGTCACCTGAACACCAGCATGCCAGTGCAAGTCAGAAGCCCCTTACATTTTTAGATCAAAATTGGAAGAGTTACAAAACAGCCAAAAACAATTGCAGTCTCATCCATGTGAGTCTCTCAAAGTGAGAGACTTTCTCCCTCTTTATCTCTCTTGCTGCGCTGCATGTGAACATCCTCATATGGACTCCTTTTTTATTCATATCTGTTTCTGAGCCTTTGTGCCACTCTTTGATCTTTACGTGCTTACTGTGTTTAAGTAAATACATGTGAAATGCAATCTGCCTCTGAGCCTGTGTGTCCTCGCCATGCAGAGAGCTGTTTGAGCTGTGCGACGCCGCGGAAGGCGCTTAAAGCTGAGAATATTTCAACTTTTAAGCGCGCCGACAAAACGCTAGAAAAACGCGTCGCGCGCATTTAAAAAGCGCCAGAGGACGTAGCAGAGGAAAACAATGGTTTTACTAGCGACGCGTTTTTGAGAGTCGCGTCTGGTGTGAACGGCCCTTACTGCTCTTTAAAAGTGACGCCTGTGTAACTGACATTCATACATTGGACTAAATCTTGTAACAAACGCCACGCGCGAGCAAACAGTTCTCGCATTGGTCCGATTTTATGCGGCTATAAATAGACTCTGTTGCGTTTTTTTTAAGGTGTGGAGGATTGGGGGTGTGAACCCGGTCGGGATGTAGAAGGGGGTGCGTGGCCTAAAACGTTTGGGAACCGCTGGTCTAGACCACTGGTTCTCAACTGGTCTGTCTCCTATACTACTCATTCTCAACTGGTCTGTCTCCTATACTACTGGTTCTCAACTGGTCTGGTTCCTAGTTCACTGGTTCTCAACTGGTCTGGCTCCTATCCCACTCGTTCTCAACTGGTCTGGCTCATAGTTCACTGGTTCTCAACTGGTCTGGCTCCTATACCGCTGGTTCTCAACTGGTCTGGCTCCTATCCCACTGGTTCTCAACTGGTCTGGTTCCTAGTTCACTGGTTCTCAGCTGGTCTGGCTCCTTTACCACTGGTTCTCAACTGGTCTGGTTCCTAGTTCACTGGTTCTCAACTGGTCTGGCTCTGACCCACCATCACCCTGAATGACAAGCCTTGACCCAAATCCAGGAACATTCTCAACTTCTCAGATGTATGTAATGAAAAGATGGTTTAGTTTTAACCTGAGATAGTACAGGATATGATGCTAGCACAACACCAAGTTTAATGATAAACCAAAACAAGCAGCTAGTGTTGATGCTAGAGAGGGAACTATTATTTTTCACTCAACTAGCTGCATTTTAATTAAAAAACTAAAACTGCATCTTCAGGACACAAGGTATTACAACATACATAACTATACAGAATCTTTCAAAAAGACTGAAATTACCTAATTTTTTTATTATTATTATTTTTTTTATTTGGAAATGTCGGTAGACACATAACATGGCAAACATGCATTTCAACTGACACTTCCATCTTTTTCTTGACATATACAAACATACAACATACCCACCCCTCCCACTGGACACCCACCTAGAGTATAGGAAAATAAATACATACAAATAAATAAAAAGAGGTCACCTCATTTCGCCGAGCCAGACGTCTGCACACACACACGCACCTAAACACACACATCTCTGGTACATCTGAACGTGAACACACCTGCTTCACTCTGCACATCAAACATCATCACATCACACAATCATTCCCACAAACTGATTGGCAGCAGTTCTGGCCAGGAGGCAGAAACCAGAGCGCCCAAATTATCGCCTATCCAACAATCAGATTAAAACATGAACAAAAGAAAAAGAAAAGAAAAAGAAAAGAAAAAGGGTTATGTCTATTGTGCGCATATTGATTTAGGGACAATACCAAAAGATACTGCTAGGGGAATCAGGCATCGTTTTGAGTTTACCCAAGTATGTAGAACCGGGTCCCAGGTGGAAAAGAATGTGTTCCTTGACCCCCTCAGCGAGTATTTCATTTCTCTAGATGAATGAATTGCATCAGGTCACCAAACCACATAGATGTCTTGGGTGGGTTTGTTGATTTCCAGTGCAACAACATTCTTCTACGTGCAAGAAGTGTCATAAACGCCATGATGTTTTAATGTTTTTGTTATTGTGCAGTGTTGTCTGTCTGTGACACCAAATATAGCTGAAGTTGCGTTGGGTTGGAGATCAATAATAAGAGCCTCAGAAAGTGTTTTAAAGATCGTACACCAGTAAGATGTCAGAGCAGGGCATGACCAGAACATACACTGTAAAACATCACAGCCCTGTTTAGTTATGTCCACTTACTTCTTCTCTTTGACTCAAAGAGCTCTGACAAGTTTTATATTTGAACTTAACTGTTCAAGTTAAAACTTAGTTAAACGTACAATAATGCCTTGTGTTGACTTTTTGAGATTTGCTAGTGTTAATTGAACTTGACTCTTTAAGTTATCAGTAAAAAAAAGAAAAGACTGGTAAAAAGGCGGGAGTGAGGATTTAAATAAGCAACTGCTGTCATGTTTGTGTTTTAGGTAAACTGTATTTTTTAAATCATGGCCAGGTTGAAGCCTGGCCATAATCTACTGGTTAAACACTGCAGATAAGTCATATACTTAAATTCCAATGAAAATATAGGCATTTTCTGGTAAACAAGAAAGGACTATTTCCACCGGCGGAGGGATTCTATTAACCTGACAACCTCCAGTGAATGAGGCGGAGTAATTCACCGTTACTTTCCACCTGCAACAAGTAGCCAACGGAACAGAGCGCTCAGGAGTTTCGCTTGGGCGCATGAAGGTGAGTTTAAATTATGACTTCAAGTATTTTTCTTAATTAATAGCATGTGAAACTTTAGTAATGTAACACAGTTATGTAACTCGTGCTTGTCAATGGTCTGGAAAGGCTTAGATACTTTGTGGCTTTAATGTTTAGCTAGAACTTCTTCTAAGACAAATGGTTGACCTATTTTATCCGTCCTGCAGTTGATGAAACATAATTAATGTTGCTAGCTAGAGCGTGCTAGCTAGCTTGCTAGCTAATACAAACTTTAAGCAGTCTGAATGTATAGAGTCATACGGCTGAGGGATTCACATTGACCGTGTTTTGCTTGCTCTTTGTATTTTATTTTGACCTTACAGTAGACAACATGTATGTATGAATGTGTTGCTATTTACTGTGTATGCCAGTAATGACTTATATTAATGCAGATCATGCTGTAGGGTCGCAGCTGCGCACTGAGCACAGACCGTGTTGATCCCCCTCCCTCTGCTGTGTGGATGCATATTGTTGTTTTTTGTAAACTGGAGGATTTTTGCTTCAAAATCGCTTGATGCCTGTTTTTGTTTTAACTATTTAGAAATGTAAAAGATTGATAATTTAAGCATAAAGTAAACACATGAGATATATATAATCTCTATGAAATAAAAATGTTAAACTATCGTGCAATTCATTTTTTTTCTGTTTCCAGATGTCATCAAGACTGTCCAGCACGCGATGTGGAAATGTAAGTTTTGTGCATTCTCCTCTAATAGACAAGGAAGAATAATCCATCATTATAAACAGCATCATGGACATCATCGGCGGTGTTTAGGCCTTCTCTGTACTCAAGTTAACATCATACCTTTGATATTGCATTCATCTACTCTTGTCTGTTTTTGTAGGATACAAACCAGAACCGAAGAGCAGCTGCCCTGCTTGTCTCCATGCTTCTATCTTTCAGAGGATTCCTCCGACATAATCCGGATGTGTGATCATGTAAGACTGTATTTACACATTTACTACACTCAATGGTTGTAATGCGACAATGGTAACATGTTTTATGTTCATTAGCCGTAATACCCATAGGCACACACATTTTTATAGAGATTTTGTATAATTACAAACTACCTTTTCAATGGAGTCTCCTTCACCTTTTTTGTTTTAGGGATTTTTAATGAGGACTCTCAAAACATTGAACTAGTACTATTTTGGAGATGTCAGTTAAGATGTGAATGTCTTTATGCCTTCAGGTTCATGGAGAAACCCTGGATGAATGCAGGTTGGACTGTAGATGGGACACGAAGGCATTCTGCACGATTCACTTCCTTTGGAAGTCTTCGACGCGGCCAAGGCAGCAGAGACGATCATCCAACATGAGCCCAGAGACGATCATCCAACATGAGCTCAGAGACGATCATCCAACATGAGCTCAGAGACGATCATCCAACATGAGCCCAGAGACGATCATCCAACATGAGCCCAGAGACGATCATCCAACATGAGCCCAGAGACGATCATCCAACATGAGCTCAGAGACGATCATCCAACATGAGCTCAGAGACGATCATCCAACATGAGCCCAGAGACGATCATCCAACATGAGCCCAGAGACGATCATCCAACATGAGCCCAGAGACGATCATCCAACATGAGCCCAGAGACGATCATCCAACATGAGCTCAGAGACGATCATCCAACATGAGCCCAGAGACGATCATCCAACATGAGCTCAGAGACGATCATCCAACATGAGCCCAGAGACGATCATCCAACATGAGCCCAGAGACGATCATCCAACATGAGCTCAGAGACGATCATCCAACATGATCACTTTATAACAGTTTGATCACTTTACAGCAGTTTGATCACTTTATAACAGTTTGATCACTTTACAGCAGTTTGATCACTTTATAACAGTTTGATCACTTTACAGCAGTTTGATCACTTTATAACAGTTTGATCACTTTACAGCAGTTTGATCACTTTATAACAGTTTGATCACTTTACAGCAGTTTGATCACTTGGGCTGCAGTGGAATATTCCTCTTTGGTGAGTTGAACCTTCCTAACTGAGTGAAATGACCTGAATTACCTCAGTGGCTGCCATGATAAGAAGTGATTAAAAGTGATTAAAAGTGATTAAAAGTGATTAAACTGTTGTAAAGTGATAAACTGCTGTAAAGTGATCAAACTGTTGTAAAGTGATAAACTGCTGTAAAGTGATTAAACTGTTGTAAAGTGATAAACTGCTGTAAAGTGATCAAACTGTTGAAAAGTGATAAACTGCTGTAAAGTGATTAAACTGTTGTAAAGTGATAAACTGCTGTAAAGTGATCAAACTGTTGTAAAGTGATAAACTGCTGTAAAGTGATTAAACTGTTGTAAAGTGATAAAATGCTGTAAAGTGATCAAACTGTTGTAAAGTGATGAACTGTTGTAAAGTGATAAACTGTTGTAAAGTGAT
This sequence comes from Taurulus bubalis, assembly GCF_910589615.1. Taxonomy (NCBI): domain Eukaryota; kingdom Metazoa; phylum Chordata; class Actinopteri; order Perciformes; family Cottidae; genus Taurulus; species Taurulus bubalis. Next base: position 505,590 of record NC_136590.1, on the reverse strand, counting down.
AAACTGCTGTAAAGTGATCAAACTGTTGTAAAGTGATAAACTGTTGTAAAGTGATAAACTGCTGTAAAGTGATCAAACTGTTGTAAAGTGATAAACTGCTGTAAAGTGATCAAACTGTTGTAAAGTGATGAACTGTTGTAAAGTGATAAACTGCTGTAAAGTGATCAAACTGTTGTAAAGTGATAAACTGCTGTAAAGTGATCAAACTGTTGTAAAGTGATAAACTGCTGTAAAGTGATCAAACTGTTGTAAAGTGATAAACTGCTGTAAAGTGATCAAACTGTTGTAAAGTGATAAACTGCTGTAAAGTGATCAAACTGTTGTAAAGTGATAAACTGCTGTAAAGTGATCAAACTGTTGTAAAGTGATAAACTGTTGTATTGATATTCTCTCTGGTGTTGAACTTCAGCTTCACTCTTTTATTTTATTTGACTTCAGCTCAGAAGCTTTGATGAGTTTTGAGTTAAACTGGACGAGCTCTTCAGTCTGACTCATGTTTATGATTATCATCTTTTAATCAACTATTGTGTATCATTACAATAAAGCATATCAAGTCAACATGAGTTGAGTTTCATAAACTGTTGTCTGCCTATTTTATGAGCAAATTATAATCTGCACATAAACCATAACAACATAAAGGGATATGAGACACACATACCCTAATTTCTGGGATATAAGCCGTCACTTTTTTTCACACACTTTGAGACTGCGGCTTTTACAACGATGCGGCTAATTAATGGATTTTCATAGGTCAACTACCATAGTGCAGTGGCGGGCCGTGGGTTTTAGAACAAGGCCTTCAATGACGTGTGTACACGTCAGATGCAGACTGGGGAAGAAAAAAAAAAGTTCCTGTCTGACCCGTGCATGTATTGAACACGGCGTGCGGCTCTGCCCACTACGGCGGGCTGCAACTGTAAAGTCACAAAACGCGCCGCGTGCCCCGTGAACAGCGCACCCTCCGCCTCTCCAGCGCCATCTGCCTTCTCAGATGCAGCACCCCTATCTGCATCTCCAGCAGAACCTCCAGCAGAACCTCCAACAGAACCTCCAGCAGAACCTCCAAGAACCTCCAAGAACCTCCAGCAGAACCTCCAAGAACCTCCAAGAACCTCCAGCAGAACCTCCAACAGAACCTCCAGCAGAACCTCCAAGAACCTCCAGCAGAACCTCCAACAGAACCTCCAGCAGAACCTCCAGCAGAACCTCCAAGAACCTCCAGCAGAACCTCCAGCAGAACCTCCAGCAGAACCTCCAGCCAGCACCACCCGTGGCTGGAATCATCGGGCTCTGTTCGTCCCTTTGACAAGAAGGAAAGGCGCGGCCACTGTTCCATGACGCAGCGCTCGCCTCGCGATGTTGTGCACCCATGTTGTCCAAATAACCACCAAACAACCAGTCACATTTAGTGCTAACGAAACAAGCCAACAACATTAAAACACTGCAGTGCTGCACACACACACACACACACACACACACACACACACAATTTTTGATTTTGAATAATTTCTTCCCAACGGAGCAGTGCCAGACCGAACTTCCAGACCTCAAATGTTGTGGGCGGGGCTAAGTTCGGCTGGTACCAGGCTACATCTTTAGCATACCACCCAAAAATCCACTAGAATGCAGGAAATAACATCTACTTAAACCAAAATGTCCTGGGGGTGAACCATCAGCTATGTCTTTGCTTCACAGAATGTAACCAATGTTGTCCATCTCCAGTGTGACTTTGGGCCCCACAAACCACCAGGATGCAGGGTACAACATGGGGACAACATGGGTACTGTGAATTGTATTGTTTAAATCCCGGGTGATCATGGGAAGTCATGTAGAAGTTATAGTCCGGAATTCGATGAGGTATAATTAAAAAGTATTTAATAAAAGGTTCATCACAAAAACAGAGTATGCATTCTCGCTTGAGGCCCTCTCTTGCTCACAGATTCACAGTCTGTCCCCAGTTAGCTGCCGCCTCCGTGGTTCAAGAGCCCCTTCCAGTCTCGTGTGTTAGTTTATCTCACTCCCAGAGCTTAAGGCCACTCATTGGTTAGTTCTACGGTATGCGATTGGCTAAAAGTCCCACAGGGGCGGAGTCTCTCTTGGCACAGGTTTTGAAGATGGCTCCATAACATTCATGTTTTCCGGTACCTGAAGTCCTCACTCCGCCCTCCTGTGTTTGCTAACGCAATATTTGACCTAGAAGGAATTGTTATTCAGTTCTATATGTTCCAACTTATGAGAATCTTACTTCAGCGTACAGTCATCCTTCCCCAGAAACCCTTCATCTCGACTGGCTCGAATCCCCCTCCAGTTCCTTATCTCGTGTCATAAACCACAGGTGGTCCATTCTCTTTGTTCCTTAAGACCAAATGCCATCCATCCATTATCAGCCGCTTATCCGGGGTCGGGTCGCGGTGGCAGCAGGTCCATCAGGCCGACCCAGGCTTCCCTCTCACCCGCAACCCTTTCCAGCTCATTCTGGGGGATCCCGAGGCGTTCCAAGGCCAGCCGGGAGATATAATCCCTCCAGCGTGTCCTCGGTCTTCCCCGGGGTCTCTTACCAGTTGGACGTGCCTGGAAAACCTCTAATGGGAGGCGTCCAGGAGGCATCCTGACTAGATGCCCGAACCACCTCAGCTGATTCCTTTCGACACGAAGGAGCAGCGACTCGACTCCAAGCTCCCTCCTGATGTCCGAGCTCCTTACCCTATCTCTAAGGGTGAGCCCGGCCACCCTGCGGAGGAAGCTCATTTCGGCCGCTTGTATTCGAGATCTCGTTCTTTCGGTCACGACCCAGAGTTTGTGACCATAGGTGAAGGTTGGAACATAGACCGACCAGTAAATGGAGAGCTTCGCCTTCCGGCTCAGCTCCTCTTCACCAGGACGGACCGGTACAGCGCCTGTTTTATTGCTGCAGCCGCACCGATCCGTCTGTCGATCTCCCGCTCCACCTTACCCTCACTCGTGAACAAGACCCCGAGATACTTGAACTCCTTCGCTTGGGGTAGGCAGTTTGTCCCCACCTGGAGGGAGCAATCCACCGGTTTCCGGCAGACCAAATGCTCCTTTGTAAAACCCTCAAACACTGTCTGTGTGCAAATGACCTCTGAACTCTGCAGCACAGAGTTCATGTGACTCCAGCAAACTAGTGACTCTGTGACCTGATAGACAATTAACCATTGCAATATACACATGGACATCATTACACAGTAATAAAAATGACCTTAATATGCATACAATCACAAATCCTTCATAATAATATCCCTTATTAATTATCATATTTCATGCATTGTAATCTACACATAAACAACTCATTTTAAATAGATGTGCAAGTCCACATGTGACAAACTAAGCTTAAAAAACACTACAATACAACATGGGTACAACGCCAAATTAATTCAAATTTCCTGATAATTGAGCCACCAACGTGTGTGGCTGCGTGCGCGGAAACATTTTGGTCACCCCCGACAAAATCTCACTCCAAGGTTTTTTGCACAGCCTCCGGACTAAAGCTTCCACCCTTGGTAATTTTTATGCGGATGACAATGCCAAAAGAAAAATTCCCGAAAGGAATCGCCGTGAAAGTCAACAAGAAAGGGTGGATGATAGAAAGTCTAATGAAGGAGTGGCTGAATGAATACTACAGGAAGCAAACGGGAGTATTTTTTCACAGAAAAAAGGCATTGCTTGTTTTGGACAGCATGAGGGCCCATATAACAGATTCTGTGAAAGCAGCCATCAAGATGACAAACTCAATTCCAGCTGTGATTCCTGGGGGCATAACAAAGTATTTGCAGCGCCTTACTGTGGAACATTACTGTGGAACGTTCATTTAAGGTGGCACTCCGAGTTCAGTGGGAGGCTTCGATGACGAGCGGCGAGAAATCCTTCACAAAAACTGGCCGCATGCGAAGAGCAACTTTTCCTCAAGTCTGCCAGTGGATCCTAACAGCGTGGAGCAGTGTCAAAAAATCCACCATCACCAACCCAGTGGATCCTAACAGCGTGGAGCAGTGTCAAAGAATCCACCATCACCAACCCAGTGGATCCTAACAGCGTGGAGCAGTGTCAAAGAATCCACCATCACCAACCCAGTGGATCCTAACAGCGTGGAGCAGTGTCAAAGAATCCACCACCACCAACGGGTTCCGAAAGGCTGGACTGCTGCGTGAGGAGGAGGACAGCAGGCGGATTATCCTCGGGAGGAAAGAGACTGAGAGCGCAAACGAAAGAGAGACTGAGAGCAACGAAGCAATGCTGAGGCTGTTTCATTCCATAATAATGGAGCACTGACACCACCATGTTCTAACAGTACAATGGACAATAAACTCAGAGGAACCTCTTTTTATTTCTCTGCTGAGAAGCAGGAGATGATCATGAAGGCATATGAGGAAGTCAATATCGTAGTCACTCACAGCAAACGCGTTGCGAATATTCGTTTTTGCAACATTGTTGCCGTGAACGCAGCTTTAACTCCGCCCCCTCTGAGAGACATAAGCGTCTAAATATATCAGACAAGTTAAATGCGTCAGTGTTGAGAAAATGTATCGGCTAATCAATCAGATTATATTTACAAATAAATATAAACTTATGAGGATATATGTACTGTATGCACGTATGAATCATGTACTATATGTGTGTATATACATGTATGTGTAGATTACCATATAACGAGGAGTTTGAATATGTGTATGGGCGGATCAGTATGTATGTATTATTCATAATCAGAAATTCAATCAATTGAAGCAGTGAAAATAAATTGTGTGTGATTCTCTGTATTCTCATCACGATCACCTTAATCATGTTCTACAATAATGATATGTATGGTGTACTAATAACACTGTCATATAATTATGATGCTTTCAACACATCCATAAGTTTCTTAAGAGCTAAATAAACTTAAGAACAGCGGCATGCAGCGGCTGATAGTCTGTGTCTGAGACGATCAGCTGCGTCTGTGGTGATCAATGTCCGCGGCTCGAGAAGCTCTCTAAATAAATTATTTCTTGCCGTCAAAATCTATATCGCCGCGTACAGGAAGTCATGATGATGTAAAGGATGGATCCTGTGATCTGGAAGAACTCTCTCCCTATAAAACTAATATAACTAATATCGCTCCTTCATCAATGAGGAAGTGAGCTGCCTTTTTTGTCCGTGGGAGTGTCCATCTTATCCAGTGAATTTCAGTAAGCCTGCAGGTTTACATTTTTGGCTGTGTTGCTATGGTGATTAATCTAAGCTTGCTTCGAGAAACCGAGAAAGCCTGACCTACGTCATCTTATCCTGACAATTAGCCGCTAACTCAGGAAGCCAGATACGAGGAACAGGGCCCAGGACTCAGGCAGCTTGGTCGGGCTAAAGAGGAGGCCTAGAGCTGGGGACAGGATTCTGTACCAGGAACACAGCGAGGGAGATCCAGGTAAGCTGGGGGAAAGTTTTCAGCCAACGACCCCTCGTCAGTTTGGAGAGGCCTGGAAGTTCTCACCAACTACAGGAGACCACCCCCCACTGAGACAATCACCGACTGGCTGACGACCTGAATGTGTTCTACTGCAGGTTTGATAAGCCCACTTCCACCACGCCCAACTGCCCCGTTATCAAACAATCACCTCCACTCTCCTCCTCACCTCTCCCACCCAACCCCCCACCGGCACTGAGGATCTGGAAGAGGATGTGAGTCGGCTCTTTCTGAGACTGAAAATCTGAAGGACCTCAAAGGGCCCCTGCTGGACCCACCTGAAGGACCTCACAGGGCCCCTGCTGGACCCACTTGAAGGACCTCACAGGGCTTATTGCATATTGTGTATGTAAGAGCAATGTGTAACCGGAATCAAATCCCATGTGTACGTAATGAAGCTGATTCTGATTCGGAGGTGATGCTGAAGGCCTTGAACACTAGATTCTTCCTCATCATCTTCCTCATCTTCTGATCACCTTCACCAATGATTTAAACATAGATAAATATTGTGGTTATGTATGCGTTATTATGCTGTGATTTTACTGGTCCGGCCCACTAGAGATCAGCATGACATCACTGCTCTAAAGCATGTTCACATTCAGAAACCTCTGCTTTTGTAAACAGTAATATCTTTGTTTAAATACTATTTAACAGAATTGATTAAATAATCAATCAATTAAAATTAACATGTATATACACAGCTTTTATAAAACTAAGTGCTGTTGAACTTAAAATGCATATTGAAAAATGACTAAAGCTCTCATCACATGAATTAACATCTTATTGTATATGAATTAATAAATACATATATGATGTTTTCATAAATATAACATACAAATACGATTAAATAAATTACAGATCTTTTGAATCATTACAAAATATAGATCACATTATTTCTGACGTGCTGGTAATCCGATTAGTCAGAGGCGGTTTACTTTGAATTCCTCTGGTCCAATCGCAGCGCAGCTACAGCGCGCGTGTCTCCCCGCTCGGACCAATCAGCGCCGCCCTGACTCCGGCAGCTCCTTTATAAAGCGTCTCTTCGCGCTCTCGAGGCATTCCTTCTTGATCCGTGAACCCGCAGCAGACCGAGCGACTACAATGGCCAGAACCAAGCAGACCGCCCGGAAGTCCACCGGAGGAAAAGCTCCCAGGAAGCAGCTGGCGACCAAAGCTGCCCGTAAGAGCGCCCCTGCCACCGGCGGAGTGAAGAAGCCCCACCGTTACAGGCCCGGCACCGTGGCTCTGAGGGAGATCCGCCGCTACCAGAAGTCCACCGAGCTGCTGATCCGCAAGCTGCCCTTCCAGCGCCTGGTGAGGGAGATCGCTCAGGACTTCAAGACCGACCTGCGCTTCCAGAGCTCCGCCGTCATGGCTCTGCAGGAGTCCAGCGAGGCTTACCTGGTCGGCCTGTTCGAGGACACCAACCTGTGCGCCATCCACGCCAAGAGGGTCACCATCATGCCCAAAGACATCCAGCTGGCCCGCCGCATCCGCGGGGAGAGGGCTTAGACCGACCCGCCTGTAGTGAACCCCAACGGCTCTTTTAAGAGCCACCACACCGCTGACTGAGCTGACGGTCCTGGTCCCCAACATGTTTAATTAATTGTAAGATATTACAATTTATTTACATTGTAGTGTCACGAACACACTTTGTCCTCATTTTATTTATATATATATATATATATATATATATATATATATATATATATATATATATATATATATACTTTGCTCTACAGTTGGATTAATCTTTATTAAAGCTTTGTTTGGTACTGAAGCAACACTAATCAATATTTAATGTTACTCAGATAGCAATTTCTGGTCTGAGCCGTTAAAGCGATAATTATATTGTAACAACAGCTGGATGTTCATTGAAAAAGTATTGTTAAAATAATGTGAATTATTTAATTAGAGTTTTATGACAGTGAAGATTTATAGAAATCAATGGATAAATAGATGGATTTGTCATCATTAAACATGTGATGAACATGAACACTTGAATTATTATTAATTAATCAATTTAACCTTTTGTGAGCAGATGTTTAATATAGTTATTTATATCAGAGGATTCAATATAACACCAGGCCTTAAACTCATAACTGAGCATCATAACATGATCTCCAGGGTAAAGAACAGTTCAAGCATGGAAACATCTAATGGATCTAATGGATCTAATGGATCTAAAAAATTAGAGGAGTGGTCAAGTAGTAATAAATGCAGGTATTCATGCAGGTTACTAAAAGTAGTTATTTAATGAATATAAACTTATTTCTGGGGTAAAGCTGAATGTACAGAAGTCAATAATGAAATAGTTATTCTGCAGTACACTGGAATAACTTTAATAACTGAGTTGTGTTCACCAGGTGATCCATGAAGGTAAAATATATATTTACAATGAAATGATTTCTCTTTAGTTTGTGGTTCTTAAGAGACATTGTTGTTAAAATCATGAATTGCTTAATTTATCTTCACGTTCATAAAATTTGAATCATAAATCTGTTTAAAGGAAGTTCTCTGCTAAAAAATAGTGGGATAATTATATTATTATTTTGTTAAGAGCTCAGACTGTTACATGTGTTTATGGAAACTTAATTATATAAAAACACTTAATGTTTATATATCACTTTATGGCAGTTTGGTAACCGCAGACATCAAGTGAAGTTTAAATGTTGTATTTTAATAAGATATTATAAATCATGGCCTCTGAAGGAAAGTTGTTTTGTGACATTTTGCATAATTAGATAAATGTATTGATATTAATCATGTAATGCTAAACATGACATTGAATTATTATTCATGTAAATCAATTGCACAAGGTTTGATAGTTATTAATGTAAGAGGATTCAATATATTAATTCACAGGATCTCTCTTCAGGAGTGTGGTGGCTCTTAAAAGAGCCGTTGGTGTGGTCGTCGTCTCGGTCACGCGCTCTACTTCTTGGCGGCCTTCTCGGTCTTCTTGGGCAGCAGCACCGCCTGGATGTTGGGCAGCACGCCGCCCTGAGCGATGGTCACTCCGCCCAGCAGCTTGTTGAGCTCCTCGTCGTTGCGGACGGCCAGCTGCAGGTGACGGGGGATGATCCTGGTCTTCTTGTTGTCGCGGGCAGCGTTCCCGGCCAGCTCCAGGATCTCAGCGGTCAGGTACTCCAGCACCGCCGCCAGGTACACCGGAGCTCCGGCGCCGACACGCTGGGCGTAGTTACCCTTCCTCAGGTGTCTGTGGACACGGCCGACGGGGAACTGGAGCCCGGCCCTGGAGGACCTGGTCTTGGCCTTCGCTCTGGTCTTACCGGCTCCCTTTCCACGTCCAGACATCTTTGCTTCTTGCTTTCTGAGTCGCTCACAGAGGAGAGTGTCTTCATGGCGGCGCCGGCGGGCTTATATACAACCACGCTGCTCTCTGATTGGTCAGAGAGAGCGGAGCTGCGGTCGTCCAATCAGAGAAGAGCTCCTTTCAGATTCATGTTTTCACTGTGACGCTTCTGCTCGGCGCCAAAAGAGTTTCAGAATACTTCTCCTCTCAAAGCGTATTAATCATTTATAAGATAATTATAATTACTTCTACTACATGTGATGTTTATAAGATAATTAGGGCCCGAGCACTGACGTAGTCAGAGTCGAGGACCTATTGTTATTCGAATGTTTGTTTATTATTGTCGACCTATGCGCAGGGAAAAGAGGTGCTTGGGATAAACCTACATTCTTCAAACTTTGCACACCCTCAGCGAACATTTTAATATAATTTGGGTGTCGACCAAAAGCCTGAGAAAATGTCTCTATAGCGCCCCCTTTAGGCTGAAAGCACACCGTTTTTGCGAACTTTGACCGATTGACTTGAAATTTTACACACATGTCCGGGTGGGACTGCTCTACAAAAAACTCATCCGTGAAATTAAAATGCGCCTAATTAGATTTTCCGCCATTTTGAATTTTGTAAAAAAACACATTTTTGCCCATTCCTCCTAAACGCTGGGTCCATTTCTCACGAAACTTCCTGTGAATCATCATTGGTTCAATGTGGTCAAACGATATTTTCAACTTTGTTGATATCTCATTGCGTTTAGAAGTTATTAACCAATTAACCTCTTAGGGGCGTGGCTCAATATGTCAATACACATAACTTCCTAATTACTTGGCCTATCTTCACAAACTTTGTAGCATATGTCAACATCGTGTCCCTTAACGTACCCAAATTGTTTCATAATATTCAAACACTAGAGGGCGCTGCAGTGAACCGCTCAATTTTGGCATTTTCCTTGTTTTCAGGCGTTGTATTCTGACGAACTCCTCCTAGAGATTACACACGATTGATTTCACATTCGGGCAATATGATGTTGAGACCTTTGCAGGGAAAAGTTATCAAAGGATTTTCAAAATATCGAACTATGTGAGCGCAGAGCAGCGGCAAAGAGACATCATTTTCCATGAAAATGGAAGTTGCTTTAACTCGGCCGTACATGATGGAATCCACTCCATATTTCTCATATGTCATGACCTGTTGACCCTGAAGACATCCATATGATCATTTTTCATCCTAGTCATAGCGCCACCTAGAGGCAACAGGAAGTTACATGTTTTCTACTTGTACACCGTGCTCCTCACAGATTATTCAGATCCCTCTCAAAATGCGTCGGAATAGACTTAAGACATTGATAATGCATCACCTTGAAGATTGTAAGGATCCGTTGAACGGCGTAGCGTCGGTCCATCGCAGAAGTTCGATCCTTCGCCATGACCGAATAAACCGATGTAACTCGACTCCACATGATAAGATCCTTTCCAGGTTTCACATGTTTGATCAGCCTCCAGGCCTGAAGACATGTGCAGTCTAATTTTTAATTAGAGTCATAGCGCCACCTAATGGCAACATGAAGTAAATATTTCTATACTTTGGCTTGCTTCTCTTAGTCGGTCAATCAGATCAACTTCCAATTACTTCTAGACAAACATAAGACTTTCATGACGCCAGTCCCTAAAGCTTTTGATTTTTTGTGTAACGCTGTTGCCGTGGCGACCCATCCTTCGCGGTCAACAACGAAGGTACTTTTGAGGGACTAAGCATGCTCGACACGTAACTAAACTTGGCACACACATTTAAAGGCAAAGATGTAGTTACCTGATATGATTTTAATGCTTCAAAATCACAATTCGGCTCGATAGCGCCCCCTACAAATATTAATTTAAGCAGCCCCAGCGCTACGGTTGACCTACATGTATGAAACTTGGTAACCATATGTAACACATGTAAACTTAGAAATAACTCTCTTGGTACCGATCTCTAAACCGTACAGCAAGTCAGATAGCGCCCCCTAAAAAACATGTTTTTTTTTTTGACAACCTATGAGTTGTGAAAGGCCACAGTTTTCCCCCCTTATCACCACTTGGCCTTAAATTTGGCACACATGTCCGGGTGGTTCTGCTCTACAAAAAGCTCCGGGAGAACATTTAGCTCCACCTGCTTAGAATTTCCGCCATTTTGAATTTTGTGAAAAAACATTTTCTCCTCAAATCTTCCTAAACGCTGGCTTCGATTTTTACGAAATTCTCTGTGGATCATTAAAAGTTCAATTTCATCACAATACATCAAAAGCTTGTTTGTATCTCTTTGTGTTCAAAAGAAAAGGACCCATTAACTTCGTAGGGGTAAATTCAACTAAATTCAACAAAGCAGCCCTCGCAGTACGTTCAACATAGATATACAATATTTGATAGGCGTATGCACCACATATACACTTAACCCTCGTGTTGTCTTGGGGTCAAAATGACCCGTGTACGAGTGTATATGTATGTGTGTTGATGGGTCATTTTGACCCCAAGACAACACGAGGGTTAACAATAAGTCTCTTGGGACCATGCTCTAAACCGTACCAGAAGTCGGCCAATTTCATTTTCTTCCTCAGTGGTGGGCCATCAGGGCCTTCTAAGCCTTCTCTGCTGGCCTAAACAGAATTACAAAGTTATAGCTATTTTATAGTTTCATTGTTTTTCACAAATACACTACATGTATTATCATTATGTTTCCCTATCAGATTATTTTCTCATTGTACAGCTCTGTTGCTCAGCCTGCAGTCTTCAGCCATCAGACTGCAGCTGGTTTGAAGGAGAAGCTTTCATCCAATCAGATGTTTTCTCTCCTGTCTCCAGGCCAGCAAGGCAGTTTAAACAGGCCTTTGCAGATTAAAGTACACGGGGAGTGGACGTTGTGGTTGATTGTCATGGACTTCAACCAATCAGATCGTTAGTTTGACAAACTGGGCGGGTTCTTTGACGTGCAGGGCCTGCGTGACCATCAACATGCGCTGTGATTGGCCAGTGTGTCAACAGGGCGGAGCTCAGTGGGAGCTGGAACGGTTCAGGCGGAAGCTAGAGAAGTTGTGACATGTTGTTTTTTCTCCGTGTTTTGGCGCTCGGTGGAAGATTAGCGGACTTGGTGGAGGATTTGAGGCGTCGACTGCTGCTGTCGAGCGGATATGTTCTGCCCTAGAACGCGTGGAGGTTTCCGGGGTGCGGTCGGGAGGCTCGGCTGTCCTCACCGGTCCATGGCGCCTGTTGCTGGAACTGAAGCTCCGTAAACCGAACGACCGCGTTGCTGAACTCGTTGTTAATAAGGAGAGGAGATGGACTTTGTCTTTAATGAACAGCATCCGGTGAGTTGCTTTTTGTGTTTCATCTGCGGTGGCGTTGCGTTGTGTGCTGCTTTTTTTAATCATGTATTGTTTTGTCATGTCATAACGAAGTGTGGTTCTTGTTGATGCGGGGAAATCCCGCGTCAGAGGCGCTGCGTGAGCTCTACCGACTCAGAAACGTCCGCTGAAAAAAGAAAGACAAAAACTCCTTCTTCACTACTTTTACTTTTTTTTTTTTTTTCCAGAATAGGCGCGGGGGGCTTGATGCTTATACGGTGAAAACAGCTCGCGGTCGGTCCACACCGTGTGACCTCCATGCTGTAATAGTGCAAAGAAATCAGCCGCATAGCAGAGTGAGCTCTGCTGTCCACACGTGACCGTCTGGATGAATATATATATATATATATATATATATATATATATATATATATATAATTTACCTCATTTGGCCATATACCTCACCTGAGTAGCCCAGACTTTCATATATTTTTCTGTTTGTGGCCCTCGGTGAAAAAAGCTTTGACACCCCTGATATATATTGTGTATAATATGTATGTACAGTGTTGGGGTAGTTACTCAGAAAAAGTTACTAGTTAGTTCTGAAAATTGTAACTAGATTACTTTACTAGTTACTGCATTTGAAAAGTAGCTTCACTACTAGTTACTTTATTTTCCTTTTTTTTTTTAAGCAAATGTCCAAATTAACCGTAAAGATACCTGGACAAACATCACGGCCCTTTCATCACTTTATGTTCAATAAAGGGCATCTCTTAGCCTTTCCACATAGTGTATTGTAAACATGTAAAACTAAAAGGCATATAAAACTCAGCCATTAACTTGAAGGAACATTAACCCTGTTCACACTGTCTGACCACAGGAATATGCCTCACTTTAAAATCCACAAACAACAGGATCCAAGAGGCTGTGCATGGTGGGGACATTCAGGTCAAACAGCATAACACATTGAAAACAGGCTTTTGAAACATGAGACCCCACTAAACCAAACGGGGGCCGACTCCTAAGAACAAAACCAGCTTGTTATAGGAATCATTGTAGTGGTTTAAGAAAGATAGAAACATAAATGGTACTTTTGGTGATGGACGCTGCAGCTGAGCGGACTGATCGCTGGAGTTTCATACTAGAGGGAAGACGATCACAGATTAAACTCAAGTTATGTATTAAATCTGTTAAATTATTCACCATCTGGTTCAATATGTTCATTGTAGGTCTGAACCACAAAAGGACCACAAACTACTGTCTTCTAAGATTGTGTCTGTTGTTTCCCTCAATAACTTGTATTATGTATGTCATTAAAATCAGAGAGCTGGAGAGAGGAAACACTTTTTACAACACGTAATGAAGAGAAACTATATTTATATTGTGGGTTATTTTATAATGATGTCACAATCAGACTCATTCCGCCAGTAGAAATGGATCCTGCGCGTATAAGCAGGACACATCACAGTATATAAATACTCAATGCAGATTATTAAACAGTAACAGACACTCATGATAACTGTGTCTTTATTAATGTGAGTAGTAGTTTAACACCATTAAATCAACTATTTTAAGTGCATTTTTATTGGAATGTTTGCTAAAAACTCTCCGGACAAAACTCCGCCAGCTGTTAAAGCGACTGACAGCTGATCACATGTGATCCGCTGTCAGTCGGTCAGTCATCAGAAACCTACGTCGCTTCAGTGACGCTTCAGAGGAAAGGACGTCTCATGTCTATTAAAACATGTTTCCTCGCGTCTTCTCTTGGTTGAGGGAAGCGGGGATGAAATGTAGAGACTTGGGTCTCTCTCTCTCTCTCTCTCTCTCTCTCTCTCTCTCTCTCTCTCTCTCTCTCTCTCTCTCTCTCTCTCTCTCTCTCTCTCTCTCTCTCACACACAGAAAGTTGTACACATTTCAAACTTCAAACCAAAAAGCAGGTGTCACCGTCTCTGTCCTGCTCCATGTGTCCGTCCCCCACCTGAACCACACTTCCCAGACTAAACAATGCTTATCTTCTCACTTTCCCCCTAAATACACCGGGAACATCAAAGTCAGGGTTTCTTTCATGTCTCTCCTAATAAATACGGTACTATTGTGTGTTTATGTTGTGTTGCAGGAAACCTCCACCAGCTGATGTTGGGGCCCAGGTGTCCCTGCTGAGCCTCAAGGCTCATCATGTTGGTGAGATCCCAGTACCAGACAAACACCACATAGGCTGACATCGTCATAGTAGAAACACATTGTGGTATTTCTAATGGGAATCAGTAACCAATGTCTCTGTCCTTCCACTGCAGAGAAGAAGACTCCAGTTCATGAAGAGACTCAGTTCATGAAGAGACTCAGTTGATGTAGAGACTCAGTTGATGTAGAGACTCAGTTGATGTAGAGACTCAGTTGATGTAGAGACTCAGTTCATGAAGAGACTCAGTTGATGTAGAGACTCAGTTGATGTAGAGACTCAGTTGATGTAGAGACTCAGTTCATGAAGAGACTCAGTTCATGAAGAGACTCAGTTGATGTAGAGACTCAGTTCATGTAGAGACTCAGTTCATGTAGAGACTCGGTTGATGTAGAGACTCAGTTGATGTAGAGACTCAGTTGATGTAGAGACTCAGTTCATGAAGAGAATCCAGTACATGGAGAGACTCAGTTGATGTAGAGACTCAGTTGATGTAGAGACCCAGTTCATGTAGAGACTCAGTTCATGTAGAGACTCAGTTGACGTAGAGACTCAGTTGATGTAGAGACTCAGTTCATGAAGAGACTCAGTTGATGAAGAGACTCCAGTTGATGAAGAGACTCCAGTTCATGTAGAGACTCAGTTCATGTAGAGACTCAGTTCATGTAGAGACTCCACTTCATGTAGAGACTCAGTTCATGTAGAGACTCAGTTCATGTAGAGACTCAGTTGATGTAGAGACTTCAGTTGATGAAGAGACTTCAGTTGATGTAGAGACTCCAGTTCATGAAGAGACTTCAGTTGATGTAGAGACTCAGTTGATGTAGAGACTCAGTTGATGTAGAGACTCAGTTGATGTAGAGACCCAGTTGATGAAGAGACCCAGTTCATGTAGAGACTCAGTTCATGTAGAGACTCAGTTGACGTAGAGACTCAGTTGACGTAGAGACTCAGTTGATGTAGAGACTCAGTTGATGTAGAGACTCAGTTGATGAAGAGACTCAGTTGATGAAGAGACTAAGTTCATGTAGAGACTCAGTTCATGTAGAGACTCAGTTCATGTAGAGACTCAGTTGATGTAGAGACTCAGTTGATGTAGAGACTCAGTTGATGAAGAGACTCAGTTGATGTAGAGACTCAGTTCATGTAGAGACTCAGTTGATGTAGAGACTCAGTTGATGTAGAGACTCAGTTGATGTAGAGACTCAGTTGATGAAAAGACTCCAGTTGATGAAGAGACTCCAGTTGATGTAGAGACTCAGTTCATGAAGAGACTCCAGTTCATGAAGAGACTCCAGTTGATGTAGAGACTCAGTTCATGAAGAGACTCCAGTTCATGAAGAGACTCCAGTTGATGTAGAGACTCAGTTCATGAAGAGACTTCAGTTGATGTAGAGACTCAGTTGATGTAGAGAATCAGTTCATGAAGAGACTTCAGTTGATGAAGAGACTCAGTTGATGTAGAGACTCAGTTGATGTAGAGACTCAGTTGATGTAGAGACTCCAGTTCATGAAGAGACTCCAGTTGATGTAGAGACTCAGTTGATGTAGAGAATCAGTTCATGAAGAGACTTCAGTTGATGAAGAGACTCAGTTGATGTAGAGACTCAGTTGATGTAGAGACTCCAGTTCATGAAGAGACTCCAGTTGATGTAGAGACTCAGTTGATGTAGAGAATCAGTTCATGAAGAGACTTCAGTTGATGAAGAGACTTCAGTTGATGTAGAGACTCAGTTGATGTAGAGACTCAGTTGATGTAGAGACTCCAGTTCATGAAGAGACTCCAGTTCATGACGAGACTCAGTTCATGAAGAGACTCCAGTTCATGAAAAGACTCAGTTCATGAAGAGACTCAGTTCATGTAGAGACTCAGTTCATGAAGAGACTTCAGTTCATGTAGAGACTCAGTTGATGAGACTCAGTTCATGTAGAGACTCAGTTCATGGAGAGACTTCAGTTCATGGAGAGACTTCAGTTCATGTAGAGACTCAGTTCATGAAGAGACTTCAGTTGATGTAGAGACTCAGTTCATGTAGAGACTCAGTTCATGTAGAGACTCAGTTCATGTAGAGACTCAGTTCATGTAGAGAATCAGTTCATGAAGAGACTCCAGTTGATGTAGAGACTCAGTTGATGTAGAGACTTCAGTTGATGAAGAGACTCAGTTCATGTAGAGACTCAGTTCATGTAGAGACTCAGTTCATGTAGAGACTCCAGTTCATGACGAGACTCAGTTCATGAAGAGACTCCAGTTCATGAAAAGACTCAGTTCATGAAGAGACTCAGTTCATGTAGAGACTCAGTTCATGAAGAGACTTCAGTTCATGTAGAGACTCAGTTGATGAGACTCAGTTCATGTAGAGACTCAGTTCATGGAGAGACTCAGTTCATGGAGAGACTCAGTTCATGGAGAGACTCAGTTCATGAAGAGACTTCAGTTCATGAAGAGACTTCAGTTCATGAAGAGACTCAGTTCATGTAGAGACTCAGTTCATGTAGAGACTCAGTTCATGTAGAGACTCAGTTGATGTAGAGACTCAGTTCATGAAGAGAATCCAGTACATGGAGAGACTCAGTTCATGAAGAGACTCAGTTCATGAAGAGACTCAGTTAATGTAGAGACTCAGTTGATGTAGAGACTCAGTTGATGTAGAGACTCAGTTCATGAAGAGACTCAGTTGATGTAGAGACTCAGTTGATGTAGAGACTCAGTTGATGTAGAGACTCAGTTCATGAAGAGACTCAGTTCATGAAGAGACTCAGTTGATGAAGAGACTCAGTTCATGTAGAGACTCAGTTCATGTAGAGACTCGGTTGATGTAGAGACTCAGTTGATGTAGAGACTCAGTTGATGTAGAGACTCAGTTGATGTAGAGACTCAGTTCATGAAGAGAATCCAGTACATGGAGAGACTCAGTTGATGTAGAGACTCAGTTGATGTAGAGACCCAGTTCATGTAGAGACTCAGTTCATGTAGAGACTCAGTTGACGTAGAGACTCAGTTGATGTAGAGACTCAGTTCATGAAGAGACTCAGTTGATGAAGAGACTCCAGTTGATGAAGAGACTCCAGTTCATGTAGAGACTCAGTTCATGTAGAGACTCCACTTCATGTAGAGACTCCACTTCATGTAGAGACTCAGTTCATGTAGAGACTCAGTTGATGTAGAGACTCAGTTGATGTAGAGACTTCAGTTGATGAAGAGACTTCAGTTGATGTAGAGACTCCAGTTCATGAAGAGACTTCAGTTGATGTAGAGACTCAGTTGATGTAGAGACCCAGTTGATGAAGAGACCCAGTTCATGTAGAGACTCAGTTCATGTAGAGACTCAGTTGACGTAGAGACTCAGTTGACGTAGAGACTCAGTTGATGTAGAGACTCAGTTGATGTAGAGACTCAGTTGATGAAGAGACTCAGTTGATGAAGAGACTCAGTTCATGTAGAGACTCAGTTCATGTAGAGACTCAGTTCATGTAGAGACTCAGTTGATGTAGAGACTCAGTTGATGTAGAGACTCAGTTGATGAAGAGACTCAGTTGATGAAGAGACTCAGTTCATGTAGAGACTCAGTTCATGTAGAGACTCAGTTGATGTAGAGACTCAGTTGATGTAGAGACTCAGTTGATGAAAAGACTCCAGTTGATGAAGAGACTCCAGTTGATGTAGAGACTCAGTTCATGAAGAGACTCCAGTTCATGAAGAGACTCCAGTTGATGTAGAGACTCAGTTCATGAAGAGACTTCAGTTGATGTAGAGACTCAGTTGATGTAGAGAATCAGTTCATGAAGAGACTTCAGTTGATGAAGAGACTCAGTTGATGTAGAGACTCAGTTGATGTAGAGACTCCAGTTCATGAAGAGACTTCAGTTGATGTAGAGACTCAGTTGATGTAGAGAATCAGTTCATGAAGAGACTTCAGTTGATGAAGAGACTCAGTTCATGTAGAGACTCAGTTCATGTAGAGACTCAGTTCATGTAGAGACTCCAGTTCATGACGAGACTCAGTTCATGAAGAGACTCCAGTTCATGAAAAGACTCAGTTCATGAAGAGACTCAGTTCATGTAGAGACTCAGTTCATGAAGAGACTTCAGTTCATGTAGAGACTCAGTTGATGAAGAGACTCAGTTCATGAAGAGACTCAGTTCATGTAGAGACTCAGTTCATGTAGAGACTCAGTTCATGTAGAGACTCAGTTGATGTAGAGAATCAGTTCATGAAGAGACTTCAGTTGATGAAGAGACTCAGTTGATGTAGAGACTCAGTTCATGAAGAGACTCAGTTCATGTAGAGACTCAGTTCATGTAGAGACTCAGTTCATGGATTCAGTTCAATACAGTAAAGTCAGTCATGGACTTTTTATTGAACTACAATTACTTGTTTCAGTTCAAATTGTTTTCATACATTTCCTCCTTGACCTGAATATTTTATTGCTCCCAGTTCTTGAATTTTACTGATTACTGTCAAATTACTTTAAAACAGATTTAAATTGTCATAGTAACTTGAAGAAAGAGGAACATTTAAAATGTTTTATGTTCAAGAATACCATAAAAAATGTTGTTTACAAAACTTTTTTTTTTACAAACTAAAAACAAAATGTTAATTTTTTATTTAAAATGTTGAAATATTAAAATAAATGACTTGTTGAAAAAAACTGTCTTCATTTTACAGTATGTAATTATTTTACAGTATTAAAATGAATACAGTGATGCATGTTACAGTAGTCTAGGATTTGCTGTACACAGTTACTGTGATCAGTATATACTACTGTGATAATGACGGTACTGGATTATTACTGAGTACAGTATTCTTAGGTACTGTGATTAATTTTACAGTAAGCATACTGTAAAATAGAATGCAGCTACTTGTTAATTGCTGCCAGCAACTTACTGTAAATTCTACAGTAATCTTGTTACAGTGTGCAGCTTCTGTATGTGGTTTCACTTTAAATGTGTTAAAGTATATTTTACATTATTGTTGGTATTAAATTAAGCACCAAAAATAATCTGAAGTAGAAATAAAGTAATGCTTTATTTATATTTAAACACCTTCTCCCTCCTCGTTTTAAACATGGAAGCTAATTCCTACATTAAACATTTCCATAATATCACAGTGGGGACCAGGACCGTCAGCTCAGTCAGCGGTGTGGTGGCTCTTAAAAGAGCCGTTGGGGTTCACTACAGGCGGGTCGGTCTAAGCCCTCTCCCCGCGGATGCGGCGGGCCAGCTGGATGTCTTTGGGCATGATGGTGACCCTCTTGGCGTGGATGGCGCACAGGTTGGTGTCCTCGAACAGGCCGACCAGGTAAGCCTCGCTGGACTCCTGCAGAGCCATGACGGCGGAGCTCTGGAAGCGCAGGTCGGTCTTGAAGTCCTGAGCGATCTCCCTCACCAGGCGCTGGAAGGGCAGCTTGCGGATCAGCAGCTCGGTGGACTTCTGGTAGCGGCGGATCTCCCTCAGAGCCACGGTGCCGGGCCTGTAACGGTGGGGCTTCTTCACTCCGCCGGTGGCAGGGGCGCTCTTACGGGCAGCTTTGGTCGCCAGCTGCTTCCTGGGAGCTTTTCCTCCGGTGGACTTCCGGGCGGTCTGCTTGGTTCTGGCCATTGTAGTCGCTCGGTCTGCTGCGGGTTCACGGATCAAGAAGGAATGCCTCGAGAGCGCGAAGAGACGCTTTATAAAGGAGCTGCCGGAGTCAGGGCGGCGCTGATTGGTCCGAGCGGGGAGACACGCGCGCTGTAGCTGCGCTGCGATTGGACCAGAGGAATTCAAAGTACACCCGTAAACACAGCGGCTGAATAACAGAATGAATAAAAGACAAGAAGAGAGAAAAGTTCAGACCATGTCAATATGTTATATTATATTATTATAATATTATATTTATACGATTCAGGATGAATAGAAACTGGATTTAATCATTTTAACTCCGTTTCATGATTGTTGTTTATCTTAAATGGCAACATTCTTCTATAACTATACTTAACTAACATAAATCTAATAACTGGTACAGAATGCTTAATTACTTTAATAACATTATATTTGTTGACAGTGTTTTAGTGTTAAATATGATCAACTGATCAACAAAGCACTGGGAAAATACTTGATTATACTTCCATACATTTTAATGTGTTGGTTTTAATACTTGACACCTGCTCATGAAAAGTCACATAAATAAATAAAAAAGCATCTATATATATATATATATATATATATATATATATATATATATATATATATATATATATATATATATATATATATATATATATATATATAGATATAGATATATATATATTTATGATGAACACATTGCTTATGTATTTACTTTATAGTTACAAGTGACTTTATGTAAGCTAAGTGATGAAGATTATAATTATATTAACTTCCAATATTAATCTTTTTAGTTTTGGGGCTTCACTTCACTGTTTTTAGAAAAAGCTGAAAAGGGAAAATAAATCTATAAACTAGTCTGAAAACAAATGTTCTGTAATAAACTGTAAATATTGTTTATATAATAAAACAATAATGGCTCATTTTAAACTAAATACACATTATATATCAAAGGGAAAAGCTCTTTATGGATGTGTGTGGCTCTTAAAAGAGCCGTTTGGTGCACTAGTGCTGCGGGAAGTCGCTTCACTTTTTCGCTGCAGCTTTCTTGGCAGGCGCCTTCCTCTTCGCGGGAGCCTTCCTCGCAGGTGCCTTCTTCGGGGTAGCCTTCTTGAGGGCAGCCTTCTTAGGAGTCGCCTTCTTGGGAGCAGCCTTCTTGGGGGTTAACTTCTTAGGGGTCGCCGGCTTCTTGGCGGCTTTCTTCGGGGACTTCTTCACCGCTTTCTTAGCCACCTTAACCGGCGTCTTGGCAGCGGCTTTGGCGGCGGCCTTCTTCACCACTTTCTTCACCGGTTTGGCTTTGGGCGCCGCCTTGGCGAGCTTGAAGGAGCCGGAGGCCCCTGACCCGGTAGTCTGGATCAGAGTCCCGTTAGCCACCATCTTATTCACCGCGGAGACGATGCGACCCCTGGCCGTGGCCACTTCGATGCCCTCGGCAGCCAGCGCCTTCTTGATGCCCGCGAGAGAGATCCCTTTCCGGGCGCTGGACTCAGTCACGGCATCGATGATCTGCTTCGGAAGGGTCGGTCCCACTTTGGAAGCGGCACGGGCCGCCGCCTTCTCCTTCGGGGATTTGGGAGGCTTGGCGGCCTTGGGGGCCTTGGCGGCGGCCTTGGGGGCCTTGGCGGCGGCCTTGGGGGCCTTGGCGGCGGCCGGTGCTGCCGGGGGAGCTGTTGGAGGTTCTTCTGCCATCTCCGCTGTGGATGCGTTTGTGTCGGTCTGACGGCAGGAGGCGGCTCTTATAAAGCACATGAGAACCGTGGAGAGTCAACCGGCACAGCCGCTCCGCCGAGCTGCTGAAACATGGCGACACTTGTGTTTTCTCTTCCACCGTTTTGGGGATAAAATCCACACAAGAGACCCGTTTTTAAACACAGCCGTTGTTTCCGCAGCGAGAGGACACTTTCCCCTCCACACTGAGCTCGCCTTCGGCCCCGAGGACTCGTTTATTTGCTCCCGGGAGGCTCCAAACCGCTCGGATTCACGCTCACTTTGTGCAACTCGCAGCGCGTTTCCTCCACATTTGGGCTCTAAAAACGGGTCAAAGTGTTCCGGTGGACACCTGCCGGCGGCGGTCCGGTTAACGGAGACTCGCGAGGACGCGACCGCACGGAAGTCACCGCGGTGCCGAGACGTGTTGGGTCCGAATCCGAGCAGTTGTCGGCGGCAGTAAACACACAGGTGTGCGCGGGTGGATCTGGGCGGTTACCTGTCTCAGGTAGATCCGCTGGGATCATATTAACGGTCATAAAGTGGTCAATGTGAACATTTATTTTAAGTATAAAGAACCTTATATAAAGGTTCCATAAACACGTTGGTTATTCTCCTGCAGCCTGAGATCTTATTAACACAATATTCATAATATAAATATTCATAATTAATAACTGATGGCAGTTTTTTTGAAGAGTTAACTCCCTTTAAACAGATTGTAGATTTATATTATATTTTAAATGAACGTGAAGACAAATGCTGCTTTAGATATGTGAACATGTTGAATGTGATGCTGAGCACCAACACCAAGGACAGGACTAATGAAAGGTACCTGGAGGTGTTGCTTCTTTAACGTGGTGTTATTTATATATGAAGTACTCCTCAATCAATTCTAATCAGTATTGATCAAGAAACAGGCCAATAATATGAACATACAATCCTAATGTAATGCGGCGCAAACTTGTCTTTATGATAAAGTTCATGCTTAATGAATCAGCAGCCCCTTTTTAAACAGAAATGTAGTATGTAGGTCTTCATCAAAATAATCCCTGCAGATGTATTCTGTTTTTTATATTTGACAGATGTGAGATGATGACAATTATAGAAGAAGCAAAGCTGGTTTTTGTATGAATTTCTCAGTTTTGTACGTAACAAATTTTTCTTTTAAGGTTTCGCTAACTTCATTGTTTAGGTTAAGTCAACTCATTTTATTAAAAGCAAAGTGTACTACATTTTTCAGATTACGTTACTTGACGTTTCAAGTAACGCAATCTTGATTTTGTACATTAATTCAACTTAAATGTACAAGGAAATTTAAGTTGAATTAACTTGCAAAATGAAGTTGACTTTACTTGAAAATTGATTCGCTGCATACAAAAAATGAAGTTATTCATACAAAAGCCAGCATTGCTTATTCTATGTAATAAATGTATGCACAAAGTTGCCTTGATTGTATGAAGTAGATGAAGCAGGGTATTGTTATCAGTAGTGGTTGAGAAGCGTCAGATGTTTAGTTAAAAAGATGTTTAGTTAAAAAGGGTTCAGTTCACCAACACTGACCAGAGATAATGATCTGAACCGAGTCACGTTTATAATATTAATACCTTTTAAAACAAGTTAAATAAATAAAGCATTGCTACATAAATAATGTTTTTCGAGCACTTGAGTATTGATCAATATCTTATTTCTAATTAACCGGCTGGTCATCTGAATTATTATCAATGAAACTATGAAGCCAGTAGCTGTTGACACTACTGGAGGAATAAATGTGGTTGTATGTTGGTCATCCAATGCATACAAGGTAGAAGAGATGAGACAGAGATACTTTATACTTCTTCTTACATCAAAGTCAACTAGAGGTGATCCTGGATCCCTCAAGGCACCATTGATCACCATGGGGATGTGGGTGATCGGGGTGCTGGGAGCCTAAAAGGACAAACATAACCATTATGAGTAAAGATCATGCACTGATCTAAAACTAGCTGTCAAACCCAACATGTTCCAGCTGTGTGATCCATGTGGGATCTAACATGTTGTGTCAGGACAGAGCCAGACTGTTACTCCATTTACAGTTTCACAATAAGGTCATTGTAAAACAGAACATACATGTGTGAGCTCATCATCACATATCAATTGCAAGTTGAGGGTTACTTTTTAATATTGAGGTCATTATCATTGAAGATGTTGAACTGGATTACTACTCTGAGGTGATTATAATATTCTGATGTGTGTAGATGTGGAGAACAAAGAACCAAGACCTTCTAACTTTGAACATTGTGATAGGTGTATACCTAATAAAGTGGCAACTGAGAAACTGAAGCGTATGCAGTTAGATCAAACTGTTTTGAGAGAAAATCAAAGGTAAACATTGTCTCTATAGATTTAAGTAATAAGAAAATCCCCTTTGTTTGACCTCAACACATTGAACATATACTTGTGAAATTAAATATGAGATAATGTTGTGATCATTATCACATTGTTCTTTTTAGATGTAGCTTGAATGAATTATAAATAATACATAATATAACAATAATACATGTTTCTCTCTGCATTACATAATTATAACTCATTACATTGTTCAATAGAAACTATACATGAGTTCAGAACGAGACAAAAGGTTCATGATAGGGCTGCAACAACGAATCGATAAAATCGATAAAAATCGATTATCAAAAGTGTTGGCAACGAATTACATTATCGATTCGTTGTGTCGCGCGATTATTACGCCAGGCAATAAGTCGCGGAGAAGAAGAAAAAGAGCGGAGCAGAGCAACTGGCCAGCAGCGTTTCTGAGATTGGAGTGAGACACGAGAAAAGCTGAGGTCGTGATCTTCTCAAAAATAGAAGATCTTTGACAAGTCGAGTCTTGGCCAATCAGCGTCTTCATGTTCCTCCAACTTGTTTCTAATGGAAGCTAGTCAGCTTGCTATCGCGTTAGCTAACGTGTTTGGTTGTGTATTGTCGTTAAAGTTCCGTTATGTTCCGTTACAGTTCAGTCTTGCTTGTAAAAAAACGTAACGTGATGAAACATGCCGTCACCCCCCGGTCTGGTTCAGTTCACCAGTCACTCGTTAACGTTAAACCGGCTCACCGGAGGATCTGGCTGCAGGTTTTTTTTTTTTTTTTACTCAAAGTAGAATGAAGCAAATCACGTCGTTGGGTTCAGCCAACAACGTGACGTCGTGGTCAAAAGAGACCCAGAATGAAAGAGTTTAAGGAAGAGGACGCTCTTATGTCCAGTATTTCATACATATTGATAAAGCAGGGTATGTAAATGCAGCCTCTGGAGGGATCAATTACAGTAAAAAGGGCTCACATTTGGCAGATGTAAAGCATACATGTGTATGTTTTTAGTGTTAGTCCATTTTGTTGTTTTAATTAACAGCTCAGGGATGTTCAAGATGTTTTGCACTGTCACTTCTGTTTTTGAATAAAGGGTTGGAAATTAACGCTTTTTTGATAAAAACATTTTTTTATCTGATTTATCAATTAATCGAAAAAATAATCAACCGATTATTCGATTATTAAAATAATCGTTAGTTGCAGCCCTAGTTCATGACGTTTATTATATTATTCTACAACTGATCTTTTATCTCATTTGTTTACTTATTCAAGAGTTTTTCTACAGGAATCCTGTTTACACATGAAACTGATGGAGATCTGGTTATCACAAGTTTATCATAACAATCCTTAAATATGTCGTCACGTCTACACAGTAGCGTCATTATTACAGTCTACATAATAGCTTTATTATTACAGTCTACATAATAGCTTTATTATTACAGTCTACATAGTCACTTCATTACATAGTCACTTCATCATTACAGTCTACATAGTCACTTCATCATTACAGTCTACATAGTCACTTCATTACTACAGTCTACATAGTCACTTCATCATTACAGTCTACATAGTCACTTCATTACTACAGTCTACATAGTCACTTCATCATTACAGTCTACATAGTCACTTCATCATTACAGTCTACATAGTCACTTCATCATTACAGTCTACATAGTCACTTCATCATTACAGTCTACATAGTCACTTCATCATTACAGTCTACATAGTCACTTCATCATTACAGTCTACATAGTCACTTCATTACTACAGTCTACATAGTCACTTCATCATTACAGTCTACATAGTCACTTCATTACTACAGTCTACATAGTCACTTCATCATTACAGTCTACATAGTCACTTCATCATTACAGTCTACATAGTCACTTCATCATTACAGTCTACATAGTCACTTCATCATTACAGTCTACATAGTCACTTCATCATTACAGTCTACATAGTCACTTCATCACTACAGTCTACATAGTCACTTCAAGAGAGCACTGCTCGCTGGCAGGAAACAGGAAGCGATCCTGTTTCAAAACATTCCATCAAGACAGCATGGAAGTCCGAACCGATAGTGTTCCAGAACTTTTTCACAAAATCCGTGGAGAGGCCGTCGATTCCCGGAGTCCTTCCTGCAGCCATCTGGTTCACGGCAGCAGTCGGCTCCTCCAGCGTAGCATCTCCTCTGGGCTGAGCTGTGGAAGCCCCTCCAGGAGCTGCTTGCGGCTCTCTTGGCAGCATTGCTCCTCCTCAAAAAGAGCAGCGTAGTAATCCATGCATGGGTCCTCATCTCCCTCTGGTCGGTGGTTATCCTGCCTCCTGGGAGCTTCAGACAGGTCATCCGCCTCCTCTGCGCCGTCGATCTCTCCAAATTGAAGAAGAACGAGCTTGGGGCATCCATGTCTTTCACCTGGAGAAACCGAGCCCGAACCAGAGCTCCCTTCGCTCTCTCTTGTAGGAAGGAGCTCAACTCCATCCTCCTCTCCTTCAGCAGTTGGCCCACTCTGGGATCCGGGTCTCTCTGAAACCCTTCCTCAATGTCCTTTATGTTGGCTTCAAGGTCCTTAACTGCAGCCTGTATTACCGCGGTGCCGTTTGAGGTACCTTTCCTCCCTCCATTGTTTCAGAGAACCGAAACAAACTTTTTCAGCTTTCCACTGCTGCCAAAGAACCTCAAAAGCCTGACAAAAAGTGCTGCCCTGCAGAATTGTATTAGTAAAATGCCAGTAGGAGTTAACCCTTTCACCTGGGGAGGTCATCAAGCCTAAACTGACGAGGTGATGGTCGGCGAACCCGACTGGATTTATAGTGCTACTTTTTATCCTGGAGCTGAGACTTTTAGGGATGTAAATCCTGTCCAACCTAGCTGCACTTTGTCGTTTCTGACCCTCACCCAAGTGTACTGCCTGGCTTGCGGGAGTTTTACCCTCCAGGTGTCCAAAATGTGAAATGCGATACACAAGGTTTGGTGGCTACAACGATTTTGTGCTGAAAGGGAGCTGACTATTACTATTTATAAAGTCACAGGTACCCGTATTATAAAAGCAATAAGGTACTCGAGGCAGTACTGTGTCTACAACAATGTACTGTTCAAGGGTTTGCTAACAGCACCCTTGAACAGTACATTATTGTAGACACAGTACTGCCTTGAGTACCTTATTGCTTAAATATCACATCAGTAGCTGATATTGACTTATTACTTTACTTCCTGTTTCAAATCAGGTCTCAAACTTTAACATTCAAGTCCAACAAAGAGCAATATTTTAGAAATGTATTTTTTATTTTCACATTAACATATTTTCCTTAAATTATGTAACGACTTATTGAACCGTTGCACTGAAACCGGCTCAGAGTGCATCTCCTGGTTTAATGTGTAAACATAATTCATACTCGGAACACTAAATATTCTTCAATGTCCGTGTTGATCGTCTCTCCTTTTCTGTTTGGAACGACCTCCTTTTGACCTTTCACCTCATTTTGAGCCAAACTAAATGTGTTTTTTTTGTATTTGAAAAGTGTATAAAAGGGGTAGTTTGATTTCATATGAAACAAAAAAAAGTTATTTAATTAATAATTGAAGCCGGTTGCTCGGCCCAGAACGTCAACATTCTAGGAGTCTATTGTGTTTTACTGTCATACGCACAGACAACAGCTATTCTGTACGATGTGAAGCGTATTCTGCTGGTCCTCCTCACACAGCATTACAATGAACCCAAGGTCAAACATACATGAAAATAAGGCACGAAATAGTATTGCACAAACACATGACACTAGTATTGCTCCGTGTATAAAGTGCACTATGCATTGATGTCCAATGACAGACTCTCACTGTGTCATCCGGGGCTCTACTGCCCCCTAGTGGCAGGGCGGTAGATTGACCCACATTGATCTTATAGCCAGAGATCTACCACATTCACAGATTATTTACAGCACGGAGGGAATTCATTGTTTATGGTTATGGAGGAATATCAATACGTCATCTGTTAAATATTGACTGTTAAAATGGAACGAACACAAATTATCAACAGATTTGTGTTATGCATTGTTTAGCTTTGGTCTCTGGCCTCTCATTGATAAACCTGGTAGGATAACTAAGGAAAGTGATCACTTATTGATAACATTTTTACAAATGACCAAGTAACAAGTGGTTTGTTTTGAACTGAAATCAGTGATCATTTTCCTCAGAATAAGAACAGCTGAGAGAACTGAGGCTTCAAGATGGAACTTAAAACAACAGCTGGGATGAGGAGTATGAAGATCATAACCAGGCCTATGATGCATTGTTTTCATATGTTTGGAGTTATACAATAAGCATTGTCCTATTAGCAGCTGCAGGGTAAAGGGTACAGGAAAGACACGGTGACTAAAAGTCTACAAAGAGTAAAAAGAAAAATGTACTTTAAAAGAAATATTTACAACTGAGAACCAATGAAAGTGAGGGAAAATATGAGTTTTATAAGAATAAACTGACTTCCATTATGAGATAACAGAAGAAGGAGTACTATAATAAAATACTAGAGGATAGTGCAATCAATATTAAAGGACTTGGAAAGTAATCAATCAGATTATGTTGGAACGACTCTGGCCAAAAAATACTTGTGCCTGATAACAAAAAGATTAGTTTGATAACATTCTTGAGGATAATTTAATTGTCATGTTCCTTTGAGCGGTGAATGAAGCTGAAATCATTGAAATTGTAAAAAACTTCAAAAGAAAAAAGATCTTCTGATATATTTTCTATTGATATGGTGATCATTAAAGTAATTGATTGTATTGCAGGACCTCTGACCTATAAATGTAATCAGTCTTTTCAAAAAGGTATTTTTCATAATAAAATGAAAACTGCAAAGGTAATACCAATATTTAAAAATGGAGATAAGCGTTACATGGATAATTATAGACCAATATCCCTTCTTCCTCAATTTTCTAAAATATTAGAGAAACTATTTGTGCAAAAATTGGATCTCTTTTAAGTAAAAATAAATTATTAGGACAAATAGAACTACTGTGCACTAATGGAGATGTGGAAGGAATAACAAAGAACATGATGAGTATTCTATTGGCATTTACACTGACCTGCAGAAGGCTTTGATATAAAGATCACAGTAAGTTATTGATTACATTAGAAGTATATAGATCACACTAAGTTATTAATTACATTAGACAAGTATATAGATCACAGTAAATGATTGATTACATTAGAGAAGTATGGATCAGAGGGTGCTCGGTGTACAGCGGCTGAACCCTGTAATCTGTGAAATATAACTATAACAACGGAGGAAGATTCCTGCTAAAAGTACTGCAGTTATGAAGTTTAGCAGCTGAACTACTGCAGTAGAAGTAATTATAATTATCTTATAAATGATTAATACGCTTTGAGAGGAGAAGTATTCTGAAACTCTTTTGGCGCCGAGCAGAAGCGTCACAGTGAAAACATGAATCTGAAAGGAGCTCTTCTCTGATTGGACGACCGCAGCTCCGCTCTCTCTGACCAATCAGAGAGCAGCGTGGTTGTATATAAGCCCGCCGGCGCCGCCATGAAGACACTCTCCTCTGTGAGCGACTCAGAAAGCAAGAAGCAAAGATGTCTGGACGTGGAAAGGGAGCCGGTAAGACCAGAGCGAAGGCCAAGACCAGGTCCTCCAGGGCCGGGCTCCAGTTCCCCGTCGGCCGTGTCCACAGACACCTGAGGAAGGGTAACTACGCCCAGCGTGTCGGCGCCGGAGCTCCGGTGTACCTGGCGGCGGTGCTGGAGTACCTGACCGCTGAGATCCTGGAGCTGGCCGGGAACGCTGCCCGCGACAACAAGAAGACCAGGATCATCCCCCGTCACCTGCAGCTGGCCGTCCGCAACGACGAGGAGCTCAACAAGCTGCTGGGCGGAGTGACCATCGCTCAGGGCGGCGTGCTGCCCAACATCCAGGCGGTGCTGCTGCCCAAGAAGACCGAGAAGGCCGCCAAGAAGTAGAGCGCGTGACCGAGACGACGACCACACCAACGGCTCTTTTAAGAGCCACCACACTCCTGAAGAGAGATCCTGTGGATACACGGACTTATTCATGTTTGCTTTAAGTCTGTCAGTGTTATTTATGAGCTCAATATTAATCTATTATTCATATATGACGTTGCACCAGAAGTGTTGTATATAAATTGCAACACTTCTGATCTTTTTAACAAAATAACAAATGTTAACTTCCTTAAATAATTCATGATTTTAACACTGCAAACGAGATAAAGAGAAATACTTCATTTAATTTTAAATGTTTTATTAAATAGATGTGTTCATAGTTGTTGTATATAAATGGTTGTTCCTGATCCGATGTGAGGTCCCGGGACAGGATGTCATGTTACAGATTGTAAAGCTCTGAGGCAAACTTGTGTTTGTGATGTTGGGCTATACAAAAAAAATGAATTGAATTTGTTGGTGAAACAAGTGAATTGTAGAAATATGAAAGTTACCGTCCTCTAAACGTTAAACTAATAACTATTAGTGGAGAAAATACATTAAAAACAACTTGGATCATTATAGGTTCAGATAATATAAATATTTATATTATATAATAAATATAAACTTCTTTGTATATTTGGCTCAACTCTGTGTATGAAATCTAGTTCCTTCAATATTTAACCAATTTAAAATAATAGTTTCAGTTCAGTAAATATTAATATATTACCTGACAAGTAGAACATTAAACTATAGAAGCAGCTAGACTAATTATCACTGAACTATATAGTTAGTAGTTCAGAGTACTTCTTGTGTGAAACTAAGTATCAGTAGTTAAAAAACGTGCCATCAGAGATCAACATCGCTGTCGTCTTGAACAGGCTACATGTAGCATGCTAGAATTAAGCATGTTATCATATAGCATGTTAGAGTTAAGCATTTTGCATGTTAACATGTAGCATGTTAGAATGAAGCATTTAGCATGTAGCATGTTAGAATGAAGCATTTAGCATGTAGCATGTTAGAATTAAGCATTTAGCATGTAGCATGTTAGAATTAAGCATTTAGCATGTAGCATGTTAGAATTAAGCATGTAGCATGTAGCATGTTAGAATGAAGCAAGTTTGCGTCTACTTTAAAACAGGAGAACACTCATCAGAACTCAGTAACTTGTTTATTTTTGGTTCATTTCTACATGACATCATCGGTTAGTTTTGGGTCAAAGTATTTCAGATATACAGACATGAAGACGCTGAGATTTCCCGACTGACATTGAACACAATAAAGCGTCTATCTACAATGGCTTCAGCCAATCACGAGGCAGCTTGTACTCCTCGTCATGGTAACAACCCAGGTCTGTTGGTGGTGCGTTCACTGACCGTCGGACTGTTCCTTGAACGCACCATTCAAACGCTGTAGAGTCGTCTAAAGTACTTTCATATGATTATAGATGTATTATATTATTATATTTATAGGAACCTGAAAAACCTTTCAAACACCAAGGTTGAAGAAAAAGTCATAATTTTTTAATCTTGGGGAATTAGTTGTAATGCTCCAGTAAAAAAATGAGGTCTATGATTTTAAAAACTTTTTCTCTAATTATTGCAACTTTTTTACCAGATGATTTTTCTCCAAACATGACAGCCTTTTTCTCCTAAACTTCTTGCAACATTTAGATGTTATATATTTTAATATTTCTGCTCAATATTATACCGACATAGAAATACACTTGTCTGTGTCGTGGAGCTTGTGAGCAGCTGTGACCACGAAGAAGAAGAAGAAGAGTCTGCCCTCTTGTGGTCAGGAGGACTTACTGCAGCGCTTCTTCTTCTCTGAGTTCCCGTCAGTTTGAAGATGCATCAACATTATTATTCATGACTCGTCATCCTGAGAAGTAGAATATAAGCTGTGACGGGGAACCCACGTTAGCTTCACGCATCACGTTAGCATCCTTAAAACTAAGCTAAGCTAAGCTAACCAACGGCTGCTGAGAGTTCAAAAAGGAGAATTTCTGGTCCAATAGCGGGAGACGAAAGACGAGAGGAGGCAACGAGAGACGAGAGGAGGCAACGAAAGACGAGAGGAGACGAGAGACAACGGGAGATGAGAGGAGACGAGAGGAAACGAGTCCTGGAGGAGGAGCATTATGACACCTGTCTCCGGTGGCCCCGCCCCCTCATTAGGAGCATGATGACAACTGTCTCTGGTGGCCCCGCCCCCTCATTAGGAGCATGATGACACCTGTCTCCGGTGGCCCCGTCCCTTCATTAGGAGCATTATGACACCTGTCTCCGGTGGCCCCGCCCCCTCATTGTGAGCTGATGACACCTGTCTCTGTTGACCCCACCCCCTTATTGTGAGGTGGCGGCCTGTTTACGAAAAGTTTCAAAGAACGCCAGCATCCCCTTCCTCGTGCTGCCGCTGCTGTTCCCATGGTGACGGGAGGAGAGAGCAGGGAAGGCGTCCATGGAGTTTGCCCTTTTGACCTTTGACGAAGCCGCACGCCACGACTTGGTCCTCGGAGGAGGAGTCTGAGCCACCAGACACTTCTGATACTGGACCTAGTGTACAGGAAGGAGTCCGTTTAAACAGGTAGACTTGCAGAGTGCAGGTGTTCACAGGTTCCTAGTTATGAAGGAGAGCATACCTGTCCAGGTGTGCTACTCACCATATCTGTCCAGGTGCTACTCACCATACCTGTCCAGGTGTGCTACTCACTAGCCCTGTCCAGGTGTGCTACTCACTAGCCCTGTCCAGCTGTGCTACTCACTAGATCTGTCCAGGTGTGCTACTCACTAGATCTGTCCAGGTGCTACTCACCATACCTGTCAAGGTGTGCTACTCACCATACAGGCCGCCTGGACCGCCTCAGACAGGACTCCGGCGTCTGGTTCGCACCAGAACACGTGACACTCGAACCTCTGCGTGCCGCCGTCTGCGATCACGGCGAAGGTGTGGCAGTTGTGGCCGACGCCCAGGAAGGTGAGGAAACGTACCTGACACTCCCAGAGAGGCTTCTCCCCTTCCTGTCAGGATCCAATGAGAGAGAGGAACAGAGTAAGCTCCGCCCTGCCCACACCTCCCAGGTGCACTAACAGGGTTTACCTCTCCCCGCCACAGGGACAGGACGTTGTCGGTGACGCGGATCACGGCCGGCTGCCACTCGTCTCCGTCGGTGGAGTTCATGATGCTTTCTATTGCTCGATTCAACACCTCCATAC
>NC_136590.1:412500-462500 GCF_910589615.1 Taurulus bubalis | reverse complement strand
CTGGGATAAGACTACGTATAGGTGAAGAGCTGGGATGAGACTACGTACTGGTGAAGAGCTGGGATAAGACTACGTACTGATGAAGAGCTGGGATAAGACTACGTATAGGTGAAGAGCTGGGATAAGACTACATACAGGTGAAGAGCTGGGATAAGACTACGTATAGGTGAAGAGCTGGGATAAGACTACGTATAGGTGAAGAGCTGGGATAAGACTACGTACTGGTGAAGAGCTGGGATAAGACTACGTATAGGTGAAGAGCTGGGATAAGACTACGTACTGGTGAAGAGCTGGGATAAGACTACGTACTGGTGAAGAGCTGGGATAAGACTACGTATAGGTGAAGAGCTGGGATAAGACTACGTACTGGTGAAGAGCTGGGATAAGACTACGTACTGGTGAAGAGCTGGGATAAGACTACGTACTGGTGAAGAGCTGGGATAAGACTACGTACAGGTGAAGAGCTGGGATAAGACTACGTACTGGTGAAGAGCTGGGATAAGACTACGTATAGGTGAAGAGCTGGGATAAGACTACGTACAGGTGAAGAGCTGGGATAAGACTACGTACTGATGAAGAGCTGGGATAAGACTACGTAGGTGAAGAGCTGGGATAAGACTACGTATAGGTGAAGAGCTGGGATAAGACTACGTACAGGTGAAGAGCTGGGATAAGACTACGTACTGGTGAAGAGCTGGGATAAGACTACGTATAGGTGAAGAGCTGGGATAAGACTACGTACAGGTGAAGAGCTGGGATAAGACTACGTATAGGTGAAGAGCTGGGATAAGACTACGTACTGATGAAGAGCTGGGATAAGACTACGTACTGGTGAAGAGCTGGGATAAGACTACGTACAGGTGAAGAGCTGGGCTAAGACTACGTACTGATGAAGAGCTGGGCTAAGACTACGTATTGATGAAGAGCTGGGATAAGACTACGTACTGGTGAAGAGCTGGGATAAGACTACGTACAGGTGAAGAGCTGGGATAAGACTACGTATAGGTGAAGAGCTGGGATAAGACTACGTACAGGTGAAGAGCTGGGATAAGACTACGTACAGGTGAAGAGCTGGGATAAGACTACGTATAGGTGAAGAGCTGGGATAAGACTACGTACTGATGAAGAGCTGGGATAAGACTACATACAGTTGAAGAGCTGGGATAAGACTACGTACTGATGAAGAGCTGGGATAAGACTACGTACTGATGAAGAGCTGGGATAAGACTACATACTGATGAAGAGCTGGGATAAGACTACGTACTGGTGAAGAGCTGGGATAAGACTACGTACTGATGAAGAGCTGGGATAAGACTACATACTGATGAAGAGCTGGGATAAGACTACGTACTGGTGAAGAGCTGGGATAAGACTACGTACTGGTGAAGAGCTGGGATAAGACTACGTACAGGTGAAGAGCTGGGATAAGACTACATACAGGTGAAGAGCTGGGATAAGACTACGTACTGATGAAGAGCTGGGATAAGACTACGTACTGGTGAAGAGCTGGGATAAGACTACGTATAGGTGAAGAGCTGGGATAAGACTACGTACTGGTGAAGAGCTGGGATAAGACTACGTATAGGTGAAGAGCTGGGATAAGACTACGTATAGGTGAAGAGCTGGGATAAGACTACGTACTGGTGAAGAGCTGGGATAAGACTACGTACTGATGAAGAGCTGGGATAAGACTACGTATAGGTGAAGAGCTGGGATAAGACTACATACAGGTGAAGAGCTGGGATAAGACTACGTATAGGTGAAGAGCTGGGATAAGACTACGTATAGGTGAAGAGCTGGGATAAGACTACGTACTGGTGAAGAGCTGGGATAAGACTACGTATAGGTGAAGAGCTGGGATAAGACTACGTACTGGTGAAGAGCTGGGATAAGACTACGTACTGGTGAAGAGCTGGGATAAGACTACGTATAGGTGAAGAGCTGGGATAAGACTACGTACTGGTGAAGAGCTGGGATAAGACTACGTACTGGTGAAGAGCTGGGATAAGACTACGTACTGGTGAAGAGCTGGGATAAGACTACGTACAGGTGAAGAGCTGGGATAAGACTACGTACTGGTGAAGAGCTGGGATGAGACTACGTATAGGTGAAGAGCTGGGATAAGACTACGTACAGGTGAAGAGCTGGGATAAGACTACGTACTGATGAAGAGCTGGGATAAGACTACGTAGGTGAAGAGCTGGGATAAGACTACGTATAGGTGAAGAGCTGGGATAAGACTACGTACAGGTGAAGAGCTGGGATAAGACTACGTACTGGTGAAGAGCTGGGATAAGACTACGTATAGGTGAAGAGCTGGGATAAGACTACGTACAGGTGAAGAGCTGGGATAAGACTACGTATAGGTGAAGAGCTGGGATAAGACTACGTACTGATGAAGAGCTGGGATAAGACTACGTACTGGTGAAGAGCTGGGATAAGACTACGTACAGGTGAAGAGCTGGGCTAAGACTACGTACTGATGAAGAGCTGGGCTAAGACTACGTATTGATGAAGAGCTGGGATAAGACTACGTACTGGTGAAGAGCTGGGATAAGACTACGTACAGGTGAAGAGCTGGGATAAGACTACGTATAGGTGAAGAGCTGGGATAAGACTACGTACAGGTGAAGAGCTGGGATAAGACTACGTACAGGTGAAGAGCTGGGATAAGACTACGTATAGGTGAAGAGCTGGGATAAGACTACGTACTGATGAAGAGCTGGGATAAGACTACATACAGTTGAAGAGCTGGGATAAGACTACGTATAGGTGAAGAGCTGGGATAAGACTACATACAGGTGAAGAGCTGGGATAAGACTACGTACTGGTGAAGAGCTGGGATAAGACTACGTACTGATGAAGAGCTGGGATAAGACTACATACTGGTGAAGAGCTGGGATAAGACTACGTACTGATGAAGAGCTGGGATAAGACTACATACTGATGAAGAGCTGGGATAAGACTACATACTGATGAAGAGCTGGGATAAGACTACGTACTGGTGAAGAGCTGGGATAAGACTACGTACTGATGAAGAGCTGGGATAAGACTACGTACTGATGAAGAGCTGGGATAAGACTACATACTGATGAAGAGCTGGGATAAGACTACGTACTGATGAAGAGCTGGGATAAGACTACATACAGGTGAAGAGCTGGGACAAGACTACGTACTGGTGAAGTTATCGTCTTTCCATCACAGACATGAATGTTAAGCTGTGGTTTCTGTCATCATGACCTCTCAGTCTGTCCTTCTATTTTCCCAGTCTCGACATAGCACCACAATTGTGTGTGTGTATATGTGTGTGTGTGTGTGTGTGTGTGTGTGTGTGTGTGTGTGTGTGTGTGTGTGTGTGTGTGTGTGTGTGTGTGTCTCACCGTCATAGTTGACTATGAGGATGGCCAACATGTAATCTTTGCCCATCGTGGCTCCGCCTTCCAACATGTTCGGGCCAATCAGCTCACCCTCCAACACACACACACACACACACACACACACACACACACACACACACACACACACACACACACACACACACAGGCGCAGATAGCAGACAGTTAAAGCCTCTCTCTCTCTCTCTCTCTCTGTCTCAGAGTCTCTCGTCCTTCTCTCAGACCTTCGGTCTTCTTCTTCTTCTTCTTCTTCTTCTTCTTCTTCTTCTTCTTCTTCTTCTTCTTCTTCTTCTTCTTCTTCTGTTTTATCTCCGTCTCTCTCTCCTCTCGTTCGTCCCTCCTCTCTCCTCTCCGTGTGATGAAGGATGCTGCTCTCCTCCTCTTCCTCCTCCTTCTCCTCTTCCTCCTCCCCCTGATGATGTCATCACTCCCTCCCTCTCGACCTTCACTGTAAAACATGTAGAATCATCTGAGTGTTTTACAGTGACCCTCATGGAGCAGAACCATGTTTTAATATTCATGTGATTATATTAATAACACTTTCATGTTGCAGCTCCTTTTAATGACTTCATATGAACAGTAATAATAATCATTTATTCATTTGTTAATAATCTGAAACTTTAAAAGAACAAAACCATGAAATAAATGCTGAGCAGTAAAACTACAAAATGTACTTTTGAGAAGTGGATAGAAGTATAAAGTATATAATGGAAATACTCAAGTAAAGTACAAGTACCTCATGTGTGTGTGTGAACTGAGGAAGTACAATCTGTAAAAACTAAAATAAGATCAATGCTCCAGTGAAGATAGTATTTAGGAATGTTGTTTACTTAAAAATGTTTATTATTTATGTATTCATTCACGATACATTTATTCATTAATGTAGTCATTCATTTATATATATATATATATATATATATATATATATATATATATATATATATATATATATGTATATATATACGTATATATATATATATATATATATATATATATATATATATATATATATATATATATATATATACGTATATATATACATATATATACATTTATGATTTATGTAGTTATACATTGTCGGATTTATTGATTTATATATTGATTATTTTATTGATTAATTTATATAGTTATATGTTTATACATTTATTCATCTCTATATTTATTATTATTATTATATTATTTATTTGTATTTATTTTTCTATTCATATATTAATTCACGTATTCATGTATGTATATCATATATATATATATATATATATATATATATATATATATATATATATATATATATATATATATATATATATATATATATATATATGTTGTATGGGTTTACTTCAAAACTGCTTCATAAATAAAATAAAATCAACATGTAAATGAGTTATACATTAAATAATATATAATAAATAATACAATATATTATATAATAATACATTATATATTATATATATTAGAATTGTATATATTATGATATATATTATATAATAATATATAATAAATAATACTATATATTATATAATAATACATTATACATTATATATAGTATATTATTATATATAACATATTATTATATATTATTTAATAATACATTATATATAATATATTATTATATATAATAATATACAGTATATAATATATAATAATATATTATTATATATAATAATATACAATACATAATATATAATAATAAGATGTTCATGTTCTTACTGTGTCGTCATCAATAATGACTTTAAGAGTCACATGACCTGCTCTATGGACAACGAGGTGACGTCACGGTGGTGGTCACGTGAGGGCAAAAGACGCACGTGATCCTCAAGAACATCACCGGAAGTAATACCTGGTTTCCTTCAAAGTAAAACACTAAAGTTTATTGTAACTAGACTTGTTCTATTCCTGTTATTTTTAATGTTATTGCATTTGTTGTTGTTCTTTTTATTATTAACATCATCTTTCAAGACAACAACTTTATATATTGTAAAACTCATTACATGATTATGGTTTTCACTTGTTTGTATTTTATTTGATTCAACTGCTGTTTACTTTTCACAAGAATAAAATCACATAAAATATTCCATCAATGACATTTGATTTAATTTACTTTGAGCTCAAAAACTCGTCTTATTCTGAAAGTCTGAGCGGAAGTCATTTTCTTGTTTATGCCGCGTGACCAAGAAGAAGTCGCGGTGACGTCACGGCCCAACATGGAGGACGTGTACACCACACCAGGTGAGCTTCTTCCCCGAGCAGCGGCGTGACGGCGTCAGTCTCCGGAGGCTTTCACACACCGACGCGACCGGACTGCGTTAGACACCGGAAGTCCGTTTCCTCACGCCTCAAGGCAGCCATTCACTTTGTCAACAAACACAAATATTAATGTATCCTGTTGTTTTCTCAGTGGAGCAGTTGTGCGCATGTCAGGCCGGTGGAGCAATTGTGCGCATGTCAGGCCGGTGGAGCAGTTGTGCGCATGTCAGGCCGGTGGAGCAGCTGTGCGCATGTCAGGCCGGTGGAGCAGTTGTGCGCATATCAGGACGGTGGAGCAGTTGTGCGCATGTCAGGCCGGTGGAGCAGTTGTGCGCATGTCAGGACGGTGGAGCAGTTGTGCGCATGTCAGGCCGGTGAAACTACAAACTGAAGTGGTGTTTGATCTAAATGCAGCATTAGTCTGTTCCAGTGGCTGGAAACCAAGCATGAGGCTCTTTAGCCTCTTTAGCTGCTCTTTAGCCTCTTTAGCTGCTCTGTTGAGGCTCTTTAGCCTCTTTAGCTGCTCTGTTGAGGCTCTTTAGCCTCTTTAGCTGCTCTGTTGAGGCTCTTTAGCCCCTTTAGCTGCTTTGTTGAGGCTCTTTAGCTCCTTTAGCTGCTTTGTTGAGGCTCTTTAGCCTCTTTAGCTGCTCTGTTGAGGCTCTTTAGCCCCTTTAGCTGCTCTGTTGAGGCTCTTTAGCTCCTTTAGCTGCTCTTTAGCCTCTTTAGCTGCTCTGTTGAGCCTCTTTAGCTGCTTGCTCTGTTAAGGCTCTTTAGCTCCTTTAGCTGCTCTGTTGAGGCTCTTTAGCTCCTTTAGCTGCTCTGTTGAGGCTCTTTAGCTCCTTTAGCTGCTCTGTTGAGGCTCTTTAGCTCCTTTAGCTGCTCTGTTGAGGCTCTTTAGCTCCTTTAGCTGCTCTGTTGAGGCTCTTTAGCTCCTTTAGCTGCTCTGTTGAGGCTCTTTTCTAGTGATGGTGAGATGAAGCTTTGAAGCTTTTCATCCAATCGGTTCGCTCATGGGCCGTAGCTTCATGACGCTTCATCCGCTCTACTGCGCCACCAAGTGGACAATGCATGTAAAACAGGCAGTGATCACAACGACACTACGGCTTTGGTGTGAAGGAATGAATAAATAAATTAATGTGTGTGAAGCCAATACATCAATTATGAAGTTATTAATGTTGTGTCTGTCTTCATGATGTAATGCGAGGGCAAAAGGGGGAAGTGGAGCACATTGTGACGAGTCTGTTCCATTCATTTTCATGAGAAGAAGAACCTTTCCACTGGCTTTATGAAATACTTTCACAGAAGAAGCTACAGAGAGGAAGTCCTTTAAGTTTATCAGACCCGTATGTTCAAATCACACGGAAACTCACCAACCACTTGGTGAAGACCAGACCAGAGACAAGTCCTTTATCTGATGGGACTAGAAGGCCGTTAGTAATGGATGAGTCTTCAGCTCATCAGCTGTCTGTCTGTGTTGCCTAGGAAACCAGGAGCGGGGCTGGAATGACCCCCCTCAGTTCTCCTACGGCCTTCAGAAGGCACGCGGGCCTCAGAGGAACCTCCTGAACAAGAGGGCGGCTCCACCAGGTGAGGTTCTGTGTGTGTGTGTGTGTGTGTGTGTGTGTGTGTATATATATATATATATATATATATATATATATATATATATATATATATATATATATATATATATATATATATATATAATTACATCTGGTCTCTGATTGGTCCTCAGGTGCAGGAGACCCGCCCATGACTCCGCCCTCGTCCAACCCTCTGGCTCCTCCTCCAAGTGGTGTTGCCCCGCCCCCTCTCCGCCCAGGTAAGGAGCAGAAGAAGAACAGGGTTTTCTGACTGAAAGCCTGATTGAAAGCAGACCCTCCTTCCCGCAGCTCCTCCTCTTGGCTGTGTGGCCACGCCCCCTCCAATGGGACCAATGAGAAGCCAGAGAGCAAATGGCAGCCAATCGGAGAGCGAGCCGGACGCGGAGGCCGTGATGTTGGTGTTGAACCGAGCGCTCGATGCCTGCAGGAGGACCGTGAAGGTGAGTCAACCCCTTCTGACGGACTGAAGACTTCTCGTTAGGCAGATTCATCTAAAGACTTTTATTTTGTCAAATTTATCTAAAGACTATTATTTTGTAAATTTTACCGAAAGAGCACAAGAGCCAAGAGCACGAGTCCACGAGGACACAAGTACACAAGTGCACAAGAGCACAAGAGCACAAGTACACAAGAGCACAGGTCCACGAGGACACAAGTACACAAGTGCACAAGAGCACAAGAGCACAAGAACACAAGAGCACAGGTCCACGAGGACACAAGTACACAAGAGCACAAGAGCACAAGTACACAAGTACACAAGAGCACAAGTACACAAGTACACAAGAGCACAAGTACACAAGAGCACAAGTACACAAGAGCACAAGTACACAAGAGCACAAGTCCACGAGGACACAAGTCCACGAGGACACAAGTCCACGAGGACACAAGTCCAGACATGAACCCATATTGAGAAGCGGCCTTGGGGATCTCCAGGCTTCTGAGGAACAGGAAGTGCTCTCTGTACTAATATGGGCTGACCTGTGATTGGCTGTGACCTTTGACCTCTGTGTGCAGGACCAGGTGTGTAGTGATGTGGCAAAGAGGCTCCGCCTCCTGGAGGACAGCTGGAAGTCAGGTAGACTCAGCCTGCCAGTGAGGAGACGCATGGACACTCTGTCTCTAGGTAACCTGTCTGTCTCTAGGTAACCTGTCTGTCTCTAGGTAACCTGTCTCATCATAAGTCTGTCTGCCTGTCTGTCTCTCTCAGAGTTGCAGTCTGGTCACTGGGACTCAGCTGATGAGGTCCATCTCTCTCTGATGGTCGATCATGTGACTGAAGTCAGCCAATGGATGGTCGGTGTCAAACGACTCATCGCTGAGACCCGAAACCTGAATACAGAACTTTTAGAACCACTTTGGAAACCTCCGGGTCCAGTCCAGGACCCTGCAGTACCAGTCCAGGACCCTGCAGCACCAGTCCAGGGCCCTGCAGTATCAGTCCAGGGCCCTGCAGTACCAGTCCAGGGCCCTGCAGTATCAGTCCAGGGCCCTGCAGTATCAGTCCAGGGCCCTGCAGTACCAGTCCAGGGCCCTGCAGTACCAGTCCAGGGCCCTGCAGTATCAGTCCAGGGCCCTGCAGTATCAGTCCAGGGCCCTGCAGTATCAGTCCAGGGCCCTGCAGTACCAGTCCAGGGCCCTGCAGTATCAGTCCAGGACCCTGCAGTATCAGTCCAAGACTGTTGATCTGCAGGGGTCTGCAAACTTTGACTCTTTAAAGCAAAACCAGGATCTGGGGGAGATAATCCTCACATTCATTCTCACATCTCAGTAGAGGGTCAAAGGTCAGAATGGCAGGACTCTGGACCCACATAGACTGTAGACTCTGGACTCTGGACCCCTCATAGACTCTGGACTCTGGACCCACATAGACTGTAGACTCTGGACCCCTCATAGACTCTGGACTCTGGACCCCACATAGACTCTGGACTCTGGACCCACATAGACTGTAGACTCTGGACTCTGGACCCCTCATAGACTCTGGACCCCACATAGACTCTGGACCCACATAGACTGTAGACTCTGGACTCTGGACCCACATAGACTGTAGACTCTGGACCCCTCATAGACTCTGGACTCTGGACCCCTCATAGACTGTAGACTCTGGACCCACATAGACTGTAAACTCTGAACTCTGGTCCCACATAGACTGTAGACTCTGGACCCCACATAGATTCTGGACTCTGGACCCCACATAGACTGTAGACTCTGGACCCCACATAGACTGTAGACTCTGGACCCCACATAGACTCTAGACTCTGGACCCCACATAGACTCTAGTCTCTGGACTCTGGACCCACATAGACTGTAGACTCTGGACTCTGGACCCCTCATAGACTCTGGACCCCTCATAGACTGTAGACTCTGGACTCTGGACCCCTCATAGACTCTGGACCCCACATAGACTCTGGACTCTGGACCCACATAGACTGTAGACTCTGGACCCCTCATAGACTCTGGACCCCACATAGACTCTGGACTCTGGACCCACATAGACTCTGGACTCTGGACCCCTCATAGACTCTGAACCCCACATAGACTCTGTACCCACATAGACTGTAGACTCTGGACCCACATAGACTGTAGACTCTGGACCCCTCATAGACTCTGGATTCTGGACCCCTCATAGACTGTAGACTCTGGACCCACATAGACTGTAAACTCTGGACTCTGGTCCCACATAGACTGTAGACTCTGGACCCCACATAGACTCTGGACTCTGGACCCACATAGACTGTAGACTCTGGACCCCACATAGACTGTAGACTCTGGACCCCACATAGACTCTAGACTCTGGACCCCACATAGACTGTAGACTCTGGACTCTGGACCCACATAGACTGTAGACTCTGGACCCCACATAGATTCTGGACCCACA
The DNA here is from genome assembly GCF_910589615.1 of Taurulus bubalis. Lineage (NCBI taxonomy): Eukaryota > Metazoa > Chordata > Actinopteri > Perciformes > Cottidae > Taurulus > Taurulus bubalis. The sequence goes on along the minus strand of NC_136590.1, from coordinate 452,382 downwards.
TAGACTGTAGACTCTGGACCCCACATAGACTGTAGACTCTGGACCCCACATAGACTGTAGACTCTGGACCCACAGACTGTAGACTCTGGACCCCACATATACTCTGGACTCTGGACCCACATAGACTGTAGACTCTGGACCCCACATAGACTGTAGACTCTGGACCCCACATAGACTGTAGACTCTGGACCCCACATAGACTGTAGACTCTGGACCCCACATAGACTGTAGACTCTGGACCCCACATAGACTCTGGACTCTGGACCCCTCATAGACTCTGGACTCTGTACCCACATAGACTGTAGACTCTGGACCCCTCATATACTGTAGACTCTGGACCCCACATAGACTCTGGACTCTGGACCCCTCATAGACTCTGGACTCTGTACCCACATAGACTGTAGACTCTGGACCCCTCATAGACTCTGGACTCTGGACCCCTCATAGACTCTGGACTCTGGACCCCTCATAGACTCTGGACTCTGGACCCCTCATAGACTCTGAGCTCTGGACCCCTCATAGACTCTGGGCTCTGGACCCCTCATAGACTCTGGACTCTGGACCCACATAGACTGTAGACTCTGGACCCCACATAGACTGTAGACTCTGGACCCCACATAGACTGTAGACTCTGGACCCCACATAGACTCTGGACTCTGGACCCCACATAGACTCTGGACTCTGGACCCACATAGACTGTAGACTCTGGACCCCACATAGACTCTGGACTCTGGACCCCACATAGACTCTGGACTCTGGACCCCACATAGACTGTAGACTCTGTACCCACATAGACTGTAGACTCTGGACCCCTCATAGACTCTGGACCCCACATAGACTCTGGACCCACATAGACTGTAGACTCTGGACTCTGGACCCACATAGACTGTAGACTCTGGACCCCTCATAGACTCTGGACTCTGGACCCCTCATAGACTGTAGACTCTGGACCCACATAGACTGTAAACTCTGAACTCTGGTCCCACATAGACTGTAGACTCTGGACCCCACATAGATTCTGGACTCTGGACCCCACATAGACTGTAGACTCTGGACCCCACATAGACTGTAGACTCTGGACCCCACATAGACTCTAGACTCTGGACCCCACATAGACTCTAGTCTCTGGACTCTGGACCCACATAGACTGTAGACTCTGGACTCTGGACCCCTCATAGACTCTGGACCCCTCATAGACTGTAGACTCTGGACTCTGGACCCCTCATAGACTCTGGACCCCACATAGACTCTGGACTCTGGACCCACATAGACTGTAGACTCTGGACCCCTCATAGACTCTGGACCCCACATAGACTCTGGACTCTGGACCCACATAGACTCTGGACTCTGGACCCCTCATAGACTCTGAACCCCACATAGACTCTGTACCCACATAGACTGTAGACTCTGGACCCACATAGACTGTAGACTCTGGACCCCTCATAGACTCTGGATTCTGGACCCCTCATAGACTGTAGACTCTGGACCCACATAGACTGTAAACTCTGGACTCTGGTCCCACATAGACTGTAGACTCTGGACCCCACATAGACTCTGGACTCTGGACCCACATAGACTGTAGACTCTGGACCCCACATAGACTGTAGACTCTGGACCCCACATAGACTCTAGACTCTGGACCCCACATAGACTGTAGACTCTGGACTCTGGACCCACATAGACTGTAGACTCTGGACCCCACATAGATTCTGGACCCACATAGACTGTAGACTCTGGACCCCACATAGACTGTAGACTCTGGACCCCACATAGACTGTAGACTCTGGACCCACAGACTGTAGACTCTGGACCCCACATATACTCTGGACTCTGGACCCACATAGACTGTAGACTCTGGACCCCACATAGACTGTAGACTCTGGACCCCACATAGACTGTAGACTCTGGACCCCACATAGACTGTAGACTCTGGACCCCACATAGACTGTAGACTCTGGACCCCACATAGACTCTGGACTCTGGACCCCTCATAGACTCTGGACTCTGTACCCACATAGACTGTAGACTCTGGACCCCTCATATACTGTAGACTCTGGACCCCACATAGACTCTGGACTCTGGACCCCTCATAGACTCTGGACTCTGTACCCACATAGACTGTAGACTCTGGACCCCTCATAGACTCTGGACTCTGGACCCCTCATAGACTCTGGACTCTGGACCCCTCATAGACTCTGGACTCTGGACCCCTCATAGACTCTGAGCTCTGGACCCCTCATAGACTCTGGGCTCTGGACCCCTCATAGACTCTGGACTCTGGACCCACATAGACTGTAGACTCTGGACCCCACATAGACTGTAGACTCTGGACCCCACATAGACTGTAGACTCTGGACCCACAGACTGTAGACTCTGGACCTCACATATACTCTGGACTCTGGACCCACATAGACTGTAGACTCTGGACCCCACATAGACTCTGGACTCTGGACCCCACATAGACTCTGGACTCTGGACCCCACATAGACTGTAGACTCTGTACCCACATAGACTGTAGACTCTGGACCCCACATAGACTCTGGACTCTGGACCCCTCATAGACTGTAGACTCTGGACCCCACATAGACTCTGGACTCTGGACCCCACATAGACTCTGGACCCCACATAGACTCTGGACTCTGGACCCCTCATAGACGCTGGGCTCTGGACCCCACATAGACTCTGGACTCTGGACCCCACCTAGACTCTGGACTCTGGACCCCACATAGACTCTGGGCTCTGGACCCCACATAGACTCTGGACTCTGGACCCCACCTAGACTCTGGACTCTGGACCCCACATAGACTCTGGGCTCTGGACCCCTCATAGACTCTGGGCTCTGGACCCCACATAGACTCTGGGCTGTGGCCTGTGATGTCATGTGATGTCATGTGATGTGATGTTTGCACCAATCAGTGAACTCGCTGCTCATAATGAATAAATCTCTGTTCAGCCGCCAGAAAGTCTTTGTGTTTTCTTCATGTTTAGGAACAGGCACCATCAGGGACCAGAACCCGACCCCACCCTGTAGACCTGGTTAGTTTAGTGAGTTACTTCATTAGTTAGTTTAGTCACTTCATTCGTTAGTTTAATCACTTCAATCGTTAGTTTAGTCACTTAATTAGTTTCGTCACTTCATTAGTCAGTTTAATCACTTCATTAGTTAGTTTAGTCACTTCATTAGTTAGTTAGTTTAGTCACTTCATTAGTTAGTTAGTTTAGTCACTTCATTCGTTAGTTAGTTTAGTCAGTTTAGTCACTTCATTAGTTAGTCAGTTTAGTCACTTCATTAGTTAGTTAGTTTAGTCAGTTTAGTCACTTCATTAGTTTAGTGACTTCATTAGTTAGTTTAGTCACTTCATAAGTTAGTCAGTTTCGTCACTTCATTAGTTTAGTCACTTCATTAGTTAGTCAGTTTAGTCACTTCATTAGTCAGTTTAGTCACATCATTCATTACTTTAGTCACTTCTTCCGTTAGTTTAGTCACTTCATTAGTTAGATTAGTCACTTCATTAGTCAGTTTAGTCACTTCATTAGTTAGTCAGTTCAGTCACTTCATCAGTGTGTTAGTTTAGTCACTTCATTAGTCAGTTTAGTCACTTCATTAGTTAGTTTAGTCACTTCATTAGTTATTCAGTTTAGTCAATTCATTAGTTATTCAGTTTAGTCACTTCATTAGTTAGTTTAGTCACTTCATTAGTTAGTCAGTTTAGTCAATTCATTAGTTATTCAGTTTAGTCACTTCATTAGTTAGTTTAGTCACTTCATTAGTTATTCAGTTTAGTCAATTCATTAGTTATTCAGTTTAGTCACTTCATTTGTTAGTTTAGTCACTTCATTAGTTAGTCAGTTTAGTCAATTCATTAGTTATTCAGTTTAGTCACTTCATTAGTTAGTTTAGTCACTTCATTAGTTAGTTTAGTTAGTGTAGTCACTTCATTAGTTAGTTTAGTCACTTCATTAGTTAGTCAGTTTAGTCACTTCATTAGTTAGTTTCGTCACTTCATTAGTTAGTTAGTTTAGTCACTTCATTAGTAAGTTAGTTTAGTCACTTCATTAGTTAGTTTAGTCACTGCATTAGTTAGTCAGTTCAGTCACTTCATTAGTTAGTTTAGTCACTTCATTAGTTCGTCAGTTTAGTCACCTTATTAATTAGTCAGTTTAGTCACTTCATTAGTTAGTCAGTTTAGTCACTTCATTAGTTTGTTAGTTCAGTCACTTCATTAGATAGTTTAGTCACCTCATTAGTTAGTCAGTTTAGTCACTTCATTAGTTTGTCAGTTTAGTCACCTTATTAATTAGTCAGTTTAGTCACTTCATTAGTTAGTCAGTTTAGTCACTTCATTAGTTTGTTAGTTCAGTCACTTCATTAGATAGTTTAGTCACCTCATTAGTTAGTCAGTTAATTCACTTCATTAGTTAGTCAGTTTAGTCACTTCATTAGTTAGTTTAGTCACTTCATTCATTAGTTTAGTCACTTCATTAGTTTGTCAGTTTAGTCACCTTATTAGTTAGTCAGTTTAGTCACTTCAATAGTCAGTTTAGTCACTTCATTAGTTGGTTTAGTCACTTCATTAGTCAGTTTAGTCACTTCATTAGTTAGTTTAGTCACTTCATTAGTCAGTTTAGTCACTTCATTAGTCAGTTTAGTCACTTCATTAGTTAGTTCAGTCAATTCATTAGTTAGTTTCGTCACTTTATTAGTTAGTCAGTTTAGTCACTTCATTAGTTAGTTTTCTCAATTCATTAGTTAGTTAGTTTAGTCACTTCATTAGTTTAGTCACTTCATTAGTTAGTTTAGTTACTTCATTAGTTCGTTCAGTTAGTTTAGTCACTTTATTAGTGAGTTAAGTCAGTTTAGTCACTTCATTAGTTAGTCAGTTTAGTCACTTCATTAGTTAGTTTAGTCACTTCATTAGTTAGTTTAGTTACTTCATTAGTTTGTCAGTTTAGTCACTTCATTAGTTAGTTTAGTCAGTTTAGTCACTTCATTAGTTTGTTAGTTTAGTCACTTCATTAGTTAGTTAGTTTAGTCACTGCATTAGTTAGTTTAGTCACTTCATTAGTCCGTTTATTCACTTCATTAGTGTGTTAGTTTAGTCACTTCATTAGTGTGTTAGTTTAGTCACTTCATTAGTTAGTTAGTTTAGTCAGTTTAGTCACTTCATTAGTTAGTCAGTGTAGTCACTTTATTAGTTAATCAGTTTAGTCACTTCATTAGTTAGTTTAGTCACTTCATTAGTCAGTTTAGTCACTTCAGTAGTTAGTCAGTTTAGTCACTTCATTAGTTAGTTAGTTCAGTCACTTCATTAGTTAGTTTAGTCACTTAATTAGTGTAACAGTTTAGTCACTTCATTAGTTAGTCAGTTTAGTCACATCATTCATTACTTTAGTCACTTCTTTCGTTAGTTTAGTCACTTCATTAGTTAGTTTAGTCACTTCATTAGTTAGTCAGTTTAGTCACTTCATTAGTTAGTCAGTTTAGTCACTTCATTAGTTTGTCAGTTTAGTCACTTCATTAGTTAGTTTCGTCACTTCATTAATCTGTTTAGTCACTTCATTAGTTAGTTTCGTCACTTCATTAATCTGTTTAGTCACTTCATTAGTTAGTTTAGTCACTTCATTAGTTAGTCAGTTTAGTCACTTCATTAGTTAGTTTAGTCACTTCATTAGTTAGTTTCGTCACTTCATTAATCTGTTAGGTCACTTCATTAGTTAGTTTCGTCAATTCATTAGTCAGTTTAGTCACTTTATTAGTTAGTTTAGTCACTTCATTAGTTATTCAGTTTAGTCACTTCATTAGTTAGTTTAGTCACTTCATTAGTTATTCAGTTTAGTCACTTCATTCGTTAGTTTCGTCATTTCATTAGTCAGTTTAGTCACTTCATTAGTTAGTTTAGTCACTTCATTAGTTAGTTTCGTCAGTTCATTAGTCAGTTTAGTCACTTCATTAGTTAGTTTAGTCACTTCATTAGTTAGTTAGTTTAGTCACTTCATTAGTCAGTTTAGTCACTTCATTAGTTAGTTTCGTCACTTCATTAATCTGTTTAGTCACTTCATTAGTTAGTTTCGTCAATTCATTAGTCAGTTTAGTCACTTCATTAGTCAGTTTAATCACTTCATTAGTTAGTCAGTTTAGTCACTTCATTAGTTAGTTTAGTCACTTCATTAATTATTCAGTTTAGTCACTTCATTCGTTAGTTTCGTCATTTCATTAGTCAGTTTAGTCACTTCATTAGTTAGTTTAGTCACTTCATTAGTTAGTTTCGTCAGTTCATTAGTCAGTTTAGTCACTTCATTAGTTAGTTTAGTCACTTCATTAGTTAGTTAGTTTAGTCACTTCATTAGTCAGTTTAGTCACTTCATTTGTTAGTTTAGTCACTTTATTAGTCTGTTTAGTCACTTCATTAGTTAGTTTAGTCACTTCATTAGTTAGTCAGTTTAGTCACTTCATTAGTCAGTTCAGTCAATTCATTAGTTAGTTTAGTCACTTCGTTAGTTAGTCAGTTTAGTCACTTCATTAGTTAGTTTAGTCACTTCATTAGTTATTCAGTTTAGTCACTTCATTAGATAGTTTATTCACTTCATTAGTTAGTTTAGTCACTTCATTCGTTTGTTTAGTCACTTCATTAGTTAGTTAGTTTAGTCACTTCATTAGTTAGTCAGTTTAGTCGCTTCATTAGTTAGTTTCGTCAATTCATTAGTCAGTTTAGTCACTTCATTCGTTAGTTTAGTCACTTCATTCGTTAGTTTAGTCACTTCATTAGTTAGTTTAGTCACTTCATTAGTTAGTTCAGTCACTTCATTAGTTAGTTTAGTCACTTCATTAGTTAGTCAGTTTAGTCACTTCATTAGTTAGTTTAGTCACTTCATTAGTTAGTTTAGTCACTTCATTAGTTAGTCAATTTAGTCACTTAATTAGTTAGTTTAGTAACTTCATTCGTTTGTTTAGTCACTTCATTAGTTAGTCAGTTTAGTCACTTCATTAGTTAGTTTAGTCACTTCATTAGTCAGTTTAGTCACTTCATTAGTTTAGTCACGTCATTGGTTAGTTTAGTCACTTCATTAGTTAGTTTAATCACTTAATTAGTTAGTTTAGTCACTTCATTAGTTAGTCAGTTTAGTCACTTCATTAGTTAGTCAGTGTAGTCACTTCATTAGTTAGTTTAGTCACTTCATTAGTTCGTCAGTTTAGTCACTTCATTAGTTAGTTCAGTCACTTCATTAGTTTAGTCACTTCATTAGTCAGTTTAGTCACTTCATTAGTTTAGTCACTTCATTAGTTTGTTTACTCACTTCATTAGTTAGTTAGTTTAGTCACTTCATTAGTCAGTTTAGTCACTTCATTAGTCAGTTTAGTCACTTCATTAGTTAGTTAGTTTAGTCACTTCATTAGTCAGTTTAGTCACTTCATTAGTCAGTTTAGTCACTTCATTAGTTCAGTGTTTTACAACCTTTTTTAAACCACATTTTCGATAAAAGTTTACTCACTGACATATATGGTCATTATTGTTATTGTAAAATTGTAACATAATACAGCATTTATGGTTATTATTAATGTCACATTGTAGCATAATACAGCATACATGGTAATTATTATTGTCACATTGTAACATAATACAGCATATATGGTCATTATTGTCACATTGTAGCATAATACAGCATATATGGTCATTATTATTATTGTAACATTGTAACATAATACAGCATTTATGGTTATTATTAATGTCACATTGTAACATAATACAGCAATATATGGTTATTGGTATTGTCACATTGTAACATAATACAGCATATCTGGTTATTATTATTGTCACATTGTAGCATAATACAGCATACATGGTAGTTATTATTGTCACATTGTAACATCATACAGCATATATGGTAGTTATTATTGTCACATTGCAACATAATACAGCATATATGGTAGTTATTATTGTCACATTGTAACATCATACAGCATATATGGTAGTTATTATTGTCACATTGCAACATAATACAGCATATATGGTAGTTATTGTTGTAACATAAAACAGCATATATGGTTATTATTATTATTATTGTCACATTGTAGCATAATACAACATCTCCTGTTATTATTATTGTCACATTGTAGCATAATACAGCATATATGGTAGTTATTATTGTAACATAATACAGCATATATGGTAGTTATTATTGTAACATAATACAGCATATATGGTAGTTATTATTGTAACATAATACAGCATATATGGTAGTTATTATTGTAACATAATACAGCATATATGGTAGTTATTATTGTAACATAATACAGCATATATGGTAGTTATTATTGTAACATAATACAGCATATACGGTAGTTATTGCGCTACCTACTGTCATGGAAGAGTATTCAGTGTTTCAGGTAAACCAGATCGCTCCATCAGACAAAAAAAAGTGTTATCACTTTTTTATTTGTTGTGTTCCTGTTGTGTGTCCCTGCTGTGTGTTCCTGTTGTGTGTTCCTGTGTGTGTACCTGTGTGTTCCTGCTGTGTGTTCCTGTTGTGTGTTCCTGTGTGTTCCTGCTGTGTGTTCCTGTTGTGTGTTCCTGTTGTGTGTTCCTGTTGTGTGTCCCTGTGTGTCCCTGTTGTGTGTTCCTGTTGTGTGTCCCTGCTGTGTGTTCCTGTTGTGTGTTCCTGTGTGTGTTCCTGTGTGTGTACCTGTGTGTTCCTGCTGTGTGTTCCTGTTGTGTGTTCCTGTTGTGTGTTCCTGTGTGTGTACCTGTGTGTTCCTGCTGTGTGTTCCTGTTGTGTGTTCCTGTTGTGTGTCCCTGTGTGTCCCTGTTGTGTGTTCCTGTTGTGTGTCCCTGTGGGTGTGATGAGGGCTGCAGCCAGCAGGGGGCACATGAGGCACCGTTTACATCCTCAGATTGGAACTTTGTTTTTCAGGAGTTTGACTCCAGCTGCAGAGAGCTGTCTGAACTCTGCTGACCAATCAGCTCTCCTCCAAAGGAGGAGAAGGAACAAGAAGAAGAAGAAGAGGAAGAGGAGGAGGAGCAAGAGGAGGAGGAGGAAAGCAAGCAGAAAGAGTGGCAGACAAACAGAAGGAGCTTCATCCCCACAGAGACAAACAAATCTAAAAATAGACAAAAGAAGAGATTTCGTCCCTCTGTCCACAAGACACAAATACAGTACTATATATATATATATATATATATATATATATATATATATATATATATATATATATATATATATATATATATAAATATATAAATATATATATATAAATATATAAATATATATATATATATATATATATAAATATATATATATACGTATATATAAATATATATATATATATTAGAGCTGGGCAAAGTTGAAAAACTTGAACTGATTAATCGCATAATTTTTCTGGGATTAATCTCATTATGCGCCAAATTCAATAATGAAGTAAAAACTAGTGTATTGCGCACTTTTATTTTAAAGTAATGTTATCAGAACAATATAACACTCTGGAGCAGTATAACAGTATATAAATCTAAAATCAGGCATGAAAACGGGTCAGGGGAAAAAGGTGAGAAGGATATTACCCCTCTAGGGGGGTCCGGGGGCATGCTCCCCCGTAAGAAAAATGTAAATATTCCATTTTTTAAAGCATCAATCTGATGCATTTTGAGATGCTTTTTTTGCCAACCTGGGGAGAGCTGGAGAAACGTAACTTCAGCCATGAGTCAAAAATGATTATGGCCTCCTTACTAAGTATTATGCAAGCCATTTCATGCCAGCCTGTCACTGGGTCTAACATTTACAGTCAGACCTGCAAACTCATGAGGGGTGAAAAAGGTGACACGAAAGGGGGGGGCAGTGACGGGCGAGTTAGTGCTGAACAGCGTCACTCGTCTAGAAGCTGACAAACTATGATCATTATGGGTTTTAATTCTTCTTTTGTCAATACCCAAGTGTACATACATATATATATATATATATATATATATATATATATATATATATATATATATATATATATCCCTCTAAATTAAAGCTGCTCGCAGCTGTGACTGGGCCCTCGCTTCAAGCACGTCGGGGACGCCGGCGGGTCGCCGGCTCTCCCGGCCTCGAACATCCGCCTGGCAGGCGAACGTTCTCGGACGGACGAGCCGGCGACCCTTCGGCTTACCCCGACGTGCTGGAAGCGAGGGCCCAGTCACAGCTGCGAGCAGCTTTAATTATTAGGGCCCGAGCACTGACGTAGTCAGATCGAGGACCTATTGAAATGCAAAGTATTATTATTATTATTAGGGCCCGAGTACTGACGTAGTCAGATCGAGGACCTATTGAAATGCTAAGTATTATTATTCCCGACCTATGCGCAGGGAAAAGAGGTGCTTGGGATAAACCTACATTCTTCAAACTTTGCACACCCATCAGACTCGGCGAAAATTTTAATATAATTTGGGTGTCGACCAAAAGTCTGAGAAAATGTCTCTATAGCGCCCCCTTTAGGCTGAAAGGCTACGCTTTTTGCCAACTATGGCCGATTGACTTGAAATTTTACACACATGTCCGGGTGGGACTGCTCTACAAAAAACTCATCCGTGAAATTAAAATGCGCCTAATTAGATTTTCCGCCATTTTGAATTTTGTAAAAAACACAATTTTGCCCATTCCTCCTAAACGCTGGGTCCGTTTCTTACGAAATTTTCTGTGAATCATCATTGGCTCAATGTAATGAAACGGTATTGTCAACCGTGTTGATATCTCATTGCGTTCAGAAGTTATTAACCAATTAACCTCTTAGGGGCGTGGCTCAATGTCAATACACATAACTTCCAAATTACTTGGCCTATCTTCACAAACTTTGTAGCATATGTCAACATCGTGTCCCTTAACGGACCCAAATTGTTTCATAATATTCAAACACTAGAGGGTGCTGCAGTGAACCGATCAATTTTGGCATTTTCCTTGTTTTCAGGCGTTGTATTCTGACGAACTCCTCCTAGAGATTACACACGATTGATTTCACATTCGGGCAATATGATGTTGAGACCTTTGCAGGGAAAAGTTATCAAAGGATTTTCAAAATATTGAACTATGTGAGCGCAGAGCAGCGGCAAAGAGACACCATTTTCCATGAAAATGGAAGTTGCTTTAACTTGGCCGTACATGATGGAATCTACTCCATATTTCTCATATGCCATGACCTCCTGACCCTGAAGACATCCATATGATCAATTTTCATCCTAGTCATAGCGCCACCTAGAGGCAACAGGAAGTTACATGTTTTCTACTTGTACACCGTGCTCCTCACAGATTATTCAGATCCCTCTCAAAATGCGTCGGAACAGACTTAAGACATTGGTAATGCATCACCTTGAAGATTGTAAGGATCCGTTGAACGGCGTAGCGTCGGTCCATCGCAGAAGTTCGATCCTTCGCCATGACCGAATAAACCGATGTAACTCGACTCCACATGATAAGATCCTTTCCAGGTTTCACATGTTTGATCAGCCTCCAGGCCTGAAGACATGTGCAGTCTAATTTTTAATTTGAGTCATAGCGCCACCTAATGGCAACAGGAAGTAAATATTTCTATACTTTGGCTTGCTTCTCTTAGTCGGTCAATCAGATCAACTTCCAATTATTTCTAGACAAACATAAGACTTTCATGATGTCAGTCCCTAAAGCTTTTGATTTTTTGTGTAACGCTGTTGCCGTGGCGCCCCATCCTTCGCGGTCAACAACGAAGGTACTTTTGAGGGACTAAGCATGCTCGAAACGCAACTAAACTTGGCACACACATTTAAAGGCAAAGATGTAGTTGCCTGATATGACTTGAATGACTCAAAACTGGAACTTCGACTCGATAGCGCCCCCAACAAATATTCAATTAATCAGCCCCAGCGCTACGGTTGACCTACATGTATGAAACTTGCTAGGAATATGTAACACATGTAAACTTAGAAATAACTCTCTTGGGACCATGCACTAAATCGTACAGGAAGTCAGATAGCGACCCCTAAAAAAACGTGTTTTTTTTGACTACCTGTGAGTTGTGAAAGCCCACAGTTTTTGCCCCCTATCACTAATTGACCTGAAATTTGGCACACATGTCCGGTTGTGTCTGCTCTACAAAAAAGTACTTGGTCGCACTAAAGTCCGCCTACTTAGAATTTCCACCATTTTGAATTTTGATGAAAACAATTTTTTCCTCAAATCTTCCTAAACGCTGGCTTCGAGTTTTACAAAATTCTCTGTGGATCATTAAAGGTTCAATTTCATAAAAATATATCAAAAGCTTGTTTGTATCTCATTGTGTTCAAAAGAAAAGGACCCATTAACTTCTTAGGGGTAAATTCAACTAAATTCAACAAAGCAGCCCTTGCAGTACGTTCAACATAGATATACAATATTTGATAGGCATATGCACCACATATAAACTTAAAAATAACTCTCTTGGGACCATGCTCTAAACCGTACCAGAAGTCGGCCATTTTCATTTCCGTCCTTCATTTCCAGTTCAAATTGCCAGAGTTTCCCAGTAGGTGGCGCTCTGACTATGAGTTCATATTGGCATGCAGAAGTCTTCCAGCCATGCCTCTCATAAAGCATGTTAACTTTGGAACAGTTTTGACAAAGTACAGTGGAGTTACAACAGCTTGCTGCATGATCACGAACCATATGCAATAATCGTCACACCACTTCCACGCCGTTCCATAAACCCTCAAGCTTTTGATCACTTTTAATACATATTTTTATCTTTTATATATATATTTACATGTACAAAATATATATACATATATTCCATTTTCCAGAGGTCAACCTTTCTGCGAAAAAGAGGAAATATGTGTCTGTCATCACATCAAATGACAGAACTCAGTCTGCGCTTCCCAGATCTTTCTGCCATTGAGAACGAATTCAAGCTGTTCTCGACTCCCTTCTTGATGATGCAGAAGAAGTGAAGAGAGTCTGAACTAGAACTGATGGAGATGCAGTGATGAATCTCTGAAGAACCAGCTTCACTTTCTCTCCCTACCGACTTCTACTGGAGCTTGGAAAAGGCCAATTTTCCTCTGATGTGATTTATATATATATATATACATAATTGACCTCATTTGATTCATTTGGCCAAATACCTTACCTGAGTAGCCCAGACTTTCATATATTTTTCTGTTTGTGGCCCTCGGTGAAAAACGCTTTGACACCCCTGATATATATGTGTATGTGTATATATATATATATATATATATATATATATATATATATATATATATATATATATATATGTATATGTATATATATGTATATGTATATATATATATATGTGTATATATATATATATATATATACATATATATATATATATATATATGTGTATATATATATATATATATATACATATACATATATATATATATATATATACATATATATATATATATATATGTATATATATATATATATATATATATATGTATATGTATATATATATATATATATATATATATATATGTGTGTATATATGTGTGTATATATATATATATATATATATATATATATATATATATATATATATATATATATATATATATATGTGTATATATATATATATATATATATATATATATATATATATATATATATATATGTATATGTATATATATGTGTATATATATATATATATAATCTTCCTCTAAATTAAAGCTGCGAGAGGGTCGCCGACTCTCCCGGCCTCGAACATCCGCCTGGCAGGCGAACGTTCTCGGACGGACGAGCCGGTGACCCTTCGGCTTACCCCGACGTGCTTGAAGCGAGGGCCCAGTCACAGCTGCTCGCAGCTTTAATTTACTGTGATATTCATATATTTTCTTGTTTATTAACATGTCAGGAAGGATATATTTAGTTCTGAAGCATTTCAGTTATTTGTTTATTTAAATAATAGCCCTTTTATGAATGTAAATTATAGTGGACAGCAGGACAACATGAATGTATTTAATGACTCAACATTGTTGTCGGAGACAGAACTCAACATAAAGGTTCTGTCCCGGATAGTTGAGGGAGAACCAGATGTGGAGCGTTCAGATGATGAGAGATGAGGATGAGTTTGAGTCTGGTGAGGAAGAAGAGTAAGAAGATGCAGGAGGCTGAGATGAGCAGACGGGATGAGTGCCGTGGTCCTGTGGGCCAGGAGCCGATGTTTAATCCCTGACGCACTACGACATGACTGCATTTAATCCAAATACATATGTGTGAGGTTTAATTATTATTCCTGTTATTAGCTTTCATTAATGGTGTTATTCTCCATCATAACAGATCACAGCTGCTTTCATACTGTAGAAGACTCTACAACAGGGGTGGCCAACCAGTCAGAGACTAAGAGCCACATTTTTTACTGTGTTACTGCAAAGAGCCGCATCATACCCCCCCCCCCCCCTCCTCCCCGTGAGCCAAAAATTAAAATGTCTCTGTTACTACGACATAAATCCATTTAATTTAGGGTTAAGAAACCAACATTACTCTATCAAAGATCAAACTTAAAACAGATGAAAATAACAAAGTCAAAGATTAAACACACGTTATTATATTAACTTTGTTCAAAGCTTTTTTGTCACAGTTGAGAAGGACATGACTCTAAGAACATGCATGTGGTCTGGGGCAGTGGTTTAACTGGTCTGGCTGCAGGACCCACCATCACCCTGAATGACAAGCCGCGACCAAAGCGAGGAACATTTTCAACTTCTCAATTTGATTTAATGAAAATATGGCACCTAGGTTTGAACCTGAGATAGTATCACAGTATGCCAAACAGAAATATTCCCTTTCAAACTCAATTAAAAACCCAAAAGTGCTTCTTAAGGACACAAGGTAATACAACACACATAATAATGTTATAACTTCAGCCTTTTTGAACATAACAAAAAAAAGGTTGGGAATGAAGCAAACTATCACAAATAGTCCGGTGTGTGAACTCACGCAAGTAAAGTGTGTTGTGAACGCAGCATTGAGGAGTGTGTGAATATTCAATTCAATTCAGTTCATTTTATATAGCCCAAAATCACAAATTAAAATGTGCAATCTGTACAAATAACATCCCTGTCCCGGGACCTCACATCAGATCAGGAAAAACTCCCCAAATAAAGATAGTAAAAACCATTTCACAGGGAAAACAGGAAGAACCTTCACAGAGCAACAGAGGAGGATCCCTCTCCTGGATGGACAGAAGAATAGATGTCATGTGACCAGAATGAACAACGTTACAGAGTTACAGCACATTACTTCAATATGACTGAAATTGAATAAATTGCACTCTGCCACATAAAAAAATCCCTTCAAAATAAAAGCACAGGATTTTTTTTTTTTTTTTGCCCATGTAAAATGACCGTCCTGACGGACTGAAAACGGGTCCGCGAATGACTGAAAACAGGTCCGCGAATGACTGAAAACGGGTCCGCGATTTCATGGCTTTCAAGCCGTCGCGCCTTGATTTCGACACCAGTGGTCTAAAGTATTTGCAAAATCAATAAAAAGATTAAAAAAAAAATTTAAAAAAAACTTCGATATGAACGCAAGAGCCGCATGAAACCAGGCAAAGAGCCGCATGCGGCTCGGGAGCCGCGGGTTGGCCAGGCCTGATCTACAACCTGCAGACTGAGTCCTTCACTACACATTGACAACTAAGTATTTGAAGATTGAGCAGCATTCATTTTAAAGATGAAGAATTATGTTTTATAATCAAGTTGAATGTGTTATTGGTTTCATATCAATCTATAGACATAATTTGTTAGTTTGCTTATCTTCTATATTTGTCTTTTCACACAAATGGTCATGTGGTCCTCTACAGTGGACATGCTGTACAATTACAAATTAAAATAATTTTCAAAAAGTCTAAATTGTAAGATGTTTTTTTAACTCTAAATAGGTCACAAAAAATATGAATTTGGAAGACACTATTTTCCCTCGGTTCCCAGGAGGATAATATAGAATACAAACACAGCTTTCCAGTTATACAAGAGGTGAATGACTCACAGTGATATCTCACACACAGTATTACAGTAGTGATATTCACAGTATTGTATTTGTAAACGATGAGGCCTCGATGACCACCAACGTTCGCCATGGAGTTCCACAGGGTTCTGTGCCTGGACCAATTTTATTCACCTTATATATGCTTCCTTTAGGCAGTATTATCAGAAAACACTCCATAAACTTTCACTGCTATGCCGATGATACTCAACTATATCTGTGGACAGGCCTGGACTGGGACAAAAATTCGGCCCTGGACTTTTTGGTCCAGACTGACCCACCACAATCTGTGCGCAGATACTATGCCAACTCGGTCCGTTGATGTACTGTACATACAACCACACAAGCCCTTAATAACACTACTATACTGAAATGGGTCATTGTCTCCTTGTCTCTTATTTGATGTAATTTAATCTGAAATTTTCCATAAATAAGTGTTAAAAAAAAAGAAAAGCATGGACAATAAACCATAAACACTGACAGAAAAAAATAGGTAAAGCATCTTTGAACAAATTGGGGCTTAAAGGAAGTATATTGATGCTTAAAACACTTTAACTCTGGTGACCTGATTTGTAATTATAAAAAATGTGAACAAGCAGATATGCATGTTCAAACCACAGCACCATAAAATAGTGGTTAATTAATCAGGATAGTATATCATTTTCCAACACTTTAGAACTAGATTTACACCACACGCTATCTATTATGTCAAGTAAAGTTCATAGACAACGTTTCTGAACATTTAGTGAATGAGTGTTTATATTTAGGCAGAAAGTACAGTGATACGTGCTTGTTGACGCTAACTAATGTTGACGTTACTCGTGGAAAATATATACATGTCGGGTGCAAGAGCGCGTTCTCAATGCTTTAACAGTTGTAATACTGCAGTTCACCAGTAGAGGGAGTCCGTTCATACAGACGTGTCTTGTCCTCATTAGAAGCTCCCCTTCATGACACTGTGCCACCATGGCAGCGGGAGCCTCACTTTCACTGTCCGACACCTGAGAGGACCCGTCGCGCCCGGCGCAGCCAAAGCCCCGGAGCCGGAGGCTACGCCACCGCCGCCGGCCCCGGCCCCGCAGCAGCAAACATGTTTATTATGTTTCTGCTCTCAGCAGCATCAGTTGCGACAGCTTTTTTTTTCTTCTTTTCCCTCAGTTTTTCTGCACCGCCTATTTGTTTTTTCTCCATTTTTGCTTTCTCTTCTCTCTCACAGATTGCTAATGATGTCATTAGCTCATCATTAAAGGTGATTGGACGAGGGGGGTCTGGAAAATGCGTGGGCAGGACTACTGGGCCTATCATAGGGCCACTGGGCCTCTTATGCGTCTTTACATTATTGACCGGCCCACCGGGAGTTTCCGGTACTCCCTATGGCCAATCCACCACTGTCTGTGGATCAAGCCAGATGAAATCCACCAGGTCGCTAAACTTCAAGCGTAAACTTTAAAGACATCAAAACCTGGATGACCTGACACTTCCTGCTGTTGAACTCGGACAAGACTGAAGTAATTCTACTCGGCCCAGAACACCTCAGGAATCAAGTATCTGATGATATGGTTTCTCTGGATGGCATCGCTCTGGCATCCACCACCACCGTAAGGAATCTCCTTTGGGTCCCACGTGAAACAGATCTCAAGGACCACCTTTTATCACCTATGGAACATCTCAAAGATCCGACACATCCTGTCTCAACGCGATGCAGAAACATTGATCCACGCATTTGTTACCTCAAGACTGGATTACTGTATCTCCGTATTATCAGGCTAAATCCCTTGGATCTCTCCAGTTGATCTAGAATGCTGCAGCTCGTGTACTAACGAGGACGCAGAAGAGAGATCACATTACTCCTGTACTAGCTGCTCTCCACTGGCTTCCTGTAAGATCGAGAATCACATTTAAAATCCTTCTCCTTGCCTACAAAGCCTTAACTGGTGATGCACCATCATATCTTAAGGAGCTTAGAGTGCCATATAGTATTATAGTACCATATTACCCACTAGAGAGCTCATAGTACCATATTACCCACTAGAGAGCTCATAGTACTATACTACCTAGTGATATCACAGTATTACTGTATCACAGTACTACAGTAGTAATATTCACAGTATTACAGTAGTAATATTCACAGTATTATAGTAGTAATATTCACAGTATTACAATATCACAGTACTACAGTAGTAATATTCACAGTATTACAGTAGTAATATTCACAGTACTACAGTAGTAATATTAACAGTATTACATTAGTAATATTCACAGTATTACATTAGTAATATTCACAGTACTACAGTAGTGATATTCACAGTACTACAGTAGTAATATTCACAGTACTACAGTACTACAGTAGTAATATTCACAGTATTACATTAGTAATATTCACAGTACTACAGTAGTAATATTCACAGTACTACAGTAGTACTATTCACAGTACTACAGTAGTAATATTCACAGTACTACAGTAGTACTATTCACAGTACTACAGTAGTAATATTCACAGTACTACAGTAGTAATATTCACAGTACTACAGTAGTGATATTATTTTAGTTCCACAGTGTTTGCAGTCTTACTTTCCAGCACGCAAAGAGAGAGGATGCAGTTACCATGGAAACCCTGTGTGTGTGTGTGTGTGTGTGTGTGTGTGTGTGTGTGTGTGTGTGTGTGTGTGTGTGTGTGTGTGTGTGTGTGTGTGTGTGTGTGTGCAGGCCTGTGATTGGCTGAGGAGGCAGTGGGCGTGCAGGTTGAGTCTCTCTCTCCCACAGACGTCCAGGAGGAGAGACGGAGACGCAGCTCTCCTCACTGCTGCTCTTCCTCCTCCATCTTCTCCTCCTCTTCCTCTCTGAAACTCTTCTTCTCCTCTTTTCTGTCTTCTCTACTTCGACCTCCACACACACACACACACAGCAGGAAGGTTTAACTCTTGGCCTCCTTCACCATCATCTCCATCATCCCTGAGGAAGACAGGGAGCACCCTGACCCCTCCAGGTCGCCATGGCAACGGTCATCTGTACCCGTTTCACTGAAGAGTTTCAGATGTACGAAGAGCTGGGAAAGTGAGTATGAAGACCATCTTCGTCTTCTTCATCTTCATCTTCCTCATCCATAGTGTCAGGAAGCACGAATATCAATTATGGTCATTTTGTTTTTATTGGTTTGATGTGATGTACGTCTTGTTTTGATTTTTAATTTGTAGTCTCATATTTTTTATTATTTTTATATCATTTTAATTATTTTAAAATAGTGTGTTACATGTCCATGACATTTAGATGAGTTTAGATTTTTCTAATTATAATTATTTGGACATATTATAATTAACGTTTTTATTATTTTTCCATACATTATTTTACTTTTTTAATTATTTAAATATCCATTATTTCAATTGTATGTTTTCATTTGGAATATTTCCAATATTTTATATTTCATATTTTTATTATTATTATATTACCATCATCATATTTTATGTTTTAGTTGTTTTATGTTCCTTTAATTTACTATTTGTAAAGATCTTGTGTCTTTTTGTTTCTTCATTCAGTTGAATAGTTTATAATACATGTAATTATTACCATCATATTCAGTGGTTACACATTTAAGAAACGTTTCTCTGTTATTGACTGAAGTCTGTTTGTTTCCTGTGATTTTGATCATTTATTTATTATTGATTGTGTTAATGATCAGTTCCTTATGAATGATGATGAACGGATGGATGAGTGGATCACCTGTTTGACCCCAACCCACTCACACCCACACACACACCCACTCTCACACACACACACACACACACACACACACACACACACACACACACACACACACACACACACACACACACACACAGCCAGGTCTCTTACATAACGTGGTGTGGGTGGCAGGAGAACAGAACATCTTTCAGCAGAAAGCTTTGTGTAAAAGCTTCAGTTTCCAGGAAGATGTAATGAATACGTTACAACAACCTTATTGTTAATCATCACGCAACATTGTTCTTTATCTTTCTTTAGTCTTTTCTTTGCATAAAATAGAAGCAAAGTAGTTGCACAGAATAGACCCGCCCTGTGCACTAGGATTGGCCAGGAGGTCCTGGTCACCTGACATGTTGAGGTCTCGCTCTGACCAATCGGCTTCCCCCTTATTGAAGTTACTATTATAATATAATATAGTAATATAGATATATAACTGTCCCCCCTTCCCCTCCCCCAAAACCACTTACTGATGTACTTGAGGAAGTAGCAGTACTTGTTGTAGTAGTAGTAGTATGAATAGATAGTCTTAGTAGTAATAGTTGTATTATATGCTGGTGGATTCGCAGTAGTATGAGCATATGCTTAAGTAGTACATTTAGTATGAGCAGTAGCAGTATTACCAATAGTAGTGTTTGAAGTAGTACTAGTATTAACACGATTAGTGTTAGCAGTAGTAGTAACAATAGTAGTTTTAGCAATAGTATTAACAATAGTAATGTTAGCAATAGTATTAACAATAGTAGTGTTACTAATAGTATTAACAATAGTAATGTTATCAGTAGTATTAGCAATAGTGTTAGCAGTAGTATTAACAATAGTAGTGTTACTAAAAGTATTAACAATACTAATGTTAGCAGTAGTATTAGCAATAGTAGTGTTTGCAGTAGTATTAACAATAGTAATGCTAGCAGTAGTATGAGTAGTGTTTGCAGTAGTAGTAGTATTAGTAATGTTAGCAGTAGTAGTAGTAGTAGTAGTAATGTTAGCAGCAGTAGTAGTAGTAGTAGTAGTAGTAATAATGTTAGCAGTAGTAGTAGTAATGCTAGCAGTAGTAGTATTAGTAATGTTAGCAGTAATAGTAGTAGTAGTAGTAATGTTAGCAGTAGTAGTAGTAGTAGTAGTAGTAGTAGTAGTAGTAGTAGTAGTAGTAATGCTAGTAGTAGTAGTAGTAGTAGAAGTAGTAGTAGTAGTAGTAGTAGTGCTCTCAAGTTTTTAAGACAGGTAAGAGTGACATATCCTCCCCCAGTAGCAGTAGTTAGCAGTAATAGTAGTAGTAGTAGTAGTAGTAGTAATGTCAGCAGTAGTAGTAGTAGTAGTAGTAGTAGTAGTAATGTTAGCAGGAGCATCAACAAGTGTAGTGTTATCAGTAGTATTAACAAGAGTAATGTTAGCAGTAATAGTAGTGTTACTAGTGTTAGCAGTTGTATTAACAATAGTAATGTTAGCAGTAGTATTAACAATAGTAATGTTAGCAGTAGTATTAACAATAGGAGTGTTTGCAGTAGTATCAACAATTGTAGTGTTAGCAGTAGTATTAACAATAGCAATGTTAGCAGTAGTATTAACAATGGTAATGTTAGCAGTAGTATTAATAATAGTAATGTTAGCAGTATAATTAACAATGGTAGTGTTAGGAGACGTATTAACAACAGCAATGTTAGCAGTAGTAGGAGTAGTATTAGTAGTGTTATCAGTAGTAATAATAGTAATGTTAGCAGTAGTAGTAGTAGTAGTAGTAGTAGTAGTAGTAGTAGTAGTAGTGTTAGCAGTAGAATTAATAATAGTAATGTTAGCAGTACAATTAACAATGGTAGTGTTAGCAGAAGTATTAACAACAGCAATGTTAGCAGTAGTAGGAGTTGTATTAGTAGTGTTATCAGTAGTATTAACAATAGTAATGTTATCAGCAGTATTAGTAATGTTAGCAGTAGTAGTAGTAGTAGTAGTAGTAGTAGTAATGTTAGCATTAGGATTAACAATCATAGTGTTTGCAGTAGTATTAACAATAGTAACTTCAGCAGTAGTATTAACAATAGTAATGTTAGCAGTAGTATTAACAATAATAATGTTATCAGTAGAATTAACAATAATAATGTTAGCAGTAGTATTAACAATAGTAATGTTAGTATTAGTAATGTTAGCAGTAGTATTAGTAGTGTTAGCAGTAGTATTAACAATATTAGTGTTAGCAGTAGTAGTAGTAGTAGTAGTAGTAGTAGTAGTAGTAGTAGTAGTAGTGTTAGCAGCAGTATTAACAATAATAATGTTAGCAGCAGAATTAACAATAGTAATGTTAGCAGTAATATTAGCACAAGTAGTGTTAGCAGTAGAATTGACTACAGTAGTGTTAGCAGTATTAGTAGCAATGTTAGCAGTAGTTTTAACAACAGTAATTGAATCAGTAGTATTTACAATAGTAGTGTTAGTAGTAGTGTTACCGATACTAATGTTAACAATAGCATTAACAATACTAATAGCAGTAGTAGTAGTTGTGTTAGCAGTAGGATTACCAATAGTAGTGTTTGCACTAGTATTAACAATAGTAGTGTTAGCAGTAGATTTAACAATAGTAGTATTAGCAGTAGTAGTAGTAGTAGTAGTAGTAGTAGTAATGTTAGCAGTAGTATTAACAATATTAATGTTAGCAGTAGTATAAACAAAAGTAGTGTTTGCAGTAGAATTAACAATAGTAGTGTTAGCAGTAGTAGTAGTAATGTTAGCAGTAGTATTAACAATAGTAATGTTAGCAGTAGTATTAACAAAAGTAGTGTTAGCAGTAGAATTAACAATAGTAGTGTTAGCAGTAGTATTAACAATAGTAGTTTTAGCAGTAGTAGTAGTAATGTTAGCAGTAGTATTAACAATATTAATTTTATCAGTGGTATTTACAATAGTAGTGTTAGTAGTAGTACTACCAATACTAATGTTAACAGTAGCATTAACAATATAAATAGCAGTAGTAGTAGTGTTAGCAGTAGGATTACCAATAGTAGTGTTTGCACTAGTATTAACAATAGTAGTGTTAGCAGTAGTAGTAGTAGTGTTAGCAGTAGTATTAACAATAATAATGTTAACAGCAGATTTAACAATAGTAGTATTAACAGTAGTAGTAGTAGTAGTAATGTTAGCAGTAGTATTAACAATAGTAATGTTAGCAGTAATATAAACAAAAGTAGTGTTCGCAGTAGAATTAACAATAGTAGTGTTAGCAGTAGTAGTAGTATTGTTAGCAGTAGTATTAACAATAGTAATGTTAGCAGTAGTATTAACAAAAGTAGTGTTAGCAGTAGAATTAACAATAGTAGTGTTAGCAGTAGTATTAACAATAGTAGTGTTAGCAGTAGTAGTAGTAATGTTAGCAGTAGTATTAACAATATTAATTTTATCAGTGGTATTTACAATAGTCGTCAAACTTCTATTACAGACTCAAGGTCCAGATAATACAAAAGACATAAATAGAACAAACTACATAAAATCACAATTACAATACATAGACCTGTCAATGCTTTATAAATAGATAGCTGTACCAATGTCTCCACAAACGAGACTGGTTGCGTGTGCTATACTTTATGTTAGTAATAGTATTAACAATGCTATTGTTAACAGTAGCATTAACAATAGTACTGTAGCAGTAGTATTAGTAATGGTAGCAGTAGTATTAGTATTAGTAAAGTGTTAGTGTTAGTATTTACATGATCAGTGTTAGCATTAATATTCACATTAGCAGTTTTCACGTTAATATTCACATTAGCAGTGTTAGCTTTAATATTCACATTAGCAGTGTTAGAGTTATTCACATCAGCAGTGTATATATATATATATAAATATGTATATATATATATATATATATATATACATATACATATATATATACATATATATGTACATATGTATATATATGTATGTATGTATATATATATACATATATATATATATATATGTATATATATATATATATACATACTATATGTAGTAGCAGTACTGCAAGTAATAGTAGTAATATTATTAACATATGGGTAAGTAAAATAAGTATTAATAGAACAGTAAGAGTTGCAGTATATGCAATGGGAAAA
The DNA here is from genome assembly GCF_910589615.1 of Taurulus bubalis. Lineage (NCBI taxonomy): Eukaryota > Metazoa > Chordata > Actinopteri > Perciformes > Cottidae > Taurulus > Taurulus bubalis. The sequence continues at coordinate 428,587 of NC_136590.1, read as the reverse complement.
ACATTCATATTAAATGTATCTTTATTTATTTATCTTTATATATTGTAAAACAAATAAAATAATAATTAAGATATCATTTTAGAATGAAGAAAAAGCATCTTGGAAAAATGTGACATTGTTTTGTTTCTCATTGTAAAAAAGTGATTGGTTCCTCCCTCTGTGTTTCCAGGGGAGCGTTTTCAGTGGTGCGGCGCTGTGTGAAGGTGCTGTCGGGCCAAGAGTACGCCGCCAAGATCATCAACACCAAGAAGCTCTCTGCCAGAGGTGAGGACATGCAGGACGACTGCAGGATATCAATACACATATCAATACACATATCAATACACGTATCAATACATGTATCAATACACATTTCAATACACATAGCAATACATGCATCGATACACGTATCGATACATGTATCAATATACATATCAATACATATAGCAATACATGTAATAATACACGTATCAATACGTGTATCAATACTATTAATGCATATATCAATACACGTATCAATACACATATCAATACACATAGCAATACTATCAATGCATGTATCAATACTATCAATACACATATCAATACTGTCAATACACATATCAATACATGTATCAATACTATCAATACACACATCAATACATGGAACAATACATGTATCAATACTATCAATACACATCAATACACATATCAATACACAAATCAATACACGTATCAATACTATCAATACATGTATCAATACACATATCAATACTATCAATACACATATCAATACACATATCAACACACGTACCAATACTATCAATACATGTATCAATGCACATATCAATACACATATCAATAAACATAGCAATACTATCAACACACGTATCAATACACATATCAATACTATCAATACATGTATCAATACACATATCAACACTATCAATACATGTATCAATACACGTAGCAATACACGTATCAATACTATCAATACACGTATCAATAAACATATCCACAGATCAGAGCTCTCCTGAGTTACATAATGAAGCAGCAGTTCCTCTGACAGGAAGTAGAGGTTAGCATACTTGCTAACATTAGCATCAATATGTGTTGGTTTTGTCAGATCATCAGAAGCTGGACCGCGAAGCTCGAATCTGTCGTTTACTGAAGCACCCGAACATCGGTGAGTACTACTACTACTACTCTTAGTACTACTACTACTGCTCTGAGTACTACTACTACTACTCTGAGTACTACTACTACTACTCTTAGTACTACTAATACTGCTCTGAGTACTACTACTACTGCTCTGAGTACTACTACTACTGCTCTTAGTACTACTACTACTACTCTTAGTACTACTACTACTGCTCTGAGTACTACTACTACTACTCTTAGTACTACTAATACTGCTCTTAGTACTACTACTGCTCTGAGTACTACTACTACTGCTCTTAGTACTACTACTACTACTACTACTACTCTTAGTACTACTACTACTACTCTTAGTACTACTAATACCTTTCTGAGTACTACTACTACTACTGCTCTGAGTATTACTACTACTGCTCTTAGTACTACTACTACTACTCTTTGTACTACTACTACTACTACTCTTAGTACTACTACTACTGCTCTGAGTACTACTACTACTCTTAGTAATACTACTACTACTCTGAGTATTACTACTACTGCTCTGAGTACTACTACTACTGCTCTGAGTACTACTACTACGACTACTCTTAGTACTAATAATAATACTGCTCTTAGTACTAATACTACTCTTAGTACTAATAATACTACTACTCTTAGTACTAATACTACTACTACTCTTAGTACTACTAATACTACTCTTAGTACTAATACTACTACTCTTAGTACTAATACTACAACTACTCTTAGTACTAATACTAATACTACTCTTAGTACTAATACTACTACTACTCTTATTACTAATACTACTACTCTTAGTACTAATACTACTGCTCTTAGTACTAATACGACTACTGCTCTTAGTACTAATACTAATACTACTCTTAGTACTAATACTAATACTCCTGCTCTTAGTACTAATACTACTACTGCTCTTCGTACTAATACTAATACTACTCTTAGTACTAATGCTACTACTGCTCTTAGTACTAATACTACTCTTAGTACTAATGCTACTACTGCTCTTAGTACTAATACTACTCTTAGTACTAATACTAATACTATTCTTAGTACTAATACTAATACTACTCTTAGTACTAATACTACTACTACTACTCTTAGTACTAATGCTACTACTACTCTTAGTACTAATACTAATACTACTCTTAGTACTAATACTACTACTACTCTTAGTACTAATACTACTACTCTTAGTACTAATACTAATACTACTGCTCTTAGTACTAATACTACTACTGCTCTTAGTACTAATACTAATCCTACTCTTAGTACTAATACTACTACTGCTCTTAGTACTAATACTAATCCTACTCTTAGTACTAATACTACTACTACTCTTAGTACTAATACTACTGCTCTTAGTACTAATACTACTACTGCTCTTCGTACTAATGCTACTACTGCTCTTAGTACTAATACTAATACTACTCTTAGTACTAATACTACTACTACTACTCTTAGTACTAATGCTACTACTACTCTTAGTACTAATACTACTACTACTACTCTTAGTACTAATGCTAATACTACTCTTAGTTCTAATACTACTTCTCTTAGTACTAATACTACTCTTAGTACTAATACTACTGCTCTTAGTAATAATACTACTACTACTCTTAATGCTACTATTACTTATACTACTCCTAATACTACTATTATTATGACTAATAATACTAGTTGTAATACTACTAGTACTACTAATATTACTATTAATACTACTATTACTACTGTTAATGCTACTCCTAATACTACTATTACTATGACTAATAATACTACTATTACTACTAATATTACTATTAATACTACTATTACTACTCTTAATACTACTCTTATTACTACTATTAATACTTCATGTTGATGGTGAAGATGATGAGGACCCCTTCCTGTCTGTCCTTCACAATAAAAGCCTCTTTCTTTAAAACCAAGTGCTTTATTAAAGCGACAGGAACTGAACCAGGATCAGTCTTTAAATATGACCTCACCCACCCAGCCAATCAGGAGGCTGCAGCTGAACCTGTCGTCCAATCAGGGCTTTGTGTGGGCAGGTGATGCTCCACAGACACTGAGGAGTGTTATGCAACTGTGTGTGTGTGTGTGTGTGTGTGTGCGTGTGTGCGTGTGTGCGTGTGCGTGTGCGTGTGTGTGCGTGTGTGTGTGTGTGGGAGGAGAGAGGTTTTTGATGCCTTCACCTAAGGACACTGTTGCCTAGCAACACTCTCACTCTCTCACACACACACACACACACACACACACACCTGTGTGAAATAACTCCTACACAGTAATGCAGTTGGATTTGATTTTATTACACAATAAAGTGTCCACATTCAGACGTTGTACTGCCGTGTTAATACGGCAGTACTGGTACAAGTACTAGTTGTACAAGTACCAGTTGTACTCCTGTACACGTAGTACTTGTACCTTCTGTTTGCTGTGATGGCGTTAATCCCTTCATGTTTACTTCATGAATGATGTGTTTGATGTGGGATAGGAGAACAGGGTCATACCGTGTTAGCCTAGCTTAGCATGTAGAGACTGACTGCTAGCTTAGCTTGTAGCATCCTGACAGCTCATCTCTGATTGGCTCATGAGATTATTTGCTTCTTGCAGTGCGGCTCCATGACAGCATCTCAGAGGAGCTCCATCATTACCTCATCTTTGACCTGTGAGTGCTGCTGACGAGTTTGTGATGTCACTTCCTGTTCCATGACCGTGTGTCTGCTCTAAATGACCAGTGTGTGATGTCACTTCCTGTCCCATGACCATGTGTCTGCTCTAAATGACTAGTGTGTGATGTCACTTCCTGTTCCATGACCATGTGTCTGCTCTAAATGACCAGTGTGTGATGTCACTTCCTGTTCCATGACCGTGTGTCTGCTCTAAATGACCAGTGTGTGATGTCACTTCCTGTTCCATGACTGTGTGTCTGCTCTAAATGACCGGTGTGTGATGTCACTTCCTGTTCCATGACCGTGTGTCTGCTCTAAATGACCAGTGTGTGATGTCACTTCCTGTTCCATGACTGTGTGTCCTGCTCTTCGTCTCTCAGGGTGACGGGTGGAGAGCTGTTTGAAGATATCGTAGCCAGAGAATATTACAGTGAAGCTGACGCCAGGTAAGAAATACACATTAATAAATGTGCCACCCATGACCTGTGACCTGTGACCTCTGACCTCTGACCTGTGACCTCTGTCTCTCTGTGAACAGTCACTGTATCCAGCAGATTTTGGAGGCGGTGCTACATTGTCACCAGATGGGCGTCGTCCACCGAGACCTGAAGGTACCAGTCTGGCTGGAGTTAGCATGTTAGCATGTTAGCCTGTCTCATGTAAAATGAAAGTTACGAAGGTAACTACGGTTCTATGAATCCTGGATGACCGCCAGAGGCAACACTGGATATCTTCTGTCTCGCGCATGCGCAAGTCGAGTATTTATAACAACATAGTCACAGGTGACCTCTGATGACCCCCAGGCGGGTATCAGTTCCGGCGTCATCCTGAGATCAGTCCTGCGGAATCTTCTCACGAGATCACGAGATTCCGAGTGACCAAGAACTGGCTGGGATCGGAATGCTAGATCCAACCACCTAGTCGCAATTAGGGTTGGGTACCGAGAACCGGTGCCAGTATGGCACCGGTACCTACCGGACCGAAAAGCAACGCAGATTTCGGTGCTTCCTTCCGGTGCCTGAGCCGATTTAAATACTTTTTTTTTTACACTACTCTGTAAGTTGCACGGTATATAGATACTAAAAAGGTAGCGCGGTGCCCGCACGCTAAAAACGATTATTAGAATAGCGGATCAGAGCGCACTGCTGCTCCGCTCTCTGTCCGCCTGCATGCAGAGCGGGGCTCCAGGGGCGGGGCTCCAGGGGGCGGGGCTCCATGGGGCGGGGCTCCAGGGGGCGGGGCTCCAGGGGGCGGGGCTTCCAGCGCTCACACACACAGTGCGCGCACGCAGAGATCGCTGCAGACACGAGCACGAGCTTTTGAACGCCGTCCTCGGCTTGATGGAACAAATCTCTCCAGTTGATATTAATGGTGATGTGTAGTCCATAAAGCAGCAGTTTTAGGATCCAACAGAGTCTGAGTTCTGTTGCACACGGTCCCATCAGGCCATGATGCTTGTGTCTGTTCTTTTTTTAAATATATATTTTTATAGTTTGAAGTTAAAAGGTTTGAAGCTGTAGTTTGAAGTGTGTTTTGTATGTACTTATTTATTTATATCTATAGTATACTTTAAACAGTTAATAATATTGTTCAATTTGAAGGAAAAAAATTGCCTTGGCAATAAAAAAGTATCGGTTCAGGCACCGTTTAGGCACCGGTATCGTTTTAAAAGTATCGGTTTAGCACCAGTATCGGAAAAAACCCAAACGATACCCATCCCTAGTCGCAATAGGAGGCCTGGTGATGACAGAAGACATGTACTCTGTCCGGCTTGCTCATGTACACCAATGGGCAGAATTGCCATGTTAGCATCTCTCATGTACACCAATGGACAGAATTACCATGTTAGCATCTATCATGTACACCAATGGGCAGAATTGCCATGTTAGCATCTCTCATGTACACCAATGGACAGAATTACTATGTTAGCATCTATCATATACACCAATGGGCAGAGTTAGCATGTTAGCATCTCATCTGTGTCTCCAGCCAGAGAACCTACTGCTGGCCTCGAAGTCGAAAGGAGCAGCGGTGAAACTGGCTGACTTCGGCCTGGCCATCGAGGTGGAGGGAGACCAGCAGGCCTGGTTTGGTAAGACCCTACAGATACTAACTATAGACCTGAACCAGCCCTAACTATAGACCTGAACCAGCCCTAACTGTAGACCTGAACCAGCCCTAACTATAGACCTGAACCAGTCCTAACTATAGACCTGAACCAGCCCTAACTATAGACCTGAACCAGCCCTAACTATAAACCTGAACCAGCCCTAACTATAGACCTGAACCAGCCCTAACTATAGACCTGAACCAGTCCTAACTATAGACCTGAACCAGTCCTAACTATAGACCTGAACCAGTCTAACTATAGACCTGAACCAGTCCTAACTATAGACCTCAACCAGTCCTAACTATAGACCTGAACCAGTCCTAACTATAGACCTGAACCAGCCCTAACTATAGACCTGAACCAGCCCTAACTATAGACCTGAACCAGTCCTAACTATAGACCTGAACCAGCCCTAACTATAGACATGAACCAGCCCTGACTATAAACCTGAACCAGCCCTAACTATAGACCTGAACCAGCCCTAACTATGAACCTGAACCAGTCCTAACTATAGACCTGAACCAGTCCTAACTATAGACCTGAACCAGTCCTAACTATAGACCTGAACCAGTCTAACTATAGACCTGAACCAGCCCTAACTATAGACCTGAACCAGCCCTAACTATAGACCTGAACCAGTCCTAACTATAGACCTGAACCAGTCCTAACTATAGACCTCAACCAGTCCTAACTATAGACCTGAACCAGCCCTAACTATAGACCTGAACCAGTCCTAACTATAGACCTGAACCAGCCCTAACTATAGACCTGAACCAGCCCTAACTATAAACCTGAACCAGCCCTAACTATAGACCTGAACCAGCCCTAACTATGAACCTGAACCAGTCCTAACTATAGACCTGAACCAGTCCTAACTATAGACCTGAACCAGTCCTAACTATAGACCTGAACCAGTCTAACTATAGACCTGAACCAGTCCTAACTATAGACCTGAACCAGTCCTAACTATAGACCTCAACCAGTCCTAACTATAGACCTGAACCAGCCCTAACTATAGACCTGAACCAGCCCTAACTATAGACCTGAACCAGCCCTAACTATAGACCTGAACCAGTCCTAACTATAGACCTGAACCAGCCCTAACTATAGACCTGAACCAGCCCTAACTATAAACCTGAACCAGCCCTAACTATAGACCTGAACCAGCCCTAACTATGAACCTGAACCAGTCCTAACTATAGACCTGAACCAGCCCTAACTATGAACCTGAACCAGTCCTAACTATAGACCTGAACCAGTCCTAACTATAGACCTGAACCAGTCTAACTATAGACCTGAACCAGTCCTAACTATAGACCTGAACCAGTCCTAACTATAGACCTCAACCAGTCCTAACTATAGACCTGAACCAGCCCTAACTATAGACCTGAACCAGTCCTAACTATAGACCTGAACCAGTCCTAACTATAGACCTGAACCAGCCCTAACTATAGACCTGAACCAGCCCTAACTATAAACCTGAACCAGTCCTAACTATAGACCTGAACCAGTCCTAACTATAGACCTGAACCAGCCCTAACTATAGACCTGAACCAGTCCTAACTATAAACCTGAACCAGCCCTAACTATAGACCTGAACCAGTCCTAACTATAAACCTGAACCAGCCCTAACTATAGACCTGAACCAGTCCTAACTATAGACCTGAACCAGTCCTAACTATAGACCTGAACCAGTCCTAACTATAGACCTGAACCAGTCCTATCTATAAACCTGAACCAGCCCTAACTATAGACCTGAACCAGTCTAACTATAGACCTGAACCAGCCCTAACTATAGACCTGAACCAGTCCTAACTATAGACCTGAACCAGTCCTAACTATAGACCTGAACCAGCCCTAACTATAAACCTGAACCAGCCCTAACTATAGACCTGAAACAGCCCTAACTATAGACCTGAACCAGTCCTAACTATAGACCTGAACCAGTCCTATCTATAAACCTGAACCAGTCCTATCTATAAACCTGAACCAGCCCTAACTATAGACCTGAACCAGCCCTAACTATAGACCTGAACCAGCCCTTAACTATAGACCTGAACCAGCCCTAAACTATAGACCTGAACCAGCCCTAACAATAGACCTGAACCAGTCCTAACTATAGACCTGAACCAGCCCTAACTATAAACCTGAACCAGTCCTAACTATAGACCTGAACCAGTCCTAACTATAGACCTGAACCAGTCCTAACTATAGACCTCAACCAGTCCTAACTATAGACCTCAACCAGTCCTAGCTATAAACCTGAACCAGTCCTAACTATAGACCTCAACCAGTCCTAGCTATAAACCTGAACCAGCCCTAACTATAGACCTGAACCAGTCTAACTATAGACCTGAACCAGCCCTAACTATAAACCTGAACCAGTCTAACTATAGACCTGAACCAGTCTAACTATAGACCTGAACCAGCCCTAACTATAGACCTGAACCAGTCCTAACTATAGACCTGAACCAGTCTAACTATAGACCTGAACCAGTCCTAACTATAGACCTGAACCAGTCTAACTATAGACCTGAACCAGCCCTAACTATAGACCTGAACCAGTCCTAACTATAGACCTCAACCAGCCCTAACTATAGACCTCAACCAGCCCTAACTATAGACCTGAACCAGTCCTAACTATAGACCTCAACCAGCCCTAACTATAAACCTGAACCAGTCCTAACTATAGACCTCAACCAGTCCTAACTATAGACCTCAACCAGTCCTAACTATAGACCTCAACCAGTCCTAACTATAGACCTGAACCAGTCCTAACTATAGACCTCAACCAGCCCTAACTATAGACCTGAACCAGCCCTAACTATAGACCTGAACCAGTCTAACTATAGACCTGAACCAGCCCTAACTATAGACCTGAACCAGCCCTAACTATAGACCTGAACCAGCCCTAACTATAAACCTCAACCAGCCCTAACTATAAACCTCAACCAGCCCTAACTATAAACCTCAACCAGTCCTAACTATAAACCTGAACCAGTCCTAACTATAGACCTGAACCAGTCCTAACCCTAACCTGAACCAGCCCTAACTATAGACCTGAACCAGTCCTAACTATAGACCTGAACCAGCCCTAACCCTAACCTGAACCAGTCCTAACTATAAACCTGAACCAGCTCTAACTATAAACCTGAGTCAGCTCTAACTATAGACCTGAACCAGTCCTAACTATAGACCTGAACCAGTCCTAACTATAGACCTGAACCAGTCCTAACTATAGACCTGAACCAGTCCTAACTATAGACCTCAACCAGCCCTAACTATAGACCTCAACCAGCCCTAGCTATAGACCTGAACCAGTCCTAACTATAGACCTCAACCAGCCCTAACTATAAACCTGAACCAGTCCTAACTATAGACCTCAACCAGTCCTAACTATAGACCTCAACCAGTCCTAACTATAGACCTCAACCAGTCCTAACTATAGACCTGAACCAGTCCTAACTATAGACCTCAACCAGCCCTAACTATAGACCTGAACCAGCCCTAACTATAGACCTGAACCAGTCTAACTATAGACCTGAACCAGCCCTAACTATAGACCTGAACCAGCCCTAACTATAGACCTGAACCAGCCCTAACTATAAACCTCAACCAGCCCTAACTATAAACCTCAACCAGCCCTAACTATAAACCTCAACCAGTCCTAACTATAAACCTGAACCAGTCCTAACTATAGACCTGAACCAGTCCTAACCCTAACCTGAACCAGCCCTAACTATAGACCTGAACCAGTCCTAACTATAGATCTGAACCAGCCCTAACCCTAACCTGAACCAGTCCTAACTATAAACCTGAACCAGCTCTAACTATAAACCTGAGTCAGCTCTAACTATAGACCTGAACCAGTCCTAACTATAGACCTGAACCAGCTCTAACTATAAACCTGAGTCAGCTCTAACTATAGACCTGAACCAGCCCTAACCATAGTGTGTGTGTGTGTGTGTGTGTGTGTGTGTGTGTGTGTGTGTGTGTGTGTGTGTGTGTGTGTGTGTGTGTGTGTGTGTGTGTTTACAGGCTTTGCGGGGACCCCTGGTTATCTGTCCCCAGAGGTTTTGAGGAAGGACCCTTATGGCAAAGCCGTGGACCTTTGGGCTTGTGGTCAGATTCTATTCTGCTTCTACTCTACTACTGTTTCCTTGTTTCCTTGTGTCCTTGTTTCCTCTCCTCTCTCAGGTGTATGGGTCTCAGGTGTCTCTCTCTCCCTCAGGTGTGATTCTCTACATCTTATTGGTCGGTTATCCTCCGTTCTGGGATGAAGATCAACATCGTCTCTACCAGCAGATCAAAGCTGGAGCCTATGATGTAGGTCACATGACCTCCCCTTCCTCCTCCTCTCCTCCTCTCCTCCTCTCCTCCTCCTCCTCCTCCTCCTCCTCCTCCTCCTCCTCCTCCTCCTCTCCTCCTCCTCCTCTCCTCCTCCTCCTCCTCCTCTCTCCTCTCCTCATCCTCTCCTCTCCTCCTCCTCTCCTCAAACTCAGATATTTGTCTTTTAATGAGTTATTAAAAAGAGTGATATATACATATTATTCTCTCCTCCTCTCCCTCTATAGTTCCCTTCCCCTGAATGGGACACCGTGACTCCTGAAGCCAAAGACCTCATAAACAAGATGTTGACCATCAACCCGTCTAAAAGGATCACAGCAGCCGAGGCGCTCAAACACCCCTGGATCTCTGTGAGGCTCTCTGTGTACTTATACACACAATATGTGTACATGTATCTGAGTATGTGTGTATCGTGTACATGTACACACGGTGATGATGTTCCTCTTCCTCTCAGCATCGCTCCACGGTGGCGTCCTGTATGCACCGACAGGAGACGGTCGAGTGTCTGAAGAAGTTCAACGCAAGGAGGAAACTCAAGGTAGGCCACATGTTAGAGGTCACATGTTAGAGGTCACATGTTAGAGGTCACATGTTAGAGGCCACATGTTAGAGGTCACATGTTAGAGGCCACATGTTAGAGGTCACATGTTAGAGGCCACATGTTAGAGGTCACATGTCAGAGGCCACATGTTAGAGGCCACATGTTAGAGGTCACATGTTAGAGGTCACATGTTAGAGGTCACATGTTAGAGGCCACATGTTAGAGGTCACATGTCAGAGGCCACATGTTAGAGGCCACATGTTAGAGGTCACATGTTAGAGGTCACATGTCTCATGTTAGAGGTCACATGTCTTATGTTAGAGGTCACATGTTAGAGGTCACATGTCTCATGTTAGAGGTCACATGTCTCATGTTAGAGGTCACATGTCTCATGTTAGAGGTCACGTGTCATGTTAGAGGTCACATGTGTCATGTTAGAGGTCACATGTGTCATGTTAGAGGTCACATGTCTCATGTTAGAGGTCACATGTCACATGTTAGAGGTCACATGTTAGAGGTCACATGCCTCATGTTAGAGGTCACATGTTAGAGGTCACATGTCTCATGTTAGAGGTCACATGTCTTATGTTAGCGGTCACATGTTAGAGGTCACATGTCCCATGTTAGAGGTCACATGTCTTATGTAAGAGGTCACATGTTAGAGGTCACATGTCTCATGTTAGAGGTCACATGTCTTATGTTAGAGGTCACATGTTAGAGGTCACATGTCTCATGTTAGAGGTCACATGTCTCATGTTAGAGGTCACATGTGTCATGCTAGAGGTCACATGTCTCATGTTAGAGGTCACATGTGTCATGTTAGAGGTCACATGTGTCATGTTAGAGGTCACATGTCTCATGTTAGAGGTCACATGTCTTATGTTAGAGGTCACATGTTAGAGGTCACATGTTAGAGGTCACATGTCTCATGTTAGAGGTCACATGTCTCATGTGTCATGTTAGAGGTCACATGTCTCATGTTAGAGGTCAAATGTGTCATGTTAGAGGTCACATGTCTCATGTTATAGGTCACATGTTAGAGGTCACATGTTAGAGGTCACATGTTAGAGGCCACATGTTAGAGGTCACATGTTAGAGGTCACATGTTAGAGGTCACATGTCTCATGTTAGAGGTCACATGTTAGAGGCCACATGTTAGAGGTCACATGTTAGAGGTCACATGTTAGAGGTCACATGTCTCATGTTAGAGGTCACATGTTAGAGGTCACATGTTAGAGGTCATATGTTAGAGGTCACATGTTAGAGGTCACATGTTAGAGGTCACATGTTAGAGGCCACATGTTAGAGGTCACATGTTAGAGGTCACATGTCTCATGTTAGAGGTCACATGTTAGAGGTCACATGTCTCATGTTAGAGGTCACATGTCTTATGTTAGAGGTCACATGTTAGAGGTCACATGTCTCATGTTAGAGGTCACATGTTAGAGGCCACATGTTAGAGGTCACATGTTAGAGGTCACATGTTAGAGGTCACATGTCTCATGTTAGAGGTCACATGTTAGAGGTCACATGTTAGAGGTCATATGTTAGAGGTCACATGTTAGAGGTCACATGTTAGAGGTCACATGTTAGAGGCCACATGTTAGAGGTCACATGTCTCATGTTAGAGGTCACATGTTAGAGGTCACATGTCTCATGTTAGAGGTCACATGTCTTATGTTAGAGGTCACATGTTAGAGGTCACATGTCTCATGTTAGAGGTCACATGTCTCATGTTAGAGGTCACATGTGTCATGCTAGAGGTCACATGTCTCATGTTAGAGGTCACATGTGTCATGTTAGAGGTCACATGTCTCATGTTAGAGGTCACATGTCTCATGTTAGAGGTCACATGTCTTATGTTAGAGGTCACATGTTAGAGGTCACATGTCTCATGTTAGAGGTCACATGTCTCATGTTAGAGGTCACATGTGTCATGTTAGAGGTCACATGTCTCATGTTAGAGGTCACATGTGTCATGTTAGAGGTCACATGTGTCATGTTAGAGGTCACATGTCTGATGTTAGAGGTCACATGTCTCATGTTAGAGGTCACATGTCTTATGTTAGAGGTCACATGTTAGAGGTCACATGTCTCATGTTAGAGGTCACATGTTAGAGGTCACATGTCTCATGTTAGAGGTCACATGTCTTATGTTAGCGGTCACATGTTAGAGGTCACATGTCCCATGTTAGAGGTCACATGTCTCATCTTAGAGGTCACATGTTAGAGGTCACATGTCTCATGTTAGAGGTCACATGTCTTATGTTAGCGGTCACATGTTAGAGGTCACATGTCCCATGTTAGAGGTCACATGTCTCATGTTAGAGGTCACATGTTAGAGGTCACATGTCTCATGTTAGAGGTCACATGTCTCATGTTAGAGGTCACATGTCTTATGTTAGAGGTCACATGTTAGAGGTCACATGTGTCATGCTAGAGGTCACATGTCTCATGTTAGAGGTCACATGTGTCATGTTAGAGGTCACATGTGTCATGTTAGAGGTCACACGCCTCATGTTAGAGGTCACATGTTAGAGGTCAAATGTCTCATGTTAGAGGTCACATGTCTCATGTTAGAGGTCAAATGTGTCATGTTTGATTTCACATGTCCTTTCTTCCTCCCTTCATATCGTCCTTCCTTCCTCCTTTCCTCTCTACCTTTCTTTTGGTAATTCCTTCCCTCATCTCCTTCCTGTGTTCCTCGTCTCCTTTCCTTCAGGGAGCCATCCTGACCACCATGTTGGCCACCAGGAATTTCTCTGGTAAGATAATCAGCTGCTCTGATTGTTGTGGGTTTGACCTTTGACCTGCTTGTGTCTCAGTAGCAGAGCCGACCAATCAGCTGTCGGCTTACACAAAATTACTAGGTTAACGCTGTGTGTGTGTGCGCGCGTGTGAGTGTGTGTGTGTGTGTGTGTGTGTGTGTGTGTGTGTGTGTGTGTGCGTGTGTGTGTGTGTGTGTGTGTGTGTGTGTGTGTGCGTGTGTTGTTTGAGTATTAGAGAGATAGCAGCAGCTGTCGTAACGTTTTAAACACATTTAGGATACTAGAGACCTATAAATACCATGCAGTCCACCAAGAGAGACAGACAGGAAGAGAGACAGACAGAGAGAGAGACAGACAGGAAGAGAAAGAGACAGACAGGAAGAGAGACAGACAGGAAGAGAGAGAGACAGACAGAGAGAGGTAGAGAGAGGTAGAGAGACGGGTAGAGACAGACGGAGAGAGAGACAGACGGACAGAGAGACAGACAGGAAGAGAGAGACAGACAGACAGAGAGACAGACAGACAGGAAGAGAGAGACAGACAGACAGAGAGACAGACAGGAAGAGAGAGAGACAGACAGAGAGAGGTAGAGAGAGGTAGATAGACGGGTAGAGACAGGCGGAGAGAGAGACAGACATACAGACACACTTTTCACTTGTTAGTTGATGATAACATGTTCATATTAATATCAGTGACTTCAGAGTGAACGGACAGGAACGTGTCTCTCTCTCCAACTGTCTCACCTTCAACCTAAATCTGTCCTCAAGTGTCTCAGTGACCAGCCCTGCTGTCTGTCTGTCTGTCTGTCTGTCTGTCTGTCTGCCTGCATTCAGCAGTCAGACTCACAGGCAGGAATCAGTTCTGCAATTTTTCTTTTTGTTTAATTTCCAATCTGTCTGTCTTTTATTTTGAAGTACTTCCTGTCAGTTTGCCAGAGGGCACGTAGGCAGCAATGCCGTCGCTCCTCTTTAGCGCGTTTGTTCCTTTCTTTCTGACTCTGGTGCTTCTTTTCCTCTTCGTCCTCGTCCCTCGTTCAGGAGGAAAGAGCGGCAACAAGAAGGCCGACGGTGTCAAGGTAACGCCTGCGGGTGGTTGTTGTTGTTATTGTGGTTGTTGGTGTTGTTGTGGTTGTGATTGTGGTTATTGGTGTGGTTGTGGTGGTTGTTGGTGTTGTTGTGATTGTGGTGGTGGTTGTTGTGGTTGTTGTTGTGATTGTGGTTGTTTTTGTGATTGTGGTTGTTGTGGTTATTGGTGTGGTTGTTGTGATTGTGGTTATTGGTGTGGTTGTTGTTGTGATTGTGGTGGTTGTTGGTGTGGTTGTGGTGGTTGTCTTTGGTGTGGTTGTTGTTGTGATTGTGGTGGTTGTTGGTGTGGTGGTTGTCATTGGTGTGGTTGTTGTTGGTGTGGTTGTTGTTGTGATTGTGGTTATTGGTGTGGATGTTGTTGTGGTTTTGATTGTTGCTGTTGTTGGTGTGGTTGTGGTGGTTGTCATTGGTGTGGTTGTTGTTGCTGTGGTTGTTGTGGTGGTTGTTGTTGTGGTTGTTGTTGTGGTGGTTGTTGTGGTTGTTATGGTTTTGGTTGTTGTGGTAGTTGTTGTTGTGGTTGTGGTGGTTGTCGTTGTTGTTGGTGTGGTTGTGATGGTTGTTGTTGTTGTGGTGGTTGTTGTTGTGGTTGTTGGTTGCTGTGGTTGTGGTGGTTGTTGTAGTTGTTGGTGTGGTGGTTTCGTTGTTGTTGGTGTCGTTGTTATGGTTTTCGTTGTGGTTGTTGTAGTTGTTGGTGTGGTTGTAGTGGTTGTCATTGTTGTTGTGGTTGTTGTGGTGGTTGTTGGTTGATGTGGTTGTTATTGTTGTTGTAGTTGCTGTGGTTGTTATTGTTGTTATTGTTGTTGTGGTTGTTGTTGTAGTTGTTGTTGTGGTTGTTGTTGTAGTGGTTATTGTGGTTCTTGTAGTTGTTGTGGTTGTTGTTGTTGTAGTGGTTGTTGTGGTGGTTGTTGTTGTGGTTGTTGGTTGTTGTTGTTTATTGTTGTTGTGGTTGTTGGTGTGGTTGTGGTGGTTGTCGTTGTTGTTGGTGTGGTTGTGGTGGTTGTTGTGGTTGTTATTGTTGTTGTGGTTGTTGCTGTGGTTGTTATTGTGGTTGTGGTGGTTGTCGTTGTTGTTTGATGTGGTTGTGGTGGTTGTCGTTGTTGTGGTTGTTGGTTGCTGTGGTTGTTATTGTTTATTGTTGTTGTGGTTGTTGTTGTCGTCCTTGCTCTCCTGTCAGGAAGACATTGAATCCTCTCACAGCTTCACACTAACGTTTTAGCTTTAAGAAGAAGAAAAAAGAAACACGTTCTTTCTGCTTTAGTGTCTCTGATTGGCTCACAGAAGATAAGACCCGCCTCTTTGAGTTTGACAGCCAATCAAGGGCCGACGTGAAATCAGATTTCTGAATGAGCTGATCAGCCCTTTGTTGTTGTTGTTGTTTTAGGAATCATCTGAGAGCACAAACACCACCATCGAGGATGAAGACACCAGAGGTACAC
>NC_136590.1:402500-410000 GCF_910589615.1 Taurulus bubalis | reverse complement strand
GAACTGGTTTAAGGTTAGCTGGTTCCTATGACTCTGGAACTGACTTAAGGTTAGCTGGCACCTATGACTCTGGAACTGACTTAAGGTTAGCTAGTACCTATGACTCTGGAACTGATTTATGGTTAGCTGGTACCTATGACTCTGGAACTGACTTAAGGTTAGCTCGTACCTATGACTCTGGAACTGGTTTAAGGTTAGCTGGTTCCTATGACTCTGGAACTGATTTAAGGTTAGCTGGTGCCTATGACTCTGGAACTGGTTTAAGGTTAGCTGGTTCCTATGACTCTGGAACTGACTTAAGGTTAGCTGGCACCTATGACTCTGGAACTGACTTAAGGTTAGCTGGTACCTTTGACTCTGGAACTGACTTAAGGTTAGCTAGTACCTATGACTCTGGAACTGGTTTAAGTTTAGCTAGTACCTATGACTCTGGAACTGATTTAAGGTTAGCTAGTACCTATGACTCTGGAACTGGTTTAAACTGTGCTGGTACCTCTGACTCTGGAACTGGTTTAAGGTTAGATGGTACCTCTGACTCTGGAACTGGTTTAATGTTAGCTGGTACCTCTGACTCTGGAACTGGTTTAAGCTTTGCTGGTACCTATGACTCTGGAACTGGTTTAAGGTTAGCTGGTTCCTATGTCTCTGCAACTGACTTAAGGTTAGCTAGTACCTATGACTCTGGAACTGGTTTAAGGTTAGCTTGTACCTATGACTCTGGAACTGGTTTAAGGTTAGCTAGTACCTATGACTCTGGAACTGATTTAAGGTTAGCTAGTACCTATGACTCTGGAACTGGTTTAAGGTTAGCTAGTACCTATGACTCTGGAACTGATTTAAGGTTAGCTAGTACCTATGACTCTGGAACTGGTTTAAGGTTAGCTAGTACCTATGACTCTGGAACTGATTTAAGGTTAGCTAGTACCTATGACTCTGGAACTGGTTTAAGGTTAGCTAGTACCTATGACTCTGGATCAGATTTAAGGTTAGCTTTTAACTTAACTGTTCATTAACTGATGTATGAATATTTATAATAAGTGAACCAAAACTTAATAAGTGCTCATATTTAGGAACCCTCGAACATCCCATAATATACAGAGGCGTGCTATTTTATTTGGATGATGAAATATGCTGTTTGTTCTTCTTCTTCTTCTTCTTCTTCTTCTTCTTCTTCTTCTTCTTCTTCCTCTTCTTCTTCTTCTTCTTCTTCTTCCTCTTCTTCTTCTTCTTCTTCTTCTTCTTCTTCTTCTTCTTCTCTCTCCATCCAGCTAACTTCCCGAGTGGGCGGGTCTTTTCACCGTCGCTTTGACAACTGATTGATTGACAGAAGGCCAGACATGTGACACCAGACAGGAAGTTTGAGAGGAGAGGAGGGGCGGAGCTAGAGCGCAGCAAACTGCACAATCAACCAATCAGCTTCCTCTTCTCAGCTCCTTTGGACTTCAGCCACGCCCCCTTTGTGATTAGCCAATCAGCAGCACAGATTGTAATAACGTGTGAAAACCTCTTATCTCCTCCGTCAGGATGATTGACAGGATCAACGCCTCCTTCACGTTCTTAAAATGCCTTTAATTACTTCTTAACTTCCCCTAAAAATCCTCATTTCAAAAGCATCATAACATTTAATGCCTCGTAAATAAATATGTGATGCTTATTCATATTAAGTATTTAGATATTTAACAAGTTTATCAGATTATTGGATGAATTAATGGACTGGAATATATTATTATTATTTCAATATGTCGTCTGCATCGATTACGTTTTTTTTTTTAAAGGGACAGCCCAACTTAATTATTTTAAAGTAATGTCACATGTATAGTAATACACCTTAGACTGAACTTAAGTACATTCACAAGAAAAAACTCCTTCAGTACGTTGTTTTCTTCTGAAAGTCCTAAATCTCCTCTTCATCACTAGACACTGATATGATGATGATGATGATGATGATGATGATGATGAAGATGAGATTCGGCCTAAACTCACGGTTCTTCGTCTCTGATCTCACGTCTGACTCGTGAAGACATTTGGTTTCTTTTGACAAAAGAAACCAACATATTCATATGTTTTAGTTTTAGTTTTTTCTCGTTTTATTTCTCAATGAGGGAAAAAAATACGAATTAAAATTTGAGCCGTTATCTTGTGATCAGATAACGGCTCAAATATTAATTTGTACTTTTTTAAGCAACTAAAAACAAATATTTTGACTTTTCATGTTTTTAATTGTTCAATGATATATATAATAATATATATATATATATAATAATATATATATATATATGTATATATATATATATATATATATATATATATATATATATATATATATATATTATTCACGCGAGTCCCAATAATCCATCAAACTAAATCAATCCGGTGGAGACGAAACAGCAAACTACAGGTTTTTATTTAAATTGTCTGTAAAAAGGGTGAAATCCTCACAATGTGTTGGATGAAGTGTTATTACATTGTCATAACAGATGAAGTGTCATATCTAACATTGATGCTCATCTCTCTGCTTCCATCGGCTCGCAGAGCAACGAGCTTCCTGCTCTCCGAGCCGCGATCTTCCATGACCCGCCCACAGGTGTGCTAACGAGGGAGAAGAAGGTAGGGAAGGAAGGAAGGGAGCACGAGGAGGGAGAAGGAGGTAGGGAAGGAAGGAAGGGAACACGAGGAGGGAGAAGGAGGTAGGGAAGGAAGAAAGGGAACACGAGGAGGGAGTTAGAATAGTGTTTTAAATCTAAAGAGCATTCAGACTACATTGAACATGTTTCTGGATGCAGAACTCTGATGCAGAACTCTGGATTGTCATCAGAACCTTTGAGGTTTCAGAGTGAAACATTTCGTCCTGAGGCCCGAGGTCAAAATGAAAAACTCCTATTGATGCGAGTTACTCTTTTTTATTGTAGAGAAACAAGGGACAAAAACTTTATTAATCAAAGTGTCAACAACAATTCTCACAATACATGTTGCAGAGAAGTGTTATTACAGCAACTAAACCAAATGCATTACATTTACTGATTCATCATCTTGACATTCCAGTGAGGGAAGATTTTAAAGTTCATATTTGAACGGTTGAACTTTATTCACGCCGTTGGTGCTTTTGGTCGCTCCGAGCCTCCGTACTTTAGGACGCTCACTGAAGCCTCGTGTCTCTGTTTGCTTTGTGACTCCACCTCACTGTTTTCCACGAGATATGAGGTTCCTGGGTTCTGGATGGAGCGCTGGTTCTGCTTCCCTCCTCAAGGTTCTGCTGGTTCTGCTTCCCTCCTCTGGGTTCTGTTGGTTCTGCTTCCCTCCTCAAGGTTCTGCTGGTTCTGCTTCCCTCCTCTGGGTTCTGTTGGTTCTGCTTCCCTCCTCAAGGTTCTGCTGGTTCTGCTTCCCTCCTCTGGGTTCTGTTGGTTCTGCTTCCCTCCTCTGGGTTCTGCTGGTTCTGCTTCCCTCCTTGGGGTTCTGCTGGTTCTGCTTCCCTCCTTGGGGTTCTGCTGGTTCTGCTTCCCTCCTTGGGGTTCTGCTGGTTCTTTCTGTACAGACGATGTGGTTCTCTGCATGCAGGACTTGACTTTTCGTTTAGTGTTCTTTCCGCTTCGTTCGCTGCTGTCGTTCAGTTTCACGGCTCTCTGGTGAGCCGACTGACTCGTTAGCTTTGTTAGCGTTCCTCACTGAGAGCAATGGCATCTGCTAGCCGCGAGCTAACAATACGCTGTCTTTGATATTCTGCGACGTTTGACCTGTTGTGTTCGTCTCAGGCTTTGAAGCTGCTTTTGACCGTCAGGAGAATGTAGAACTTTGTACAATCAGATTATAACTATCATGTAATAATAATTATAATGATTATGGATATATCTCATGTGTATTTGAAAGCTTTTTAATGTTGGAGCAGACGTGCAGTGCAACACGTTGTGTATTATTAGCGGTATTATTTCCTTAGACGTGTTCTAGTGTGTGACTCCAGCTCCTCTTAGCGCCGCCGCCCTTCATTTACTCCACGTCTTGGTGCCATTTGGCGTCCCGGCTCAGAGAAAAGTGAGGCTGAACATTTAACACACAGAGACATTATGAATCAACCTGTTTCCGCTTTGACACTGAAGTACACGTTGTGATGTTTTTCACGGCCGGGACTCCAAATGGCGCCTGCAGAGAGAGAGGCTGTTTTCTAGTGTGTTTTATAAAGCGACAAACTCCACTTTGACCTTTTAAGAAACTTGAAAGTTTTGTTTATCCCCATGGAAATCTTTGAGGAAAATAATCAGAGGAGTCGGTTTTTTTACAAGTATTTTTGGTGTTTTTGCTTGAAACTGAAGAATTAATCTAAAAGCAGATTCCAGATGTGTTTCCTGTTTGAAGCAGATGTTCAGTGGCTGCTGTGTGTCCACCTTCATGGAGTCTGCAGACAACGCTTTCTCGCCAACGGGACGGGGAACCGTTAGCACCTTTCACGCCGCCACAAGCTAACGGGTTCCCAGCAAGCTAACAGGCTCCCACAAGCTAACAGGTTTCCAGCAAGCTAACGGGTTCCCAGCAAGCTAACGGGCTCCCACTAGCTAACAGGTTCCCAGCAAGCTAACGGGTTCTCGACAAGCTAACGGGTTCTCGACAAGCTAACGGGTTCCCAGCAAGCTAACGGGTTCTCGACAAGCTAACGGGTTCTCGACAAGCTAACGGGTTTCCAGCAAGCTAACGGGTTCTCGACAAGCTAACGTCATTGTTAAAATATTCATATTATTATTTTGTAATCAATGTACTGAAACTTATTTAGATTTTTCCGGACAGAAAACATAAGAAGACGGAGAATATTCATATTTTCATAAACAGTTGTTTACAGGACCAGATTAGATGAACAGTAGAAGGACGTCGACCAATCACAGGACAGACGTGTATTAGTTTATAACTGAGTAATAACATACTATAATAATAATGTGTCAGGAAACAACCAAACTCCACTGCAACATTTCAGAAGTGATTCATTATGAATTAATTAATGATTGTTTGTTTCCTTCCAGAAACACAAATTAAAATTATCATTTACGTCTTCATTTCTATGTGTAAAAATAAAACCCGAAAGTCAAACAGGATGCTGGCGGTTTCCCGTCCGCCATATTCACGCTCTGCAGAATCAATAATCGATGATCAATAATCGGCTCCACTTAGCTTTTTCTACTATGATGGATATCGTACTGTTCTGTATTAACTGGACTCCAATGCTGCATGCTCAGTGTGTAACTGTGTGTGTGTGTGTGTGTGTGTGTGTGTGTGTGTGTGTGTGTGTGTGTGTGTGTGTGTGAGAGAGAGAGAGAGAAAGAGATAGAGAGGGTGAGAGTGTTTTTAATCCTTTAAAGAAGTATTTCTTTTTCTTCTGCATCATGTTCAAAGTGTTTCTGTAAATAAATTGAAGTGGTCAAACGCTGCCTTCTGATTGGTCTGTTTTTACCTTCTTCAAACTGTGTAAACTTAATTGTATTATTACAAATTCAAACTTGTATTACTGCAACACATAAAGGAACACTTCATACTTCAGTGTATCACTATCATTCATCATCAACACATAAAGGAACACTTCATCCTTCAGTTTATCACTATCATTCATCATCAACACATAAAGGAACACTTCATACTTCAGTTTATCACTATCATTCATCATCAACACATAAAGGAACACTTCATCCTTCAGTTTATCACTATCATTCATCATCAACACATAAAGGAACACTTCATCCTTCAGTTTATCACTATCATTCATCATCACCACATAAAGGAACACTTCATACTTCAGTTTATCACTATCATTCATCATCAACACATAAAGGAACACTTCATCCTTCAGTTTATCACTATCATTCATCATCACCACATAAAGGAACACTTCATCCTTCAGTTTATCACTAACATTCATCTTTAACACATAAAGGAACACTTCATCCTTCAGTTTATCACAAACATTCATCATCAACACACAAAGGAACACTTCATCCTTCAGTGTATGACTAACATTCATCATCAACACATAAAGGAACACTTCATCCTTCAGTGTATGACTAACATTCATCATCAACACATAAAGGAACACTTCATCCTTCAGTTTATCACAAACATGCATCAAAAACACATAAAGGAACACTTCATCCTTCAGTTCATCACTAACATTCATCAACACAAGTTGAGAATGTTCCTGGATTTGGGTCAAGGCTTGTCATTCAGGGTGATGGTGGGTCAGAGCCAGACCAGTTGAGAACCAGTGGTATAGGAGCCAGACCAGTTGAGAACCAGTGGTATAGGAGCCAGACCAGTTGAGAACCCAGTGGTTTAGGAGCCAGACCAGTTGAGAACCAGTGGTATAGGAGCCAGACCAGTTGAGAACCAGTGGTTTAGGAGCCAGACCAGTTGAGAACCAGTGAACTAGGAACCAGACCAGTTGAGAACCAGTGGTATAGGAGCCAGACCAGTTGAGAACCAGTGGTTTAGGAGCCAGACCAGTTGAGAACCAGTGAACTATGAGCCAGACCAGTTGAGAACCAGTAGTATAGAAGACAGACCAGTTGAGAACCAGTGAACTAGGAGACAGACCAGTTGAGAAACAGTATTATAGGAGACAGACCAGTTGAGAACCAGTGGTATAGGAGCCAGACCAGTTGAGAACCAGTGGTATAGGAGCCAGACCAGTTGAGAACCAGTGGTTTAGGAGCCAGACTAGTTGAGAACCAGTGAACTAGGAACCAGACCAGTTGAGAACCAGTGGTATAGGAGCCAGACCAGTTGAGAACCAGTGGTTTAGGAGCCAGACCAGTTCAGAACCAGTGAACTATGAGCCAGACCAGTTGAGAACCAGTGGTTTAGGAGCCAGACCAGTTCAGAACCAGTGGTTTAGGAGCCAGACCAGTTGAGAACCAGTGGTTTAGGAGCCAGACCAGTTGAGAACCAGTGCTATAGGAGCCAGACCAGTTGAGAACCAGTGGTATAGGAGCCAGACCAGTTGAGAACCAGTGGTTTAGGAGCCAGGCCAGTTGAGAACCAGTGAACTAGGAGCCAGACCAGTTGAGAACCAGTGGTATAGGAGCCAGACCAGTTGAGAATGAGTAGTATAGGAGCCAGACCAGTTGAGAACCAGTGAACTAGGAGCCAGACCAGTTGAGAATGAGTAGTATAGGAGACAGACAAGTTGAGAACCAGTAGTATAGAAGACAGACCAGTTGAGAACCAGTGAACTAGGAGACAGACCAGTTGAGAAACAGTAGTATAGGAGACAGACCAGTTGAGAACCAGTGAACTAGGAGACAGACCAGTTGAGAACCAGTGAACTAGGAGACAGACCAGTTGAGAACCAGTGAACTAGGAGCCAGACCAGTTGATAACCAGTGAACTATGAGCCAGACCAGTTGAGAACCAGTGAACTAGGAGCCAGACCAGTTGAGAACCAGTGGTTTAGGAGCCAGACCAGTTGAGAACCAGTGGTTTAGGAGACAGACCAGTTGAGAACCAGTGAACTAGGAGCCAGACCAGTTG
>NC_136590.1:342500-392500 GCF_910589615.1 Taurulus bubalis | reverse complement strand
AGGAGGACTGACATTTAACGCTGTGTTTGGGGGCCATGCCTACCCTTTAGTTTCCCATCATGCATCTGTATCTCCCCCTGGGGATAGTGGGTAGGAGTGATGTGTGCTCAGGAGCTCGGTTTGTTCAGCAGAAGAAGAAAAAAGACTTTAAATGAAACAAATTACGACATACAACACTGACTCATTAGTTATATTTTATGACTTTAATAAATATTTGTGTATATATTTATTTTATTTCTTGGAATAAACAGACGACAGGTAGAACTCATGTTGAAGCTTTATTCCACATATGAGAACAAACCAATTACAATATTTAAATAAGACAGAAAGCACAAGAATAACAAATCATACAAAAATAATAAAACATTTAAACAATAAATGAAGGCATCTTTACCCACAATGCAATGCAGGAGGTTTTGACTTGAAGATAAACATGTTACTCCTCCGGATGAAGGCTCTGCTTCTCCTCCAGCACCTCCTCCTGTTTCGCTCCTTCCTCCTTTCCTTTCTCCTTTTCTCTTTCCTCCTTCTCTCCCTCCTCTCTTTCCTCCTTCTCTCCTTCCTCCTTCTCTCCTTCCTTCTCTCTTTCCTCCTTCTCTCCTTTCTCCTTCTCTCCTTTCTCCTTCTCTCCTTTCTCCTCCTCCTCTCCGGTGGTGGAGGACGAGATCTCTCCATCATAGATGATGTCTTCAGGGTTCGGAGCCGGAGGACAGAAGTCCTCGTTAGGAAGAATCTTCTGGAAGATCGACTCGGCCTGAAAAGATTGTTTCATATTAATGGAGGTTCATAAATATCACAATATATATTTGTTGTTATTTATTTTTGGAAAATACATTTTTATTGGTTTATCTATTTCTCCCTTTTGGATTAATTGAGGAGACATAAATAACTGAAACATCTGTATATAAATATAAATAATAATATCTGTATACATATATAAAAAATGTAGATTCCTTTACTTTCAAAGAGTAAAAGCTTCATAACATATTTATTAATAATCAGAACAGGTTTGTTGTTGTTTACAAACAGTCAGCAGCCAATCAACAGACAGCAGTCAGCAGCCAATCAGCAGACAGCAGTCAGTCAGCAGCCAATCAGCAGTCAGTCAGCAGCCAATCAGCAGTCAGCAGTCGGTCCGCCCCTCACCTGTCTGACGGCGTGCTCGTGACCCAGCGCTCCGTCGGGTCCGGAGCACACGAACACGTTGGACGGGAGGTCGTGACCTTGGACCTCCAGCCCCGAGCCATCGGCCATGTTGAAGTACAGACACCAGAGGACAGACGGGCCCGTCACTACAGACAGACAGGTAACAGACGTTTTAGCTCCGCCCCCTTTAGTAAACACCTGAATGTGTACTTCATCGTCATCACGTCAGATGAAGTCAGAAAACACAGTTCTAGGCAAGTTTATGTGTAGCACAACAACAACAACAAAAACAACAACAACAAGGCACTCAAAGTGCTTCACATTAAACCATTAGAACAATATGTGTGTGTGTGTGTGTGTTTGTGTGTGTGTGTGCTACCTTGGTCATGTGACTGTGGCTTGCGGAACATCCTGGTAACCACCGGCGACAGATCCTCGAAGGCGGAGCCAACTGACTGACAGGTGAGGTGGACCAGATCTACAGGTGACCAACAGAGAAAACTTTATTTATACTTTCATCACTTTGTCTCACAAACATTTCATCATCTCCCTCTTTTCGGGTCATGGTGTCAGCAGACCTCTAGTGGGAGGAGTCCAGGAGGCCCAGAGAACCTCTAGTGGGAGGAGTCCAGGAGGCCCAGAGAACCTCTAGTGGGAGGAGTCCAGGAGGCCCAGAGAACCTCTAGTGGGAGGAGTCCAGGAGGCCCAGAGAACCTTTAGTGGGAGGAGTCCAGCAGGCCCAGAGAACCTCTAGTGGGAGGAGTCCAGGAGGCCCAGAGAACCTCTAGTGGGAGGAGTCCAGCAGGCCCAGAGAACCTCTAGTGGGAGGAGTCCAGGAGGCCCAGAGAACCTCTAGTGGGAGGAGTCCAGGAGGCCCAGAGAACCTCTAACCTCTCCAGGGGTATGGGCGTGACCCCAAGTCTTCAGGTGCTGCCCCTCTCCAGGGGTATGGGCGTGACCCCAAGTCTTCAGGTGCTGCCCCTCTCCAGGGGTATGGGCGTGACCCCAAGTCTTCAGGTGCTGCCCCTCTCCAGGGGTATGGGCGTGACCACAAGTCTTCAGGTGCTGCCCCTCTCCAGGGGTATGGGCGTGACCCCAAGTCTTCAGGTGCTGCCCCTCTCCAGGGGTATGGGCGTGACCCCAAGTCTTCAGGTGCTGCCCCTCTCCAGGGGTATGGGCGTGACCACAAGTCTTCAGGTGCTGCCCCTCTCCAGGGGTATGGGCGTGACCACAAGTCTTCAGGTGCTGCCCCTCTCCAGGGGTATGGGCGTGACCCCAAGTCTTCAGGTGCTGCCCCTCTCCAGGGGTATGGGCGTGACCACAAGTCTTCAGGTGCTGCCCCTCTCCAGGGGTATGGGCGTGACCCCAAGTCTTCAGGTGCTGCCCCTTTCCAGGGGTATGGGCGTTATCCCAAGTCTTCAGGTGCTGCCCCTCTCCAGGGGTATGGGCGTGACCCCAAGTCTTCAGGTGCTGCCCCTCTCCGGGGTATGGGCGTGACCACAAGTCTTCAGGCGCTGCCCCTCATGTTGGACGGTTTAGGAGTTCCTCAAAGTGCTCTTTGCACCGCCAACGATGTCCTCTAGGGGCTCATTTTGAATTTTTGCATTGAGGGTATGAAACCACAGGTGTGTGTGTGTGTGTGTGTGTGTGTGTGTGTGTGTGTGTGTGTGTGTGTGTGTGTGTGTTTAGATGAATGGTGTTTGGTTTTAAAGGCGTTCAGGCCCACTGACTCAGGAACCAATCACACTGCAGCATCAGGACAACAAGAAGAAGATGATGGTGTGTGTGTGTGTGTGTGTGTGTGTGTGTGTGTGTGTGTGTGTGTGTGTGTGTGTGTGTGTGTGTGTTGTTGGTCATCAGTTTCTTCAAGGACGCTGGAGGGTTTTCAGCTGCAGACTTTCACACATTGTGTTTATTTAATATGTTTGGGTCAGGGACTCACATGTTCCCGGCATGCAGGTCATCGTGGACGGACAGAGCTCCACCATCGCCACCGCCGGACCGCCTGCTGCTGGAGGAACCGTTACCATGGAGACCTGACACACAGACAGGCAGACAGACAGAAAGGCATAAGTCTTTAATGAAAAACCTCCTCAGAGTGTTGAAGAGCAGATTAGTTTCATCTTATTACTGAACACTGCAGGCTAATGCTAACACGCACACGCACACACACACACACACACACACACACACAAGATCGACGAAGTATCATAATTCTCTGACCAAACTTAATTCAATAATTAAATATTTAACTCACTCCTATTTAGTGAGGAGTGTGTGTGTGTGTGTGTGTGTGTGTGGAAAGATAAATTTGTGGATTTTCTTCAGTAATTGACTCTAAAATGTATTTGCTCGTCTCTGACTTTCTTTCTGATCCTTTTCTTCACTTCTCTGATATTCATGACATTTATCCCACAATGCACTGGGGCTGGAGGACGCAGTGACCTCGGGCCTGAAGATGAGCCCTTTGTTCTGTCAAAGATCAATAGACGGGATTTCTGAAGTCTATCTGAAGTCTACCTGAAGTCTGTCTACCTGAAGTCTACCTGAAGTCAGTCTACCTGAAGTCTACCTGAAGTCTATCTGAAGTCTATCTGAAGTCTGTCTACCTGAAGTCTACCTGAAGTCTGTCTATCTGAAGTCTATCTGAAGTCTGTCTACCTGAAGTCTACCTGAAGTCTGTCTACCTGAAGTCAGTCTACCTGAAGTCTACCTGAAGTCTGTCTATCTGAAGTCTATCTGAAGTCTGTGCACCTGAAGTCTACCTGAAGTCAGTCTACCTGAAGTCTATCTGAAGTCTGTCTATCTGAAGTCTACCTGAAGTCTGTCTATCTGAAGTCTACCTGAAGTCTGTCTACCTGAAGTCTACCTGAAGTCTACCTGAAGTCTGTCTACCTGAAGTCTGTCTACCTGAAGTCTACCTGAAGTCTACCTGAAGTCTACCTGAAGTCTGTCTACCTGAAGTCTATCTGAAGTCTACCTGAAGTCTGTCTACCTGAAGTCTGTCTACCTGAAGTCTACCTGAAGTCTGTCTACCTGAAGTCTACCTGAAGTCTACCTGAAGTCTGTCTACCTGAAGTCAGTCTACTTGAAGTCAGTCTACCTGAAGTCAGTCTACCTGAAGTCAGTCTACCTGAAGTCTACCTGAAGTCTACCTGAAGTCTGTCTACCTGAAGTCTACCTGAAGTATGTCTACCTGAAGTCTTTCTACCTGAAGTCTACCTGAAGTCAGTCTACCTGAAGTCTACCTGAAGTCTGTCTACCTGAAGTCTGTCTACCTGAAGTCTACCTGAAGTCTGTCTAACTAAAGTCTACCAGAAGTCTACCTGAAGTCTGTCTACCTGAAGTCTGTCTAACTAAAGTCTACCAGAAGTCTACCTGAAGTCTGTCTACCTGAAGTCTATCTGAAATCTACCTGAAGTCTGTCTACCTGAAGTCTACCTGAAGTTTACCTGAAGTCTGTCTACCTGAAGTCTGTCTAACTGAAGTCTGTCTACCTGAAGTCTGTCTACCTGAAGTCTGTCTAACTGAAGTCTGTCTACCTGAAGTCTGTCTAACTGAAGTCTGTCTACCTGAAGTCTGTCTAACTGAAGTCTACCTGAAGTCTGTCTACCTGAAGTCTACCTGAAGTTTACCTGAAGTCTGTCTAACTGAAGTCTACCTGAAGTCTGTCTACCTGAAGTCTGTCTACATATATACACACATTTAAATATATGGTCATCCAAACTCAAACTTCCCAATTATAATTTATACCAGATAAAGAGCGAACAGAACATCAAACTAATAGAGAGCATGAACATGCTTTACCTGTTGGTCAGAGCTACTGGGCAGAATGGAGCTGTCAGTTATCAGAACTGCTCTGGAGAGAAACCTGGAGAGAGAGACAGACAGAGACAGAGAGACAGACAGAGAGACAGAGAGACAGAGAGACAGACAGACAGAGAGACAGACAGACAGAGAGACAGAGAGACAGACAGACAGAGAGACAGAGAGACAGACAGAGAGACAGACAGAGAGACAGAGAGAGAGACAGACAGAGAGAGAGACAGACAGAGAGACAGACAGACAGATCATCAGTGAGCTGCGTGTTCATTGGCTGCGCAGCAGGAAGTCACTAGACGGTGTGATGGTGATTGACAGGTCCTGACCTGGTGGGCGTGGCCCGCCGCTTACGATCCGCCCCCACATAGCCATCCTCCACAACAAAATGGCCGCAGCTGATTCGCTGTCCTCGGCTGTCAATCACCGCCTTACACCTGAGAGAAAAGGGGACAAAAGACCACGATGTCACCGATTGGCCGACAGACAGAGTGCTGGTAAAACACCATGAAACAGAAACCATTTGTAAAAACAATAATTGTATCTTTAAGAAGTGAACAGCATGCTGGGTAACGTTATAGCAGAATAACAGTCTGCTAGCGGCTGCTAATGGATGCCAGTGGCGCTACTTCACATTCTAGAAGAGGAAGTGGAGACATGAATCCACCCATGAAGGACAACGTCTTAGAGATCCTGATCCAAAGTGCTGCTGATTGATGTTCAATCAACGACTCGGTTAATACAACACGTTCATTCACAGCTGATCCATAACTCACTGCCTGTAGTCTGTCCATCAGTTAGAATGACGCCGCTCTGCATTTAAATACTACACATGACTAATCTTTAAGGTGCAGTCTGCAGCCTTTTCAAGGGTGTCTCTCACACACACACACAGCTGAAACCTATTATTAGGAATAATGATGCGCACAAAAGCTCATCCATAACCTCTGACACACACACACACACCTGCAGACAAAGGTCACACACACATGAAGTTAATAGACAGATGATAATAACAGTCAGAGCTCGTTGTGACTCAATGCTGTATTAGTTATGTTAGCTCTGTTAGCACCGCTAGCTATGTTAGCACTTTTAGCTATGTTAACTCTGTTAGCTTTGTTTGCTACGTTAGCTCTGATAGTGCTGTTAGCTCCATTAGATATGTTAGCTCTGTTAGCTCCATTAGATACATTAGCTCCATTAGGTCCATTAGCTCCATTAGATACGTTAGCTCCATTAGCTTTGTTAGCTCCATTAGATACGTTAGCTCCATTAGCTCCATTAGCTCTGTTAGCTCCATTAGATACGTTAGCTCCATTAGCTCTATTAGCTCCATTAGATACGTTAGCTCCATTAGACACATTATTATTATAAATAATTATTATATGTGTCTAATATTATTATTAGACACATATATATATATGTATATATATATACATACATATATATATATACATATATATACACACACACACGATTGGTCACTATTTACAATTAATTCCAAGTAGTCTCTAATGCGTTCAAACCAAACAAGGCGTGAATTTGACGTGTGACCAGAATACATGCAGAGTCAATGCACAGAGCGCTTGAGGAGAACAGCTTGAGGAGAACATCTTATATATTATATTATACATTATGAACCCAGACACCATGGAGTTTGATGTTCACACGATTTGGACTTCCACAACAAGTAGAAAGCAGAAATAATGGTTATTTATTCCATGGTCCATAGCCACGCCTGCTATCAAAGCATTAGTCTGTTGGATAAGACACACATACACACACACACACACTCACACACACACTAACAGAGAGAGAAAGAGGGAGAGAGAATGAGAGATGTCAGGTTAGATCCACTTAGTCCAATAGTCACAGCAGAAATTTGAACCAAATTGGAGCATCCCCATGGATGTAGTTACCTTTACTGGCAGTTACCCATATTTTTGTATCTCTACCTGTTGGTCTCCTTGTCCACCAGCAAACAGCTGACTGAGTGTCTCAGACAGTAGATTCCTCCAAACACAGCACACATCCTGCAAAACATCATCATCACCACCATCATCATCATCATCATCATCATCATCATCATCATCACCATCATGAGAATCAACCAATCACCATGAAGGAAAACATTTATATTTCAATCATGTCACCCAGCAGCTAGCATATCCTTAATGTGGCTATGCTAACTAGCAGCTAGCATATCCTTAATGTGACTATGCTAACTAGCAGCTAGCACAGCCTTAATGTGGCTATGCTAACTAGCAGCTAGCATATCCTTAATGTTGCTATGCTAACTAGCAGCTAGCACAGCCTTAATGTGACTATGCTAACTAGCAGCTAGCATATCCTTAATGTGACTATGCTAACTAGCTAAGGTTGCTTTCATAGATCACATTAAACACGTTGACCTTTTCCTGAAGAGCTCACACACAATCTGTCATCATGTGTTAATCACACACACACACACATGAATTAATGGTGTTCCTTGTGTCCTTGATTAAAAGAAAAAAAATAATTAACTGTTGAGACGAAGGAGTGTGTGTGTGTGTGTGTGAGCAGTAATATCCGCTGAGGCTCATATAATATGTAAATGAGCAGAGCCCTGGGCAACACCCCCTCATTAATATTCATGCTCTGTTGTAATGAGACCAGGTGATATTTAGATACTGCAGAGCATCTAAGCCTCTCATGGGGTT
This sequence comes from Taurulus bubalis, assembly GCF_910589615.1. Lineage (NCBI taxonomy): Eukaryota > Metazoa > Chordata > Actinopteri > Perciformes > Cottidae > Taurulus > Taurulus bubalis. Next base: position 384,836 of record NC_136590.1, on the reverse strand, counting down.
CCATGAGAGGTTCCACAGAGAACCCTTCCACCATAGAAGGGCTCCCCGTGGAACCCTTCTATGGTGTAAGGGTTCCACGGGGAACCCTTCTATGGTGGAAGGGTTCCACGGGGAGCCCCCTGAGAGGTTCTACGGGGAACCCTTCTATGGTGTAAGGGTTCCACGGGGAACCCTTCTATGGTGGAAGGGTTCCACGGGGAGCCCCCTGAGAGGTTCTACGGGGAACCCTTCTATGGTGGAGAACCCTTCAGGTTCTTACCTACAGAAACACTGGGGTATCTCTCCGAGGCCGTAGACAGGAAACAGGAAGGGCGTGTTGCCGTAGCGACCCAGGCAGCGCAGGAAGTGGCGTGTGGAGGCGAGGCCGTCCTCTGTGGGCGTGTCTTCTGTTACCATGGCGATGGAGTGAAGCAGGAAGTGCTGCAGGTTGTCGCCGAGCTTCTGGTCACACAGGAACTCCAAATACGGCCGACCGTCGTAGGCTGAGTCGACGGGGAGGAAGGACTTCATTACCCACAATGCAGCTGGAAGGCATTGTGATTGTGGGTAATGTCAGGTGACTCACCTCGCTGCTCCTCCGTCTCCTCCACACAGGAAGTCAGGAAGCGCATCAACTTCCTCTTCTCCACCACAGACAGCTGACGACTAGCAAACACATCGGCTCTGCTGCAGGGAACCTGAGAGACAGACAGGTAGAGAGAGAGAGACAGGTTTACAGACAGGCATACAGACAGACAGGTATACAGACAGGTATACAGACAGACAGACAGGTATACAGACAGACAGGTATACAGACAGGTATACAGACAGACAGACAGGTATACAGACAGACAGGTATACAGACAGACAGACAGGTATACAGACAGACAGACAGGTATACAGACAGACAGACAGGTATACAGACAGACAGGTATACAGACAGACAGACAGGTATACAGACAGACAGACAGGTATACAGACAGACAGACAGGTATACAGACAGACAGGTGGTGTACCTGCTCCACCTGTCCGTGGCGATAGGTGAGTATTCTGGTGACGTTCTTGAACTCTGCATAGCGACTGACGTTTGATTTGATGAGCAGGTCGACCAATGAGCCGCGAGAAAACAGGAGCTGCAGGAAGAGGAGGAGCCATCTTTTTAGAATACTTATATGTTAAACATGCTAACATATCAATGTTAACATGTTCAACATGTTAACATTGATATATACATGTTAACAATAATATATACATGTTTAACATGTTAACATTGATATATACATGTTTAACATGTTAACATTGGTATATACATGTTTAACATGTTAACATTGGTATATACATGTTTAACATGTTAACAATAATATATACATGTTTAACATGTTAACAACAATATATACATGTTTAACATGTTAACAACAATATATACATGTTTAACATGTTAACATTGATATATACATGTTTAACATGTTAACATTGATATATACATGTTTAACATGTTAACATTGATATATACATGTTTAACATGTTAACATTGATATATACATGTTTAACATGTTAACAATAATATATACATGTTTAACATGTTAACAATAATATATACATGTTTAACATGTTAACAACAATATATACATGTTTAACATGTTAACATTGATATATACATGTTTAACATGTTAACATTGGTATATACATGTTTAACATGTTAACATTGGTATATACATGTTTAACATGTTAACAATAATATATACATGTTTAACATGTTAACAATAATATATACATGTTTAACATGTTAACAATAATATATACATGTTTAACATGTTAACAATAATATATACATGTTTAACATGTTAACAACAATATATACATGTTTAACATGTTAACATTGATATATACATGTTTAACATGTTAACATTGATATATACATGTTTAACATGTTAACATTGATATATACATGTTTAACATGTTAACAATAATATATACATGTTTAACATGTTAACAATAATATATACATGTTTAACATGTTAACATTGATATATACATGTTTAACATGTTAACAATAATATATACATGTTTAACATGTTAACAACAATATATACATGTTTAACATGTTAACATTGATATATACATGTTTAACATGTTAACATTGATATATACATGTTTAACATGTTAACATTGATATATACATGTTTAACATGTTAACATTGATATATACATGTTTAACATGTTAACATTGATATATACATGTTTAACATGTTAACATTGGTATATACATGTTTAACATGTTAACATTGGTATATACATGTTTAACATGTTAACAATAATATATACATGTTTAACATGTTAACAACAATATATACATGTTTAACATGTTAACATTGATATATACATGTTTAACATGTTAACATTGATATATACATGTTTAACATGTTAACATTGGTATATACATGTTTAACATGTTAACAATAATATATACATGTTTAACATGTTAACATTGATATATACATGTTTAACATGTTAACATTGGTATATACATGTTTAACATGTTAACAATAATACATACATGTTTAACATGTTAACATTGATATATACATGTTTAACATGTTAACATTGGTATATACATGTTAACAATAATATATACATGTTTAACATGTTAACATTGATATATACATGTTTAACATGTTAACATTGGTATATACATGTTTAACATGTTAACATTGGTATATACATGTTTAACATGTTAACAATAATATATACATGTTTAACATGTTAACAACAATATATACATGTTTAACATGTTAACATTGATATATACATGTTCAACATGTTAACGTTGGTATATACATGTTTAACATGTTAACAATAATATATACATGTTTAACATGTTAACATTGATATATACATGTTTAACATGTTAACAATAATATATACATGTTTAACATGTTAACATTGATATATACATGTTTAACATGTTAACATTGGTATATACATGTTTAACATGTTAACAATAATATATACATGTTTAACATGTTAACATTGATATATACATGTTTAACATGTTAACATTGGTATATACATGTTAACAATAATATATACAGGTTAAACAACAATATATACATGTTTAACATGTTAACAATAATATATACAGGTTAAACATGTTAACAATAATATATACATGTTCAACATGTTAACATTGATATATACATGTTTAACATGTTAACATTGGTATATACATGTTTAACATGTTAACAATAATATATACATGTTTAACATGTTAACATTGATATATACATGTTTAACATGTTAACATTGGTATATACATGTTAACAATAATATATACAGGTTAAACAACAATATATACATGTTTAACATGTTAACAATAATATATACAGGTTAAACATGTTAACAATAATATATACATGTTCAACATGTTAACATTGATATATACTAACATGTTAACATTAATATATACATGTTAACATTGATATACACATGTTTAACAACAATATATACATGTTTAACATGTTAACAATAATATATCATAGTTGTGTATGATATATGTAATATTGTTCTGCAGTAGTACATGTAGTTTCATGGTGAAGAGCTTTTACACTGCGTTACCTTGGAGACCAGGTCGATGTTGAACCTGCGTCCTTCCTTCAGCAGCTGAGCGTAGCTGATCTTCTTCCTGGTCGGCTCTGATTGGCTCTGAGCTACAAAGGGGGTTGGCTGGTCCGCCTCTGGCTCCTCCCCCTCTGTAAGGGGGGCCTGTGTGATTGCATGTATTTATTTATTTATATATATATATATATATGACATATGTATAAATACATATATATATGACATATGTATAAATACATATGTTACATAAATACATATATATATATATATATATATATATATATATATATATATATATATATATATACAAATACATATGTTATATAAATACACATATATAAATACATAGATGTAGAAATACATATGTTATATAAATACATAGATTATATAAAATGAATACATGAATAGACAGACAGACAGACAGACAGACCCTGTGGATGTTGTCATGTAAAACCAGACCTCACCTGTTCTTCTTCGGTGGTTTCTTGGTCCTTTGGATCTTCAACAGGATGCAGATTAAAGATTAAAGTCTGAATCATATTCATTATGTTGGAGAGTTTTTGACTCAATATTTAAATCAAACCTTTAGATTCTGTCTCTGACGCTTCTCTGACGGCGTCTTCATCAGCTGCTCCTCGCTCTTCTTCTGTGGTGTTTGGAGCTTCCTCCTCTTCATCAGCTGCTCCTCGCTCTTCGTCTGTGGTGTTTGGAGCTTCCTCCTCTTCCTCACTGAGAGCAACATTAATAACTCAGTGAAATACTTACTCATATCTGAGGAGGAGGAGGAGGAGGAGGAGGAGGAGGGAGAGGAGGAAGAAAAGGAGGAGGAAGAAAAGGAGGAGGAAGAGGTTACCTGGTGAAGCAGAACACCTGCAGGTTTCTGATGGAGGCGGAGTCAGAGTTTGACAGAGGAATCAGCTCCTCCCCTTCCTCCAACAGGCTGGACCAATCAGGAAGCTCTTCTGAGTGAGGCTCCTCCTACAGCAGAGGACAAGATATACTTCATGATATACTTCATGGTGTACTTCAAGATATACTTCATGATATACTTCATGGTGTACTCCAAGATATACTTCATGATATTCTTCATGATATACTTCATGGTGTACTTCATGGTGTACTTCATGATATACTTCATGGTGTACTCCAAGATATACTTCATGATATTCTTCATGATATACTTCATGATATTCTTCATGATATACTTCATGATATTCTTCATGATATACTTCATGGTGTACTTCATGGTCTACTTCATGATATACTTCATGGTGTACTCCAAGATATACTTCATGATATTCTTCATGATATACTTCATGGTGTACTTCATGATATACTTCATGGTGTACTCCAAGATATACTTCATGATATTCTTCATGATATACTTCATGGTGTACTTAATGATATTCTTCATGATATACTTCATGGTGTACTTAATGATATACTTCATGATATACTTCATGATATACTTCATGGTGTACTCCAAGATATACTTCATGATATTCTTCATGATATACTTCATGGTGTACTTAATGATATACTTCATGGTGTACTCCAAGATATACTTCATGATATTCTTCATGATATACTTCATGGTGTACTTAATGATATTCTTCATGATATACTTCATGGTGTACTTAATGATATACTTTATGGTATATAATATACTTTATATACTGCTGTACCTTCTCTACTTTATATACTGTCCACACAGGTGTGGTCCAGCAGCCAATCAAAGCGCAGCCTCTCACCTGGTGTTGCTGTATCCAGGTGAGCAGAGTGTTGAAGGTGAAGCTGGCCCAGTGAGCAGCGTAGTGACTCCTCCTGCACACACAACCCGTCACACTACAGTACACAACCCGTCACACTACAGTACACAACTAAACACACAACCCGTCACACTACAGTACACAACCCGTCACACTACAGTACACAACTAAACACACAACCCGTCACACTACAGTACACAACCCGTCACACTACAGTACACAACCCGTCACACTACAGTACACAACTAAACACACAACCCGTCACACTACAGTACACAACTAAACACACAACCCGTCACACTACAGTACACAACTAAACACACCTGTATGTGTACTTATATATATATGTGTGTACTTTACAACCACGAGACTCACTTGTCCAGGTGAAGAACCTTCTGCCCGACTCTGGAGAACGCCGCCGCCACCACCGACTCAGCCAGGCCTGCACACAGGATCAATAATCCATGATCAATGACACTTCATTCCTCTGTTTAAATAATGTAGTAAAGTAGTCCTGTAGTAAAGTAGTCCTGTAGTAAAGTAGTACTGTAGTAAAGTAGTCCTGTAGTAAAGTAGTCCTGTAGTAAAGTAGTCCTGTAGTAAAGTAGTACTGTAGTAATGTAGTCCTGTAGTAAAGTAGTACTGTAGTAAAGTAGTACAGTCGTAAAGTAGTACAGTAGTACAGTAGTAAAGTAGTACAGTCGTAAAGTAGTAAAGTAGTACAGTAGTACAGTAGTAAAGTAGTACAGTAGTACAGTAGTACAGTAGTAAAGTAGTACAGTAGTAAAGTAGTACAGTCGTAAAGTAGTACAGTCGTAAAGTAGCAAAGTAGTACAGTAGTACAGTCGTAAAGTAGTACAGTAGTAAAGTAGTACAGTCGTAAAGTAGTACTGTAGTAAAGTAGCAAAGTAGTACAGTAGTACAGTAGTAAAGTAGTACTGTAGTACAGTAGTAAAGTAGTACTGTAGTACAGTAGTACAGTAGTAAAATAGCAAAGTAGTAGTCGTAAAGTAGTCCTGTAGTAAAGTAGTCCTGTAGTAAAGTAGTACTGTAGTAAAGTAGTCCTGTAGTAATGTAGTCCTGTAGTAAAGTAGTCCTGTAGTAAAGTAGTCCTGTAGTAAAGTAGTACTGTAGTAAAGTAGTACTGTAGTAATGTAGTCCTGTAGTAAAGTAGTCCTGTAGTAAAGTAGTCCTGTAGTAAAGTAGTACTGTAGTAATGTAGTCCTGTAGTAAAGTAGTCCTGTAGTAAAGTAGTACTGTAGTAAAGTAGTACAGTCGTAAAGTAGTACAGTAGTACAGTAGTAAAGTAGTACAGTCGTAAAGTAGTACTGTAGTAAAGTAGCAAAGTAGTACAGTAGTACAGTAGTGAAGTAGTACTGTAGTACAGTAGTAAAGTAGTACAGTAGTAAAGTAGTACAGTCGTAAAGTAGTACAGTAGTAAAGTAGTACAGTAGTAAAATAGCAAAGTAGTAGTCGTAAAGTAGTACAGTAGTAAAGTAGTACTGTAGTACAGTAGTAAAGTAGTACAGTAGTAAAGTAGTACTGTAGTACAGTAGTAAAGTAGTACAGTAGTAAAGTAGTACAGTCGTAAAGTAGTACAGTCGTAAAGTAGCAAAGTAGTACAGTAGTACAGTCGTAAAGTAGTACAGTAGTAAAGTAGTACAGTCGTAAAGTAGTACTGTAGTAAAGTAGCAAAGTAGTACAGTAGTACAGTAGTAAAGTAGTACTGTAGTACAGTAGTAAAGTAGTACTGTAGTACAGTAGTAAAGTAGTACTGTAGTAAAGTAGTACAGTCGTAAAGTAGTACAGTAGTAAAGTAGTACAGTAGTAAAATAGCAAAGTAGTAGTCGTAAAGTAGTACAGTAGTAAAGTAGTCCTGTAGTAAAGTAGTCCTGTAGTAAAGTAGTACAGTCGTAAAGTAGTACAGTAGTACAGTAGTAAAGTAGTACAGTCGTAAAGTAGTACTGTAGTAAAGTAGCAAAGTAGTACAGTAGTACAGTAGTAAAGTAGTACTGTAGTACAGTAGTAAAGTAGTACAGTAGTAAAGTAGTACAGTCGTAAAGTAGTACAGTAGTAAAGTAGTACAGTAGTAAAATAGCAAAGTAGTAGTCGTAAAGTAGTACAGTAGTAAAGTAGTACTGTAGTACAGTAGTAAAGTAGTACAGTAGTAAAGTAGTACTGTAATACAGTAGTAAAGTAGTACAGTAGTAAAGTAGTACAGTCGTAAAGTAGTACAGTCGTAAAGTAGCAAAGTAGTACAGTAGTACAGTCGTAAAGTAGTACAGTAGTAAAGTAGTACAGTCGTAAAGTAGTACTGTAGTAAAGTAGCAAAGTAGTACAGTAGTACAGTAGTAAAGTAGTACTGTAGTACAGTAGTAAAGTAGTACTGTAGTACAGTAGTAAAGTAGTACAGTAGTAAAATAGCAAAGTAGTAGTCGTAAAGTAGTACAGTAGTAAAGTAGTCCTGTAGTAAAGTAGTCCTGTAGTAAAGTAGTACTGTAGTAAAGTAGTCCTGTAGCAAAGTAGTAGTCGTAAAGTAGTACAGTAGTAAAGTAGTCCTGTAGTAAAGTAGTCCTGTAGTAAAGTAGTACTGTAGTAAAGTAGTCCTGTAGTAAAGTAGTCCTGTAGTAATGTAGTCCTGTAGTAAAGTAGTCCTGTAGTAAAGTAGTCCTGTAGTAATGTAGTCCTGTAGTAAAGTAGTCCTGTAGTAAAGTAGTCCTGTAGTAAAGTAGTACTGTAGTAAAGTAGTCCTGTAGTAATGTAGTCCTGTAGTAAAGTAGTCCTGTAGTAAAGTAGTCCTGTAGTAAAGTAGTACTGTAGTAAAGTAGTACTGTAGTAATGTAGTCCTGTAGTAAAGTAGTACTGTAGTAATGTAGTCCTGTAGTAAAGTAGTACTGTAGTAAAGTAGTACAGTCGTAAAGTAGTACAGTAGTACAGTAGTAAAGTAGTACAGTCGTAAAGTAGTACTGTAGTAAAGTAGCAAAGTAGTACAGTAGTACAGTAGTAAAGTAGTACTGTAGTACAGTAGTAAAGTAGTAAAGTAGTACAGTCGTAAAGTAGTACAGTAGTAAAGTAGTACAGTAGTAAAATAGCAAAGTAGTAGTCGTAAAGTAGTACAGTAGTAAAGTAGTACTGTAGTACAGTAGTAAAGTAGTACAGTAGTAAAGTAGTACTGTAGTACAGTAGTAAAGTAGTACAGTAGGACAGTAGTAAAGTAGTACAGTAGTAAAGTAGTACAGTCGTAAAGTAGTACAGTAGTAAAGTAGTACAGTAGTAAAGTAGCAAAGTAGTAGTCGTAAAGTAGTACAGTAGTAAAGTAGTACAGTAGTACAGTAGTAAAGTAGTACTGTAGTAAAGTAGTACAGTAGTACAGTAGTAAAGTAGTACTGTAGTACCGTAGTAAAGTAGTACTGTAGTACAGTAGTAAAGTAGTACAGTAGTAAAGTAGTCCTGTAGTACAGTAGTAAAGTAGTACAGTAGTAAAGTAGTACAGTAGTAAAGTAGCAAAGTAGTAGTCGTAAAGTAGTACTGTAGTACAGTAGTAAAGTAGTACTGTAGTAAAGTAGCAAAGTAGTAGTCGTAAAGTAGTACAGTAGTACAGTAGTAAAGTAGTACTGTAGTAAAGTAGCAAAGTAGTTGTCGTAAAGTAGTACAGTAGTAAAGTAGTACAGTAGTACAGTAGTAAAGTAGTACTGTAGTAAAGTAGTACAGTAGTACAGTAGTAAAGTAGTACCGTAGTAAAGTAGTCCTGTAGTAAAGTAGTCCTGTAGTAAAGTAGTACTGTAGTAAAGTAGTACTGTAGTAAAGCAGTCCTGTAGTAAAGTAGTACTGTAGTAATGTAGTCCTGTAGTAAAGTAGTCCTGTAGTAAAGTAGTACTGTAGTAAAGTAGTCCTGTAGTAATGTAGTCCTGTAGTAAAGTAGTCCTGTAGTAAAGTAGTACTGTAGTAATGTAGTCCTGTAGTAAAGTAGTACTGTAGTAAAGTAGTACTGTAGTAAAGTAGTAAAGTAGTACAGTCGTAAAGTAGTACAGTAGTACAGTAGTAAAGTAGTACAGTCGTAAAGTAGTACTGTAGTAAAGTAGCAAAGTAGTACAGTAGTACAGTAGTAAAGTAGTACAGTAGTACAGTCGTAAAGTAGTACAGTAGTAAAGTAGTACAGTCGTAAAGTAGTACAGTCGTAAAGTAGCAAAGCAGTACAGTAGTACAGTCGTAAAGTAGTACAGTAGTACAGTAGTAAAGTAGTACAGTCGTAAAGTAGTACTGTAGTAAAGTAGTACAGTAGTAAAGTAGTACTGTAGTAAAGTAGTCCTGTAGTAAAGTAGTACTGTAGTAAAGTAGTCCTGTAGTAAAGTAGTCCTGTAGTAAAGTAGTACTGTAGTAATGTAGTCCTGTAGTAAAGTAGTCCTGTAGTAAAGTAGTCCTGTAGTAAAGTAGTACTGTAGTAAAGTAGTCCTGTAGTAATGTAGTCCTGTAGTAAAGTAGTCCTGTAGTAAAGTAGTACTGTAGTAATGTAGTCCTGTAGTAAAGTAGTACTGTAGTAAAGTAGTACTGTAGTAAAGTAGTAAAGTAGTACAGTCGTAAAGTAGTACAGTAGTACAGTAGTAAAGTAGTACAGTCGTAAAGTAGTACTGTAGTAAAGTAGCAAAGTAGTACAGTAGTACAGTAGTAAAGTAGTACAGTAGTACAGTAGTAAAGTAGTACAGTAGTAAAGTAGTACAGTCGTAAAGTAGTACAGTCGTAAAGTAGCAAAGTAGTACAGTAGTACAGTCGTAAAGTAGTACAGTAGTACAGTAGTAAAGTAGTACTGTAGTACAGTAGTAAAGTAGTACAGTAGTAAAGTAGTACAGTCGTAAAGTAGTACAGTAGTAAAGTAGTACAGTAGTAAAATAGCAAAGTAGTAGTCGTAAAGTAGTACAGTAGTAAAGTAGTACTGTAGTACAGTAGTAAAGTAGTACAGTAGTAAAGTAGTACTGTAGTACAGTAGTAAAGTAGTACAGTAGTAAAGTAGTACAGTCGTAAAGTAGTACAGTAGTAAAGTAGTACAGTAGTAAAGTAGCAAAGTAGTAGTCGTAAAGTAGTACAGTAGTAAAGTAGTACAGTAGTACAGTAGTAAAGTAGTACTGTAGTAAAGTAGTACAGTAGTACAGTAGTAAAGTAGTACTGTAGTACAGTAGTAAAGTAGTACTGTAGTACAGTAGTAAAGTAGTACTGTAGTGAAGTAGTCCTGTAGTACAGTAGTAAAGTAGTACAGTAGTAAAGTAGCAAAGTAGTAGTCGTAAAGTAGTACTGTAGTACAGTAGTAAAGTAGTACTGTAGTAAAGTAGCAAAGTAGTAGTCGTAAAGTAGTACAGTAGTACAGTAGTAAAGTAGTACTGTAGTAAAGTAGCAAAGTAGTAGTCGTAAAGTAGTACAGTAGTAAAGTAGTACAGTAGTACAGTAGTAAAGTAGTACTGTAGTAAAGTAGTACAGTAGTACAGTAGTAAAGTAGTACTGTAGTAAAGTAGTACTGTAGTAAAGTAGTACTGTAGTAATGTAGTCCTGTAGTAAAGTAGTACTGTAGTAAAGTAGTACAGTCGTAAAGTAGTACAGTAGTACAGCAGTAAAGTAGTACAGTCGTAAAGTAGTACTGTAGTAAAGTAGCAAAGTAGTAGTCGTAAAGTAGTACAGTAGTAAAGTAGTACAGTAGTACAGTAGTAAAGTAGTACTGTAGTAAAGTAGTACAGTAGTACAGTAGTAAAGTAGTACTGTAGTAAAGTAGTACTGTAGTAAAGTAGTCCTGTAGTAAAGTAGTACTGTAGTAAAGTAGTACTGTAGTAATGTAGTCCTGTAGTAAAGTAGTACTGTAGTAAAGTAGTACAGTCGTAAAGTAGTACAGTAGTAAAGTAGTACAGTCGTAAAGTAGTACTGTAGTAAAGTAGCAAAGTAGTACAGTAGTACAGTAGTAAAGTAGTACAGTAGTACAGTAGTAAAGTAGTACAGTAGTACAGTCGTAAAGTAGTACAGTAGTACAGTAGTAAAGTAGTACAGTCGTAAAGTAGTACTGTAGTAAAGTAGCAAAGTAGCACAGTAGTACAGTAGTACAGTAGTACTGTAGTACAGTAGTAAAGTAGTACAGTAGTAAAGTAGTACAGTCGTAAAGTAGTACAGTAGTAAAGGAGTACAGTAGTAAAATAGCAAAGTAGTAGTCGTAAAGTAGTACAGTAGTAAAGTAGTACTGTAGTACAGTAGTAAAGTAGTACAGTAGTAAAGTAGTACTGTAGTACAGTAGTACAGTAGTAAAGTAGTACAGTAGTAAAGTAGTACAGTCGTAAAGTAGTACAGTCGTAAAGTAGTACAGTAGTAAAGTAGCAAAGTAGTAGTCGTAAAGTAGTACAGTAGTAAAGTAGTACAGTAGTACAGTAGTAAAGTAGTACTGTAGTAAAGTAGTACAGTAGTACAGTAGTAAAGTAGTACTGTAGTACAGTAGTAAAGTAGTACTGTAGTAAAGTAGTCCTGTAGTACAGTAGTAAAGTAGTACAGTAGTAAAGTAGTACAGTAGTAAAGTAGCAAAGTAGTAGTAGTAAAGTAGTACTGTAGTACAGTAGTAAAGTAGTACTGTAGTACAGTAGTAAAGTAGTACAGTAGTAAAGTAGTCCTGTAGTACAGTAGTAAAGTAGTACAGTAGTAAAGTAGCAAAGTAGTAGTCGTAAAGTAGTACAGTAGTACAGTAGTAAAGTAGTACTGTAGTAAAGTAGTACAGTAGTACAGTAGTAAAGTAGTACTGTAGTAAAGTAGCAAAGTAGTAGTCGTAAAGTAGTACAGTAGTACAGTAGTAAAGTAGTACTGTAGTAAAGTAGCAAAGTAGTAGTCGTAAAGTAGTACAGTAGTAAAGTAGTACTGTAGTAAAGTAGTACAGTAGTACAGTAGTAAAGTAGTACTGTAGTAAAGTAGTACAGTAGTACAGTAGTAAAGTAGTACTGTAGTAAAGTAGCAAAGTAGTAGTCGTAAAGTAGTACAGTAGTACAGTAGTAAAGTAGTACTGTAGTAAAGTAGTACAGTAGTACAGTAGTAAAGTAGTACTGTAGTAAAGTAGCAAAGTAGTAGTCGTAAAGTAGTACAGTAGTACAGTAGTAAAGTAGTACTGTAGTAAAGTAGTACAGTAGTACAGTAGTAAAGTAGTACTGTAGTACAGTAGTAAAGTAGTACTGTAGTACAGTAGTAAAGTAGTACAGTAGTAAAGTAGTACAGTAGTACAGTAGCAAAGTAGCAGTCGTAAAGTAGTACAGTAGTAAAGTAGTACTCTAGTAAAGTAGTACAGTAGTACTGTAGTACAGTAGTAAAGTACTACTGTAGTGCATTCCTACAAACAGCAGCTAGTTAGCATTGCGGGCTAAACATCAGCATCAACCTAAAAGCTTAACGTTAGCTCAAAATGAACAAACACAGTGTATTGTGTTTGTTGTGTGTGTTGTGTGTGTTGTTCCAGCAGTTAACACAGCAGACTGGGAGTTAGCCGCTAGCCGCTGCCATTTAAAATGAACTGGACGTTAGCCGCCAGCTAACAGACCGATGTAAACGGGGTTTCCGGGGTGTTTGACAGGATCAGAGTCAAAGACCTAGCAGCTGTTCGATCAGACACACGAGACGGATCAATACACGTCATCACACCCAGGTGTTTACGTACCTGTGCCCAGAATGACGACGTCAAATTCAGACGGCAGATCCTCGGCGGCCATGTTGAGCACAGGGAAACAGAGTCACGTGACGGGGCCAGAGGAGCGCGTCAACAACTACGGTGGAGCGCGTAACAGTCTCCGATGGAGCGCGTAACAGTCTCCAATCGATCACCGATAAGCCAATAATCAAAAGGCTATCTATGGATAAATACACATATATATGAATACGTAAACGTGCCCCCCGGCCGCGCCTCCCACAGACCAGCCCCCCTCCCCCCCCATATTATTATTAGCTTTATTTTCATTGGTTGCTGGATTACATTTCACCCAGAATACAACAGATACGTTTTTCTGATTGGCTATTCGTGTAGTCCATTTCTTTTTTTTGATTGGCTGATGATCGCGGCAGAGCTCCAGGGGATTCGGGGGAGACGTGCTTGATTCCTCCATGGTGAGGGCAGCGCGACCAGGTCATGTTTGCACGCTGCAGCACATTAAATAGCCTAGAGATTTTTTCAGCGTGAGAAATACGATGTGTGGCGGGAGGGCGTGGCTTAAGACCGAAATGCGTGACAGTCACGCTCAATGCGTGACACTTGAGAACCCTGTGTGTGTGTATATATATATATATATATATATATATATATATATATATATATATATATATATATATACACACATATATATATATGTATATATGTGTATATACACATATATACATATATATATATATATATACATATATATATATATATATATATATATATATATATATATATACACACATATATATATATGTATATATGTGTATATACACATATATACATATATATATATATATATACATATATATATATATATATATATATATATATATACATACATACATGTGTTTAAATATATGAATATGTAAATATATATAAGCAGCAGCACTATAGTGATCGTGGTGACGTAGCAGCAGCACTGTAGTGATCGTGGTGACGTAGCAGCAGCTCGTTAGCGTGAGCTGCTAACGAGGGCTGTGAGCTGATTGGACGACTCTAATCGACTGCCAGAACGTTGACTGCTCGTTTCCCATCAAAAGGAAGAGACCGAATATGGAGCTCCGCCATCTTTGTTTGAGACAACCTCACTTATTGATTACGCTGCTGGACTTCATTCAGGTACTTTAGATCAATAGATAAGACGTGATGCATTCAGGTACTTTAGATAAATAGATAAGACGTGATGCATTCAGGTACTTTAGATCAATGGATAAGACGTGATGCATTCAGGTACTTTAGATCAATGGATAAGACGTGATACATTCAGGTGCTTTAGATCATAAGATAATAAGACGTGATGCATTCAGGTACTTTAGATCAATAGATAATAAGATGTGATGCATTCAGGTACTTTAGATCAATAGATAATAAGACGTGATGCATTCAGGTACTTTAGATCAATGGATAAGACGTGATGCATTCAGGTGCTTTAGATTAATAGATAAGACGTGATACATTCAGGTGCTTTAGATCAAAAGATAATAAGACGTGATGCATTCAGGTACTTTAGATCAATAGATAAGACGTAATGCATTCAGGTACTTTAGATCAATAGATAAGACGTGATGCATTCAGGTACTTTAGATCAATAGATAAGACGTGATGCATTCAGGTACTTTAGATCAATAGATAAGATGTGATGCATTCAGTACTTTAGATCAATAGATAATACGACGTGATGCATTCAGGTACTTTAAATCAATAGATAATAAGACGTGATTCGTTCAGGTGCTTTAGATCAATAGATAAGACGTGATGCATTCAGTACTTTAGATCAATAGATAATACGACGTGATGCATTCAGTACTTTAGATCAATAGATAATAAGACGTGATTCGTTCAGGTGCTTTAGATCAATAGATAAGACGTGATGCATTCAGGTACTTTAGATCAATACATAATACGACGTGATGCGTTCAGGTGCTTTAGATCAATAGATAAGACGACGTGATGCATTCAGGTGACATTTAATCTGCTCCTTAAAGGTTAATTTAATGCTTTTAATTTGAAACTCTCCGTCTCTTCTTCTTCTTGAGATTAAAAAGAGATGAAGAACATCGATCAATAACAGTTAGATTATTGTTGTTTGAGCTGTGAGCAGCTGAAGCGTCAGTTAGTATGAAAACATTGAAAGTAGTCGAAGAGCAAGAGAGCTTCGTCTGGTCAATGTCTGGCCCACGGAAGCAGTTGAAGTGTCAGTTGATGATTAACAACTGAAAGCAGTTGAAGTGCCAGTTGATGATTAACAACTGAAAGCAGTTGAAGTGTCAGTAGATGTGTGAAACCTGAAAGCAGTTGAAGTGTCAGTTGATGATTAACAACTAAAAGCAGTTGAAGTGCCAGTTGATGATTAACAACTGAAAGCAGTTGAAGTGTCAGTAGATGTGTGAAACCTGAAAGCAGTTGAAGTGTCAGTTGATGATTAACAACTAGAAGCAGTTGAAGTGTCAGTTGATGATTAACAACTGAAAGCAGTTGAAGTGTCAGTAGATGTGTGAAACCTGAAAGCAGTTGAAGTGTCAGTTGATGATTAACAACTAGAAGCAGTTGAAGTGTCAGTTGATGATTAACAACTGAAAGCAGTGGATGTGTCAGTTGATGACTGAAACCTTAAAGCAGTTGAAGTGTCAGTTGATGATTAACAACTTAAAGCAGTTGAAGTGCCAGTTGATGATTAACAACTGAAAGCAGTCAATGTGTCAGTTGATGAGTGAAACCTGTAAGCATTTGAAGTGTCAGTTAAAGAATAAAAACTGAAAGCAGTTGGATTGTCAGTTGATGTTTAACAACTGAAAGCAGTTGAAGTGTCAGTTGATGAGTACAAACTGAAAGTGGAGGTGTGATGGTATCAGATTTAGTTGCTCCAGAGTATCACAGTAATCTGTATGTGTATTCTGTATTTATGAACTTTTCTGACATACTGAATGCCATCAAAACTACAAGTACTTCATTGAAGGAGTATTTGGTAGTATTCACTCAACTACACATCTTACTTTATTCAAAAATCAGCTGTCAATCATTCACCTGTCAGAGGCCACGCCCCCAGGAACGCCCTCGAGCCAATGGGAGACCTGTCCGTTTTTGTGGTGCCTGCCTGTGATTGGCTGGAACTTGATTGGCTCATGCGGGTACAGAAGAGCACGCGGAGGAGAGAGAGAGCGGAGTCAGTCCGAGTGGCGGGAACAGAGGGAGGAGGAAGAGGAAGAGGAGGAGGAGGAGGAGGAGAAGGAGAAGGAGAAGGAGAAGGAGAAGAAGAAGGAGAAGAAGAAGGAGAAGAAGAAGGAGAAGGAGAAGGAGAAGAAGAAGGAGAAGAAGAAGAAGAAGAAGAAGAAGTTGTTCACTCTTCTTCTCTCAGCACCCCCTCCACCACCCACCCTCCCTTCCACTCCGACCCGGCCAGCACCCCGCGGCTCCCCGCCGCTCGCCTGGCCGGAGTGTTCATGAGCGGCAGAGACCCGGCCAGCGGCGTCGCCGCGTGCGACACCGCGTGCGCCGCGGAGTGCAAGATGGTGGAAGTTCACGGCGTGAAGGTGGCGTCGTTCTCGGTGGCCGGCTTGGAGCTGCTCTGCCTCCCGCAGGTGTTCGAGCTGTTCCTGAAGCGGCTGGTGGGCGGGCTGCACACCGTGTACACCAAGCTGAAGCGGCTGCGCATCCGCCCGGTGGTCTGCAGCGTGGAGCAGGTGCGCGTCCTGCGGGGGCTCGGCGCCATCCAGCCCGGGGTCAACCGCTGCAAGCTCCTCACGCGGGCCGACTTCCAGGCGCTGTACCGGGACTGCACCAGCGCCAGGTGGGCCCGGTTACTGCGCTGTATTATGGGATGCTTTATTATGTTTTACTATGCTTTGTTATAGGATGCTTTACTATGCTGTATTATGGGATGCTTTAGGCTTTATTATGGGACGCTTTACTATGCTGTATTATGGGATGCTTTAGGCTTCATTATGGAATGTTTTATGCTCTATTATGGGATGTTTTATGCTCTATTATGGGATGTTTTATGCTCTATTATGGGATGCTTTATTATGGGATGTTTTATGCTCTATTATGGGATGCTTTACTTTGCTGTATTATGGGATGCTTTAGGCTTTACTATGTTGTATTATGGGACGCTTCAGGCTTTATTATAGGATGCTTTACTATGCTGTATTATGGGATGCTTTAGGCTTCATAATGGGATCTCTTATGCTTTATTAATTGATGTTTTATGCTTTATTATGGGATATTTTATGCTCTATTATGGGATGCTTTATTATGTTTTACTATGCTTTATTATGTTTTATTATGGGATGTTTTTCTATGCTTAATTATGGGATGCTTTACTATGAATAATACTTTATCAATATAATGTGTTTTTATTAAAATATCATTAAATGTCCCTCTAGTAAGTCATTTATTCAATATTTTACAGAAACTAATGATCAATGAATATTTCACACTGTGTGTTTAGGAGTTTAATTATAATGTATATTGATATATATATTATGTATTTTATATAAAATATTTAATAATTCTATATATTAGATGTTTCGTATTTTCTTTCAGTGACTTTTACTATTAATATTTTTTATATGAATTTGACTGATTTAAAGCGATTTTTAAAAAAAAAGTTTTCTGTTTAAGTTTATTAAAAAATAAAACTATATATAATACTGATTGTTTATTTAAGGTGGTATTGTGCTGACCTCCTCCTTAAGGTGGTATTGGACTGCCCTCCTTTTAAGGTGGTATTGTGCTGAACTCCTTCTTTAAGGTGGTATTGTGCTGACTAGTGATGAGTCCTTTCGTGTCGAGGCTTCGATGCGCGTGTCGAGTAACCAGGTAGATTTTGGTGAAGCGTATCGAGGCTTGTCTCGATGACGTATGTGGTGACGTTGGAAGCCTCTGAGCCGGCCGTACCACGTGACTGATTCAGAACATGGTTCGTGGGTTTGCCGTGAGATTTGAAATATAAGGGGCAGAGAAACTCAATGGATTCCCTTCCTCTCTGTACAGCTTCATGTGTGCCTGTGAAAGGTATTTTATAAAGCAGGAGAAATAGTCTCAAAAAGCCCAGCACTGTGGAAAAGTTCTTATTTTTACTTTAAAAAAATTGGACACATCAACAAGCGGAGCTGAGGCTCGAACCACCGATGCTCTGACTGAAAGTCATATTCTAACCACTGACCCACAGTCACATCACAACCCTCTCCCAATTTGTTTCGAGTTTTGATTTTGACCCCGCCATTATATCATAAAGATAGACACAATATTAATAAGTTAATAATTGATGTATTGGCGTCACAAACATAATTTATTCAATTTAAAGCTTCACACACCAAAGCCATGGTGTCGTTATGATCACTCTGCCTGTTTTACATCTATTGTCCACTTGGTGGCGCAGCAGAGCAAATGAAGCTCCATGAAGCTCCATGAAGCTCCATGAAGCTCCATGAAGCTCCATGAAGCTCCATGAAGCTCCGGTACATGAGCGAACCGATTGGATGGAAAGCTTCAATGCTTCAGGAAGCTTCATCTCACCATCACTAGTGCTGACCTCATTCTTTAAGGTGGTATTGTGCTGACCTCCTCAAGGTGGTATTGTGCAGACCTCCTTTTTTAAGGTGGTATTGTGTTGACATCCTTAAGGTGGTATTGCGCTGACCTCCTTAAGGTGGTATTGTGCTGAACTCTTCTTAAGGTGGTATTTATCGTCTCTGTGTTTCTCAGTTCTCGACCAGGTCGTCCTCCCAAGAGGACGCTGGGCGTGACCGCGATGATGGACAGCTCCAGGCTCCTCCCACATGGTCTGATAAGCCCCGCCCTTCTGTCACAAACAGGTGAGAGGAACAAAGTACTGGAGTACTATGACTTCACACACTTTAACTCACACACTCACACACACTCTAACTCTCACACTCTACCTCACACACTCTAAATCTCACACTCTACCTCACACACTCTACCTCACACACTCTACCTCACACACTCACACACTCTACCTCACACACTCTACCTCGCACACTTAAACACACTCTACCTCACACACTCTAACTCTCACACTCTACCTCGCACACTTAAACACACTCTAACTCACACACACACTCTCACACACTACTTCACAGACTCTAACTCACAGACTCTACCTCACACACTCAACCTCACTCACTCTAACTCACACACACACACACTCTAACTCACTCACTCTACCTCACTCACTCTAACTCACACACACACACACACTCTAACTCACACTCTCTAACTCTCACACACTACCTCACAGACTCTACCTCACACGCTCACTCACTCTACCTCACTCACTCTACCTCACTCACTCTACTTCACACACTCACACACTCTAACTCACACACTCTAACTCACAGACTAACTCACAGACTCTACCTCACACACTCACACTCTAACTCACACACTCTTATTCACACACTCTAACTCACACTCTAACTCACAGACTACCTCACACACTCTAACTCACACACTCACATACTCTACCTCAGTCACACACACACTCTACCTCACACACTCTAACTCACACACACACTCTAACTCACACTCACACACTCTCACACACTCTAACTCTCACACTCACACACTCTAACTCTCACACTCTAACTCACACACTAACTCACACACTCTAACTCACATACTCTACCTCAGTCACTCACACACTCTACCTCACGCACTCTAACTCACACACTCACATACTCTACCTCAGTCACTCACAAACTCTACCTCACACACTCTAACTCACACTCACACACTCTAACTCACTCTCACACACTCTAACTCTCACACTCACACACTCTAACTCACACACTCTAACTCACACTCTACCTCACACACTCTAACTCACACACTAACACACTCTAACTCACACACTCTAACTCACACACTAACACACTCTAACTCACACACTCTTATTCACACACTCTTATTCACACACTCTAACTCACACACTCTAACTCACAGACTCTACCTCACACACTCTAACTCACACACACACACACTCTAACTCACACTCACACACTCTCACACACTCTAACTCTCACACTCACACACTCTAACTCACACACTCTAACTCACACACTCTAACTCACACACACACTCTAACTCACACTCTACCTCACACACTCTACCTCACACACTCTAACTCACACACACACTCTAACTCACACTCACACACTCTCACACACTCTAACTCTCACACTCACACACTCTAACTCACACACTCTAACTCACACTCTACCTCACACACTCTAACTCACACACTCTAACTCACTCACTCTAACTCACACACTCTACCTCACACACTCTAACTCACACTCACACACTCTAACTCACACTCACACACTCTCACACACTCTAACTCTCACACTCACACAATCTAACTCACACACTCTAACTCACACTCTACCTCACACACTCACACACTCTAACTCACACACTCACATACTCTACCTCACACACTCTAACTCACACACTCTAACTCACTCACTCTAACTAACCGACTCTACCTCACACACTCACATACTCTACCTCAGTCACTCACACACTCTACCTCACACACTCTAACTCACACACACACTCTAACTCACACTCACACACTCTCACACTCACACACTCTCACACACTCTAACTCTCACACTCACACACTCTAACTCACACACTCTAACTCACACACTCTAACTCACTCACTCTAACTCACAGACTCTACCTCACACACTCACACACTCTAACTCACTCACACACTCTACCTCACACACTCACACACTCTAACTCACTCACACACTCTACCTTACACACTCGAACTCACACTCACACCTCTAACTCACACTCACACCTCTAACTCACACTCACACACTCTCACACACTTTAACTCTCACACTCTACCTCACACACTCTACCTCACTCACTCACACACTCTACCTCACACACTCTAACTCACACTCACACACTCTAACTCACACTCACACACTCTCACACACTCTAACTCTCACACTCTACCTCACTCACTCACACACTCTACCTCACACACTCTAACTCACACTCACACACTCTAACTCACACTCACACACTCTCACACACTCTAACTCTCACACTCTACCTCACACACTCTACCTCACAGATTCTACCTCACACCCTCGCAAACTAACTCACACACTCTCTCACACACTCTACCTCACACACTCTACCTCACACACTCACAGACTCTACCTCACACACTCACAGACTCTACCTCACACACTCACACACTCTAACTCACACACTCTCTAACTAACACTCACACACTCTAACTCACACTCCCACACTCTCACACACTCTACCTCACACACTACCTCACACACTCACACACTTTAACTCACACTCACACACTCTACCTCACACACTCTACCTCACACACTCTACCTCACACACTACCTCACACACTCACACACTTTAACTCACACTCACACACTCTACCTCACACACTCTACCTCACACACTCACACATTCTACCCCACACACTCACACTCTACCTCACACACTCTACCTCACACACTCACACACTCTACCTCACACACTCACACTCTAACTCACACAATCTAACTCACACACTCTAACTCACACACTCTACCTCACACACTCACACACTCTAACTCACATACTCTACCTCACACACTCACACTCTACCTCACACAGTCACACACTCTACCTCACACACTCTAACTCACACAATCTAACTCACACACTCTAACTCACACACTCTACCTCACACACTCACACACTCTAACTCACATACTCTACCTCACACACTCACACTCTACCTCACACAGTCACACACTCTACCTCACACACTCTAACTCTCACACAGCAGTTGTTTTGTGTTTATAAACATGTGTTTCCTGTTTTTTTTTATCAGTGAAGAACTAACGAGTTTCAACTTCTCAGGTAACCAATGACTTACTGGTTCTTACTGGTTGTTATTGGTTCTTTATGGTTCTTTCTTATGATGTATTCATACGGTTGTCTGAAAGGAAGAACACAGTGATGATGGAGCTATGCTATTGGTTCCCCCCGCCTCCAGTCTTTATGCTTAGCTACGCTCAGTGTTGGGGTAACGAGTTACAAAGTAACGGATTACAGTAACGTAATTACTATTATAGGAAACGAAGTAAAGTAACGCATTACACTCAACATGTTGTAACTACACTACTTTACTAGACCTCAGTAACGCGCGTTCCTACGTTACTCAAGACATTTGTACCAGTCCGAAAAGTTCTCTTTTAGCGGCGCGCGAGTCACACGACACTTCCTGATGAACAGCCTATCACAGAACTCCATCTGAGTGATCTGAGTGACGTAGCTGCTGGTGCGTAGAGGGAGGGAAGCGGGGAATGGAGGAGACGGAGACGGAGAGCCCGGATCCACCTGGGAGGTTCTCTCCAGGTTCCCTAGGATTAAGGATATTGCAAAGCAATACAACACTCAATACCATCAAGTGCACCTGTCTGTATTGACGTGGAGCTTCTAATGAGGACAAGACACGTCTGTATGAACGGACTCCCTCTACTGGTGAACTGCAGTATTACAACTGTTAAAGCATTGAGAACGCGCTCTTGCACCAGACATGTTTATATTTTCCACACGAAACATCAACATTAGTTAACGTCAACAAGCACGTATCATTGTACTGTCTGCCTTCAAAGTAAAAGCACTTCCTGTTTACATGCTCTTCACAATAAGAGTAAATCATGTAATAAAACAAGTTGCAACACTAGAAAGGCTTTCAGCCTGGGCAGTATTGTTCTGACCCCAAGGAGGAACAGGCTGTCGGGTAAAAGATTCAAGAGACTTTTACTCATGCGATTCAATCGCTATTTTGAAGAATAGAGAAAAATGATGAACTTCATAGGATATAGTGCACTTTCTGTTTATTTAGGCAATGATGAAGTGGATTTTCTGTTTATTTAATTGCATTTTCAGTTTCTATTTTTTGGGTTAAGTGCATTTCTGTTTCTATTTTATGGGGAAAAAGTGCCATTCATTTTTCTATTTTTCTTAAACCACTACAATGATTCATATAACAAGCTGGTTTTGTTCTTAGGAGTCGGCCCCCATTTGGTTTAGTGGGGTCTCATGTTTCAAAAGCCTGTTTTCAATGTGTTATGCTGTTTGACCTGAATGTCCCCACCATACACAAACTAGTAGTGAAGTTACTTTTCAAATGCAGTAACTAGTAAAGTAATCTAGTTACAATTTTCAGAAGTAACTAGTAACTTGTAACTAGTTACTTTTTCTGAGTAACTACCCCAACACTGGCTACGCCACAGGAAGCGTCTGGACTGGACTCAGAAGTCTCTGAACATCAAACGTTCCAGTTTCATAAATGTTCGAAGAATAAAAACCTCCTGCAGCGAAACACTGAGAATAAAAACATCCTCCGTTGTGCTTCGGTTCATCAGTTAACGAGCCACAGGAGTCCCTCGTTAGTACTAATTGAATTCATTAGAGGAGGCCATTAATTGGGCCAAGTGGCTGCCGGGAGAGAGAGGCCATTGGAGACATTCAGGCTGCCAGGATTAATTATTGAGCAATCAACTTCTGCAGCACATTGGGGACATGTACCTCCATCTTCTTCATTTACCTTCATCCTCTTCATTTACCTTCATCCTCTTCATCTTGGTCCTGATGGAGCATATATATATATATATATACATACACTATATATATTAATATGTAATGTACATACCATCTCTCTGTTCTCTGCAGGTGTGATGGTCGAGGCTCTCAAGCTGCAGAGGATGAGAATGATGATGGGTTTCCACGGCAACAGCGATCTGCAGCACAATGGCGTCGAGTCCGAAAACGACAACACAGGTAGAACATGACATCATCCTCATGACATCATCACCATCATGACATCATCCTCATGACATCATCACCATCATGACATCATCATCACAACATCATCCTCATGACATCGTCATCATGACGTCATAATCATGACATCCCCCCCCCCCCCGTAGGATGCAGTGAAGGATTCTGGGAGAAGGAGCAGCACCTTCTCTGTCCCTCCTCCTCCTCCGCTGTAGCTCCGCCTCCTCTGCAGCAGCGCACCCTATTGGCCCACCGTGAGTCACATCTTTCCTCCGATTGAACAACTCAACAGCTTTATTTATTGTTAGCTTAGCATCGTAGCTTCCTTCTGTTTCTCTGGCTCGCCTCCTCAGGTCTGTCAGACTTTCCTTTTATGGTCATGCCACACCCCCTCCTTCCTGTGGGCCTGATGAGCCGGATAAGTCACCTGAGCGGTTTGCGCAACATGGCCGTCGTGTCACATGTTCAAATAGAACAGAGCAAGGTGACTGGAAGCTAACGCCGCTAGTGCTGATGATGCTAACAGTACACGAATGCTAACAGTGATAATGCTAATCTCCTCTCTTTCCTGTGCAGGAGTCTCCTCCAGGAAGCCCCTCCCCTTCCCTCAGTGACAATCACCGAGAACCCACCAGCCAATCACCTTCCAGAGCGTCTTCCTCTTCCTCTTCGTCGCCTCTGGGTCAGCTGGAGGTTTCATCTCTTTAAAGCTTTAGAGCTGCTGCCTTCAGGTTGCAGCAGGACACGTGATGTTTGTGTTGTGTCTCCACAGACCCAGAGATCTCAGAGCGAGAGAACAACTTAAAAAAGGTGTTGAAGGAAACCGGTAAGAGGTGTATGTGTGTGTGTGTATATATATATATTCATATATATATATATATATATATATATATATATATATTCATACATTCATACATACAGGAAGCTTTTCTCCACCTTTTATACAATGTCTTAAAATATTCAAGAGGTTGTTTGTTTATTGGCTGAAACAAACACATCAACAACTTCTCTGGTGTTTCCAAAGCATTTCTGTCTGAACTTTGTTTGTACCTGCAGCCGACAGCCTGCCCCGCCCCCTGCTGAAACCGACCTATGAGAAGCTCCCGCTCACCTCTCAACCGCTGTCATTTAACCACGGCGACCACGCCTTCGCTCCACTCCTGTTGGCAGAGGGTCTGTCTTCCATGGAGACACTGCTGACCAACATACAGGTGAAACGGTTACCTGAACGAATGTGAAGATGATGATTAAAGATAACGTACAGACAGAATCATGAGACGATAACGTACAGACAGTATCATGAGACGATCACGTACAGACAGTATCATGAGACGATAACGTACAGACGATAACGTACAGACGATAACGTACAGACACTATCATGGAGACGATAACATACAGACGATAACGTACAGACACTATCATGGAGACGATAACGTACAGACGATAACGTACAGACAGTATCATGGAGACGATAACGTACAGACGATAATGTACAGACGATAACGTACAGATGATAACGTACAGACAGTATCATGGAGACGATAACCTACAGACGATAACGTACAGACACTATCATGGAGACGACAACGTACAGACAGTATCATGGAGACGATAACGTACAGACGATAATGTACAGACGATAACGTACAGACAGTATCATGGAGACGATAACATACAGCTGATTACGTACAGACGATAACGTACAGACAAAAACGAAAAGACAGTATCATGGAGACGATAACATACAGCTGATAACGTACAGACGATAACGTACAGATGATAACGTACAGATGATAACGTACAGATGACAACGTACAGACGATAACGTACAGACAGTATCATGAGATGATAACGTAGAGACGATAACGCACAGACAGTATCATGGAGACGATAACGTACAGACGATAACGTACAGACGGTAACGCACAGACAGTATCATGGAGACGATGACGTACAGACGGTAACGCACAGACAGTATCATGGAGACGATAACGTACAGAAGGTAACGCACAGACTGTATCATGGAGACGATAATGTGCAGACGGTAACGCACAGACTGTATCATGGAGACGATAATGTGCAGACGGTAACGCACAGACTGTATGATGGAGACGATAACGTACAGAAGGTAACGCACAGACTGTATCATGGAGACAGTAACGCACAGACGGTAACGCACAGACAGGATCGTGAAGACGGTAACGCACAGGCAGTATCATGGAGACGATAATGTACAGACGGTAACGTACAGACGGTAACGCACAGACAGTATCATGAAGATGATAATGTACAGACGGTAACGTACAGACAGTATCATGGAGACGATAATGTACAGACGGTAACGCACAGACAGTATCATGGAGACGATAATGTACAGATGGTAACGTACAGACGGTAACGCACAGACAGTATCATGGAGACGATAATGTACAGACGGTAACGCACAGACAGTATCATGGAGACGATAGCGTACAGACGGTAACGCACAGACAGTATCATGGAGACGATAATGTACAGACAGTAACGCACAGACAGTATCATGGAGGCGATAATGTACAGACGGTAACGCACAGACAGTATCATGGAGACGATAATATACAGACGGTAACGCACAGACAGGATCGTGAAGACGGTAACGCACAGACAGTATCATGGAGACGATAATGTACAGACGGTAACGTACAGACGGTAACGCACAGACAGTATCATGAAGATGATAATGTACAGACGGTACCGCACAGACAGTATCATGGAGACGATAATGTACAGACGGTAACGTACAGACGGTAACGCACAGACAGTATCATGGAGACGATAATGTACAGACGGTAATGGACAGACAGTATCATGGAGACGATAACGCACAGACAGTATCATGGAGATGATAACGTACAGACGATAACATACAGACGGTAACGCACAGACAGTATCATGAAGATGGTAATGTACAGACGATAACATACAGACGGTAACGCACAGACAGTATCATGAAGATGGTAATGTACAGACGATAACATACAGACGGTAACGCACAGACAGTATCATGGAGACGATAACGTACAGACGGCAACGCACAGACAGTATCATGGAGACGATAATGTACAGACGGTAGCGCACAGACAGTATCATGGAGGGGATAATATACAGACGGTAACGCACAGACAGTATCATGAAGACGATAATATACAGACGGTAACGCACAGACAGTATCATGGAGACGATAATGTACAGATGGTAACGTACAGACGGTAACGCACAGACAGTATCATGGAGACGATAATGTACAGACGGTAACGCACAGACAGTATCATGGAGACGATAGCGTACAGACGGTAACGCACAGACAGTATCATGGAGACGATAATGTACAGACAGTAACGCACAGACAGTATCATGGAGGCGATAATGTACAGACGGTAACGCACAGACAGTATCATGGAGACGATAATATACAGACGGTAACGCACAGACAGGATCGTGAAGACGGTAACGCACAGACAGTATCATGGAGACGATAATGTACAGACGGTAACGTACAGACGGTAACGCACAGACAGTATCATGAAGATGATAATGTACAGACGGTAACGCACAGACAGTATCATGGAGACGATAATGTACAGACGGTAACGTACAGACGGTAACGCACAGACAGTATCATGGAGACGATAATGTACAGACGGTAATGGACAGACAGTATCATGGAGACGATAACGCACAGACAGTATCATGGAGATGATAACGTACAGACGATAACATACAGACGGTAACGCACAGACAGTATCATGAAGATGGTAATGTACAGACGATAACATACAGACGGTAACGCACAGACAGTATCATGAAGATGGTAATGTACAGACGATAACATACAGACGGTAACGCACAGACAGTATCATGGAGACGATAACGTACAGACGGCAACGCACAGACAGTATCATGGAGACGATAATGTACAGACGGTAGCGCACAGACAGTATCATGGAGGGGATAATATACAGACGGTAACGCACAGACAGTATCATGAAGACGATAATATACAGACGGTAACGCACAGACAGTATCATGGAGACGATAACGTACAGACGGTAACGTACAGGCGGTAACGCAGAGACGATAACGTACAGACGGTAACGTACAGGCGGTAACGCAGAGACGGTATCATGGAGACGATAACGCACAGACGGTAACGTACAGACTGCAACGCACAGACAGGATCATGAGACGATGACGTACAGACAGGATCATGAGACGGTAACGCACAGACAGGATCATGAGACGGTAACGCACAGACAGGATCATGGCCACAATAAGGTCTGGACGTCTGACTGAATCGTGGTCTTCGTGTCCTCAGGGACTCCTCAAGATGGCGGTGGCTCACTCTCGTTCTCAGGACAAACACAACCAGCTGGAGAAGAAAGCATTACAAGAGGAACTGGAGCGAGAGAGAGACGCCCGGCAAGTCCTCCAGAGACAGCTGAGCTCCGAGCTACAGACCAGAGGTGAGACAGGTCACCACAGACCAGAGGTGAGACAGGAAACCACAGACCAGAGGTGAGACAGGTCACCACAGACCAGAGGTGAGACAGGTCACCACAGACCAGAGGTGAGACAGGTCACCACAGACCAGAGGTGAGACAGGATACTACAGACCAGAGGTGAGACAGGTCACCACAGACCAGAGGTGAGACAGGTCACCACAGACCAGAGGTGAGGACACCACAGACCAGAGGTGAGACAGGAAACCACAGACCAGAGGTGAGACAGGAAACCACAGACCAGAGGTGAGACAGGACACTACATCGTTCTGGTCTGTCGTTGTCAGTGTCGATCCAGAGGAGGCTGAAGAAGGAGAAGAAGGCGAAGAGGAAGCTGCAAGAGGCGCTAGACTTTGAGTCGAGGAGGAGAGAGCAGGTGGAGAGAGTGCTCACAGGTGAGGTACATTTACACAGTGCTAACCTATATTGACACAGTGCTAACCTACATTAACACAGTGCTAACCTACATTGACACCTTTCTAGCCTACATTTACACAGTGCTAACCTATATTGACACAGTTCTAACCTATATTGACAGTGCTAACCTACATTGACACAGTGCTAACCTACATTGACACCGTTCTAACCTATATTGACAGTGCTAACCTACATTGACACAGTTCTAACCTACATTGACACAGTGCTAACCTACATTGACACCGTTCTAACCTATATTGACAGTGCTAACCTACATTGACACAGTTCTAACCTATATTGACACAGTTCTAACCTATATTGACAGTGCTAACCTACATTGACACAGTGCTAACCTACATTGACACCGTTCTAACCTATATTGACAGTGCTAACCTCCATTGACACAGTGCTAACCTACATTGACAGTTCTAACCTAAATTGACACAGTGCTAACCTACATTGACAGTTCTAACCTAAATTGACACAGTGCTAACCTACATTGATAGTTCTAACCTAAATTGACACAGTGCTAACCTACATTGACAGTTCTAACCTACATTGACACAGTGCTAACCTACATTGACACAGTGCTAACCTACATTGACAGTTCTAACCTACATTGACACAGTGCTAACCTACATTGACAACTAATGTGTTCCTGTTTCAGATGTGATGCCTGAGAGAGAACAGCAGGGAAACTCTGAAGCTGAAGGTAACAACAACAACAACCATAACATCTCAATAAATCAACAAGAAACATCTGAAAACATCCAACAGGATGAGGTGCTGTTTCCCCCATTGATTTAAGCATGAACATGTTGGGCAGGAAGTCAGACAGGAAGTCAGACAGGAAGTCACACAGGAAGTGACACAGGAAGTCAGACAGGAAGTGACACAGGAATCAGACAGGAATCAGACAGGAATCAGACAGGAATCAGACAGGAAGTCACACAGGAATCAGACAGGAAGTCACACAAGAATCAGACAGGAAGTCACACAAGAATCAGACAGGAAGTCACACAGGAATCAGACAGGAAGTCACACAGGAAGTCACACAGGAATCAGACAGGAAGTCTCACAGGAAGTCAGATAGGAAGTCAGACAGGAAGTCAGAGTTAGAGACAAACTCATTTGTTGGTTTGTGTCCAAACATCAAGGACTTGATGCTGACAATAAACATATAGGAACATATCAGAATTATACTTATTATACGAATACTAATTATACTTAAAAATACCGTTACAGCAAATGTACAAATAATCAGTGGTCAATAATTATGAAATAATGCGATGAATATACGATGAAAACATGAAGGGTTTCTGTCACTTTAAATAATGCGTTCAGTCTGTGTGAGGAATTATACATTCTGTTTTTACCTGAAGATAAAATAATAATAATGCAAATAAGTAATGAACAAAAACATCTTTCACTGAAATAAGAAACTTTGTGTTTACTGCAGTTTACCAAAACTCCACTCGTCTTCTGAGACCTGAGGAAGAGGAGGATGAAAAGGATGAAGAGGAGGAGAGGATGAAGAGGAGGAGGAGAGGACAAAAGAGGAACTAAATACTCTAAATCCCATCAGCCACTTCTCTTTTAACTCTTATTACAAAGAGAAGGGGGAGGAGTTTAAATTTCTCCATCACATGACCACTGTGATGTCATCAGGTGGAAACAACCGTTAGTAAGTAGTACTTAAAGTAGTAGAAGTACTGATACTACCTGCAGTAGTACTTAATGTAGTAGAAGTACTGATACTACCTGCAGTAGTACTTAATGTAGTAGAAGTACTGATACTACCTGCAGTAGTACTTAATGTAGTAGAAGTACTGATACTACCTGCAGTAGTACTTAATGTAGTAGTAGTACTGGTACTAACGCGTCTAAACAAGAGGGGTGGAGATGACCCCAACAGCTTCAGCTTCATGACACAGACCAGCTGCTGATAGAGCCGCAGTCTGGCATTGAATTAGCATGAAAATGCATTTATACTTTAATAGGTATATAGTGTATATATCATGGATATTTTCAAAATGGAAAAACGCCTAGACATTTCATTAGAAAAACACGTGTAAAATATTAATTTTCTGTGATATTGTTATCAACTTTTTACTTAGACTAGAAAAGGCTTCAGGTTATGGTCCCATTGTGTTTTCCAGTCCATAAGTCCCATTCATAGTCATCTACAGGCATCTATTTACAAAGAAATGTTCAGGCGGAAATAAAAACCTTATACTTTAGTGTGTTCAAACTCATATAACTCAGTGTCAGCAGCACTTCAGAAAAAAACTTCAGATTGTTACCTTTCAAACGAGACCAAGACCATGTATTTACTCCAAATAGTTCAAGTACAGCTTCCTGTTTACTTTGGGTAAGAAGCAAAGTTAACATGAAGAGTTTTATTATTTTAAGTTTTCTTCACCTTAGTGCTGAATATTAATCATTCAGGTTTTAAACCTCCACATCATCAAATTAAAGACAAAAACAGTCAAACTTCCTGTCTTTGATGTTGAAGGATGGACTTCCTGTGGAGCTGCTGGTGGGCGGAGCTCCGCGGCCTCGTTAGCGCCTCGTTAGCGTCTTGTTAGCCCTTCAGGACCTGCAGATCTGCATATTCATCAGCTGTCCGTCACGCAGCTCATTAACGATCGCTGCTCATGCAAATCTGCAGCATTAACAAGTCCAGATGTCCGTCAAAGCGCTGAACATGTTTCTATCAACAACAACGACGAGGAGGAGGCGGAGCCTTAACAAGATCAACAAACACTAATTAGTACAAAGTTACAACACAAAGGCTTTAATTAGAACCAACAACCTCCTGATGAATCAGCTGGTGTTGATAAACAAACAACGTGACACTGTTCCACTATGAAATATGTCACGGCAACGACCTTTGGGGCCTTGTACCGTATACTGAGAAAGTACTCTTGACATATAATCAACGCTTGGCAAGTTTTAATCTGTAACCTAAAAGGTTAAACATTCTTGTGTTTCTTCAAATAACCTTTGTATTAAAGTGATGTTAACATGTTCATTTATTTTCTGTACAACACGTGTGAGGACTAAAGATGAGCGAACACAAGGCTGTAAAACTGTGGTCAAGAGGTTATATAGAGGACCAGAGTCAAGAGGTTATATAGAGGACCAGAGTCAAGAGGTTATATAGAGGACCAGAGTCAAGAGGTTATATAGAGGACCAGAGTCAAGAGGTTATATACAGGACCAGAGTCAAGAGGTTATATAGAGGACCTATATAGAGGACCAGAGTCAAGAGGTTATATAGAGGACCAGAGTCAAGAGGTTATATAGAGGACCAGAGTCAAGAGGTTATATAGAGGACCAGAGTCAAGAGGTTATATAGAGGACCTATATAGAGGACCAGAGTCAAGAGGTTATATAGAGGACCTATAAAGAGGACCAGAGTCAAGAGGTTATATAGAGGACCAGAGTCAAGAGGTTATATAGAGGACCAGAGTCAAGAGGTTATATAGAGGACCAGAGTCAAGAGGTTATATAGAGGACCAGAGTCAAGAGGTTATATAGAGGACCTATATAGAGGACCAGAGTCAAGAGGTTATATAGAGGACCTATAAAGAGGACCAGAGTCAAGAGGTTATATAGAGGACCTATAAAGAGGACCAGAGTCAAGAGGTTATATAGAGGACCTATAAAGAGGACCAGAGTCAAGAGGTTATATAGAGGACCTATATAGAGGACCAGAGTCAAGAGGTTATATAGAGGACCTATATAGAGGACCAGAGTCAAGAGGTTATATAGAGGACCAGAGTCAAGAGGTTATATAGAGGACCAGAGTCAAGAGGTTGTATAGAGGACCTATATAGAGGACCAGAGTCAAGAGGTTATATAGAGGACCTATAAAGAGGACCAGAGTCAAGAGGTTGTATAGAGGACCAGAGTCAAGAGGTTATATAGAGGACCAGAGTCAAGAGGTTATATAGAGGACCAGAGTCAAGAGGTTATATAGAGGACCTATATAGAGGACCAGAGTCAAGAGGTTATATAGAGGACCTATATAGAGGACCAGAGTCAAGAGGTTATATAGAGGACCAGAGTCAAGAGGTTATATAGAGGACCTATATAGAGGACCAGAGTCAAGAGGTTATATAGAGGACCTATATAGAGGACCAGAGTCAAGAGGTTATATAGAGGACCAGAGTCAAGAGGTTATATAGAGGACCTATATAGAGGACCAGAGTCAAGAGGTTATATAGAGGACCTATATAGAGGACCAGAGTCAAGAGGTTATATAGAGGACCAGAGTCAAGAGGTTATATAGAGGACCAGAGTCAAGAGGTTATATAGAGGACCTATATAGAGGACCAGAGTCAAGAGGTTGTATAGAGGACCAGAGTCAAGAGGTTATATAGAGGACCAGAGTCAAGAGGTTATATAGAGGACCAGAGTCAAGAGGTTATATAGAGGACCTATATAGAGGACCAGAGTCAAGAGGTTATATAGAGGACCTATATAGAGGACCAGAGTCAAGAGGTTATATAGAGGACCAGAGTCAAGAGGTTATATAGAGGACCTATATAGAGGACCAGAGTCAAGAGGTTATATAGAGGACCTATATAGAGGACCAGAGTCAAGAGGTTATATAGAGGACCAGAGTCAAGAGGTTATATAGAGGACCTATATAGAGGACCAGAGTCAAGAGGTTATATAGAGGACCTATATAGAGGACCAGAGTCAAGAGGTTATATAGAGGACCAGAGTCAAGAGGTTGTATAGAGGACCTATATAGAGGACCAGAGTCAAGAGGTTATATAGAGGACCTATAAAGAGGACCAGAGTCAAGAGGTTATATAGAGGACCAGAGTCAAGAGGTTATATAGAGGACCTATATAGAGGACCAGAGTCAAGAGGTTATATAGAGGACCAGAGTCAAGAGGTTATATAGAGGACCTATATAGAGGACCAGAGTCAAGAGGTTATATAGAGGACCTATAAAGAGGACCAGAGTCAAGAGGTTATATAGAGGACCAGAGTCAAGAGGTTATATAGAGGACCTATATAGAGGACCAGAGTCAAGAGGTTATATAGAGGACCTATATAGAGGACCAGAGTCAAGAGGTTATATAGAGGACCTATATAGAGGACCAGAGTCAAGAGGTTATATAGAGGACCTATATAGAGGACCAGAGTCAAGAGGTTATATAGAGGACCTATAAAGAGGACCAGAGTCAAGAGGTTATATAGAGGACCAGAGTCAAGAGGTTATATAGAGGACCAGAGTCAAGAGGTTGTATAGAGGACCAGAGTCAAGAGGTTATATAGAGGACCAGAGTCAAGAGGTTATATAGAGGACCTATATAGAGGACCAGAGTCAAGAGGTTATATAGAGGACCTATATAGAGGACCAGAGTCAAGAGGTTATATAGAGGACCTATATAGAGGACCAGAGTCAAGAGGTTATATAGAGGACCTATATAGAGGACCAGAGTCAAGAGGTTATATAGAGGACCAGAGTCAAGAGGTTATATAGAGGACCTATATAGAGGACCAGAGTCAAGAGGTTATATAGAGGACCTATATAGAGGACCAGAGTCAAGAGGTTATATAGAGGACCTATATAGAGGACCAGAGTCAAGAGGTTATATAGAGGACCTATAAAGAGGACCAGAGTCAAGAGGTTATATAGAGGACCAGAGTCAAGAGGTTATATAGAGGACCAGAGTCAAGAGGTTGTATAGAGGACCAGAGTCAAGAGGTTATATAGAGGACCAGAGTCAAGAGGTTATATAGAGGACCTATATAGAGGACCAGAGTCAAGAGGTTATATAGAGGACCTATATAGAGGACCAGAGTCAAGAGGTTATATAGAGGACCTATATAGAGGACCAGAGTCAAGAGGTTATATAGAGGACCTATATAGAGGACCAGAGTCAAGAGGTTATATAGAGGACCAGAGTCAAGAGGTTATATAGAGGACCAGAGTCAAGAGGTTACTGGTAACTGTGATATTGATTGAGTGGAGGACGACTCCGTTGATACTAAAAGTTTAAACGGGACAGTTGGAGTACGCTGAGAGTGACCACCACCACCACCAGCTAGTTAGTTAGCCTGAACTCTCGTCGCTGGTTTTCCTCCAAGCCCGACCTTCAACAGCACCTGCAGCCACGTCCTGAGCGCCTTGGAGAGACTAGCAGCAGGTAGCAGTTAGCCACCATCGGGCAGTAGTAGCAGCTAGCCACCAGACCCAGGAGCAGCTAGCCACCAGACCCAGGAGCAGCCTCCACCAACAGGCAGCAACCAGCTTTCACCAGGGAGCGGCTAGCGGCTCGGGGAGATGGCTGGAGGAATAGGAAAGAAGCAGAGCAAGAACAACCAGAGTGATGAACATGCCAGTGACCAGGGGGAGGGGCCTCCTCTTCGGCTGAAGAGCTGGTCACCATGGTCTCTGTCAGACAGCTGATCAACCAAATGCTGACACAGCAGAAAGCCCACTGTGTGGAGATACTGGACAGACAAACTGACAACTTTAATAAGTTCGTCCGCGTGATTCTGGACTCTATGAACAGGAATGTACAGGAGATCAGGGACAGTATTCATTACACCCAGCGAGAAGACGAGATTAAAACCAATGTACCCAAAGTCTCTGGTGACCACAACACCATGGAACATGGTATGCACACCATTTGTGATGGACTATTTTACACGAAAATGATATTCATATTATTATGGCTGTATCAGAGACTCACTTGGAAGAAGCCATAAAGGATGCAGCTGTTTCAATTCAGGGTTACAATATATGTAGATTGGACAGAGACAGGTATGGGGAGGCACTGCTTTCTACATTCAAAATCATATTCCAGCTAAAATGAGGAAAGATCTAGGTATGGTTGGAGTAGAAGCCTTATGGCTCCAAGTTCATATCCCACATCTGAAACCTATACTGACATGCTGTTGTTATAGCCACCACATATCTGAATAACATATGCATGATGCTGGAGAATGCAACGGATAATGCCAATGATATTCACATTCTTGGTGATATGCAGTGTTGGGGTAGTTACTCAGAAAAAGTAACTGGTTACAAGTTACTAGTTAGTTCTGAAAATTGTAACTAGATTACTTTACTAGTTACTGCATTTGAAAAGTAGCTTCACTACTAGTTACTTTATTTTCCTTTTTTTTTTTAAGCAAATGTCCAAATTAACCGTAAAGATACCTGGACAAACATCACGGCCCTTTATCACTTTATGTTCAATAAAGGGCATCTCTTAGCCTTTCCACATAGTGTATTGTAAACATGTAAAACTAAAAGGCATATAAAACTCAGCCATTAACTTGAAGGAACATTAACCCTGTTCACACTGTCTGACCACAGGAATATGCCTCACTTTAAAATCCACAAACAACAGGATCCAAGAGGCTGTGCATGGTGGGGACATTCAGGTCAAACAGCACAACACATTGAAAACAGGCTTTTGGAAACATGAGACCCCACTAAACCAAACGGGGGCCGACT
The DNA here is from genome assembly GCF_910589615.1 of Taurulus bubalis. Classification (NCBI taxonomy): domain Eukaryota; kingdom Metazoa; phylum Chordata; class Actinopteri; order Perciformes; family Cottidae; genus Taurulus; species Taurulus bubalis. The sequence goes on along the minus strand of NC_136590.1, from coordinate 348,473 downwards.
CCTAAGAACAAAACCAGCTTGTTATAGGAATCATTGTAGTGGTTTAAGAAAGATAGAAACATAAATGGTACTTTTGGTGATGGACGCTGCAGCTGAGCGGACTGATCGCTGGAGTTTCATACTAGAGGGAAGACGATCACAGATTAAACTCAAGTTATGTATTAAATCTGTTAAATTATTCACCATCTGGTTCAATGTGTTCATTGTAGGTCTGAACCACAAAAGGACCACAAACTACTGTCTTCTAAGATTGTGTCTGTTGTTTCCCTCAATAACTTGTATTATGTATGTCATTAAAATCAGAGAGCTGGAGAGAGGAAACACTTTTTACAACACGTAATGAAGAGAAACTATATTTATATTGTGGGTTATTTTATAATGATGTCACAATCAGACTCATTCCGCCAGTAGAAATGGATCCTGCGCGTATAAGCAGGACACATCACAGTATATAAATACTCAATGCAGATTATTAAACAGTAACAGACACTCATGATAACTGTGTCTTTATTAATGTGAGTAGTAGTTTAACACCATTAAATCAACTATTTTAAGTGCATTTTTATTGGAATGTTTGCTAAAAACTCTCCGGACAAAACTCCGCCAGCTGTTAAAGCGACTGACAGCTGATCACATGTGATCCGCTGTGATCACAGCGGATCACATGTGATCCGCTGTCAGTCGGTCAGTCATCAGAAACCTACGTCGCTTCAGTGACGCTTCAGAGGAAAGGACGTCTCATGTCTATTAAAACATGTTTCCTCGCGTCTTCTCTTGGTTGAGGGAAGCGGGGATGAAATGTAGAGACTTGGGTCGTACCTGTGATTGGCTGTTCATCAGGAAGTGTCGTGTGACTCGCGCGCCGCTAAAAGAGAACTTTTCGGACTGGTACACATGTCTTGAGTAACGCAGGAACGCGCGTTACTGAGGTCTAGTAAAGTAGTGTAGTTACAACATGTTGAGTGTGATGCGTTACTTTACTTCGTTTCCTATAATAGTAATATCGTTACTGTAATCCGTTACTTTGTAACTCGTTACCCAACACTGGTGATATGAATATAGACTGGTTGTCCAGTAATTGTACATTGAAAAGGAAGTTGAGCAATGCAGCCACACTATGCAACTTATCTCAAGTCACAGGTGAACCCACAAGAATGAACGTCAATAGGGACGGAATGGTCACTTTTTTACAAACTGTTCTGGAAAATGCTGCGTCGGTACCTGTGGGCTTCAGTGCCCACAGCTTTATACTTTAACTGTGAAAACAAAGGTTCCTGAAGTCATTCATAAGAGAACATATACAACCTTTTTAGAAAATGATTTTATTGCTGATGTACAACATATTGAGTGGGATTCTGTGCTTGAGAAGATGCATGCAAATGATGCACTGGACATGCTCCAATTAAAAAGATCCCTGTTGGATCACTTAAAGCACCTTGGCTGGATCAGGGATTGAGAAACTTAATGAGAGAAAGGGACCAACTGAAAAGATCATGTCAGGTAAAGCTTACCGCTCACTAAGAAATATAATAACTACATTAAATAGACAAAAGAACAAATATTACTATCATTCTAATTTTGAGGAATACCATGGAGACAGTACAAAACTGTGGAGCGTACTAAATGATGCTTTGGGTAGAAGTAAAACAGCCAAACACTGACCTGAATGGAGAATCCATCACTAAACCATCTGATAGTGTCAAGTCTGTATTAAAGTAGTTTGCTCTAAGGACCCAGAGGCTGCCTGTGAGCGCTGGGCGGTCCAAGGTCAGTCAGTGCTGATTCTATGGTTAAGACGCTTCACACAAGTAAGTGGGACAAACCTGCTGGGTTTGATAATATTGATGCTTCAGTTATCAGCTAAATCAATTGCTAAACCTGGAGGCCATATTTTCAATGTATGTTTCAAGGAATGTGCTCATCCTGATTTGTGGAAAATCGCAAAGGTTACTCCTCTGTCTGAAAACAGTAGGGAGCATTTACAGGTCCAAACAGAAGGCCTATCAGCATTTTACCTGCCTTGAGTAAACTTTGAGGGAATTATATTTAAGCAGATCCAGCAATACTTTGCAGAAAACACCATGGACTCAGATCTCCAGCATGCATACGCAGCAGGTTACTCTGCAGCACTGACCTGTCTTACTGACGCTGGTTCACACAGATTGACATGAAGGCAGTTGTTGGGGTGGTGCTCTTGGATTTCAGTGCAGCCTTTGACCTCATAGATCATGAGCTACTACTCGTGAAACTATCGGCGTATGGATTCAAAGATTCTGCTATTGATTTATTGAAGGGCTATTTAGTGAACAGGCAACACTGTGTTATGTTCAATGGCTCCCTTTAAAACATTGAGATGCTTCAGGGAAGCTGCCTGCCTTCTCTATTCTGTTTCTGTTAATGACATGCCATATGTATTAAAACACGCAGGAGTGAGGATTTATGCGGATGACACGACTATGTATGTATCGTCAGACAGCATTGAACATGTTAATGAGGGGCTAGAGTTAAAGCTGGTTTCTGAATGGATCATGGAAAATAAGCTGAAGTTGAATGTCTCAAAAACTAAATGCATGGCAATAGGTTCTAAATATGCAGACATATGTAGACAGATCAGAAACGAAGCCTCTCTTTGGAGGGTTCTGCTATGGAACAGGTTAAGGAAGTCAAACTGCTGGGTGTCACTACTGACCAAACACCGTCTTGGTCCACTCAGATTAATAATACAGTGGTGAGAATGATTAATGGTGTCCATGCCATTAGAAGGAGCGCTCATCTGCTAACTAACACAACTATTAGACTAGTCATACAATCTAGTTCAGACACAACAGAGCAGCAAGACTAGCACTTCCCTGCTCTGTCAGGAGCAGTGTGGCTGCTATGCATGCTAGGCTGTCATGAATGATGGTGGATGAAAGACTAACCCCATGGTTATAATACCAGACAGGCAATACGAGGTCACTTTACTCTTCCTCTACCCAGAACCAATGCACTAAGGCAGCGGTGTCAAACTCATTCTCCCCCCAAAGGGCCTCATCAGCATCGTGGTCGTCCTCAAAGGGTTGTAGCTGTAACCCTGTAGACATGTAACTCTCCCCGAACATCATGTTAACTGTCTTTGTGTTAGATTATTGTTCATTCAAGTGTACAAATATTGTACATGCATTTATATGAATGTAAAAATATATGTAAGCAAATTTATCTGTTACTATGACAGAAATCCATTTAATTTAGGGTTAAGAAACCCACGTTACTAAATTATAATAAATAATAAATATACAATTATAAAAGATCAAACTTAAAACAGAAGAAAATAACAAAGACAAAGATCAAACGCATGTTATTATATTAACTTTCTTCAAAGCTTTTTTGTCACAGTTGAGAAGGACATAACTGGTCCAACAAATAATTGTGAGCAAATAAGAACATGCATGTGGTCTGGGGCAGTGGTTCAACTGGTCTGGGGCAGTGGTTCAACTGGTCTGGGGCAGTGGTTCAACTGGTCTGGGGCAGTGGTTCAACTGGTCTGGCTGCAGTGGTTCAACTGGTCTGGCTGCAGTGGTTCTACTGGTCTGGGGCAGTGGTTCTACTGGTCTGGGGCAGTGGTTCTACTGGTCTGGGGCAGTGGTTGAACTGGTCTGGGGCAGTGGTTGAACTGGTCTGGGGCAGTGGTTCTGAACTGGTCTGGCTGCAGTGGTTCAACTGGTCTGGGGCAGTGGTTCTACTGGTCTGGGGCAGTGGTTGAACTGGTCTGGGGCAGTGGTTGAACTGGTCTGGGGCAGTGGTTGAACTGGTCTGGGGCAGTGGTTGAACTGGTCTGGGGCAGTGGTTCTGAACTGGTCTGGGGCAGTGGTTCAACTGGTCTGGGGCAGTGGTTCAACTGGTCTGGGGCAGTGGTTCAACTGGTCTGGGGCAGTGGTTCAACTGGTCTGGCTGCAGTGGTTCAACTGGTCTGGCTGCAGTGGTTCTACTGGTCTGGGGCAGTGGTTGAACTGGTCTGGGGCAGTGGTTGAACTGGTCTGGGGCAGTGGTTGAACTGGTCTGGGGCAGTGGTTCTGAACTGGTCTGGCTGCAGTGGTTCAACTGGTCTGGGGCAGTGGTTCAACTGGTCTGGCTGCAGTGGTTCAACTGGTCTGGGGCAGTGGTTGAACTGGTCTGGGGCAGTGGTTCTGAACTGGTCTGGCTGCAGTGGTTCAACTGGTCTGAGGCAGTGGTTCAACTGGTCTGGCTGCAGGATCCACCTTGACCTCTTAATGACAAGCTGAGATCCAATGCAAGGAACATTTTCAACTTCTCAAATTAATTTAACGATATGGTGCAGTTTAAACTTGAGAAACTACACAATATCACAGTATGCCAACACAAAACAGTTGTTTGAAATATTCCCTTTTACACTCAATTAAAAACCCAAAAGTGCATCTTAAGGACATGAGGTGACACAACACACATACTAATTTTATAGCTTCAGCCTTTTTTAACAGACTCAGTGTTTTCATGCACAAACATGGAATAAAAATGTCGGTAATGAAGCTTAACTATCACAAATAGTCCAACGTGTAAACTCGCGCAAGTAGAGCTTGTTGTGAACGCAGCATTGAGGAGTGTGAATAGATTGCACTCCGCTGCAAAAAAAAATCTCCTTCAAAATAAAAGCACATAAAAATTCCCTTCAAAATAAAAGCCTATGCAAAGGTCCGCGATTCACTGAAAACGGTCCGTGATTTGTATTGTAATGCTTTTGCATGGACCCCAGGAAGAATAGTCTCCACTACGTGTAGACTAATGGGGATCCTTAATAAATAAATAAATAAATAAATAAATAAATAAACAAACAAACAGGACCAGAGTCCAGTCAGAAGTGTTTAGGCGTGTTAGGTGAAGAGTCATGAGTTCATTACTTTCTCTGCACGTTCAGTAGAGCCTCTGTTCTCCCGTCTTCTCCGTCTAAGTACGTTTGAAGTTGCTTTTGGAACGGGTCCATCCTTTTCTATCTTCGGTTCCAATAAATATAGATCGACGTCTCAGTCTGAATCAAACCAGAGCGTCCGCAGCCTTTTCCTTAGTCTTCTTTGGTTATCGTATAGAGCTTCAGACGACCCCCCAAACCTGAGGGGTTAGAGGTGCATCGCCACGGCTACAGTAGCCGATACAGATATACATACTATGTACACACATATCTGGTGTCGCCAGTCAGAGAGTCTGGTGACTGGCTGGCACCGCTGTCTCCAGGCCAGGAGGCATTCACAAGAATTAAATCCCTTTGCAAGAGTTTGTCACACATGTATTATTTTCTGTAGTTTGATAACAGCTGAGCCACCCCCCCCCCACACACACACACACACACACACACACACACACCAGGAGATGACAAACATTAGAACAAAATAAGATCGCTTTAATTGATTGTTTAATGATAATTCAATAACATCAGATATCAAACTAATCAATAAGCTCAGACATCATAAACTAATCAATAACATCAGACATCATAAACTAATCAATAACATCAGACATCATAAACTAATCAATAACATCAGGTTACTAACAGACATGTTAAGTTATTCAACATGTTTTAATGAAACTAAAACCACAGACCTGATGCTTAAAACTAATATTCACATCTCAGATCAATAACAGCAGAGAGTGGTCTTCAGTATTTGGGCCTCTTCACGTTGACCCTGAAACACAAACACATATATATATATATACATATATATATATATATACATATATATATATATATATATATATATATATATATACATATATATATATATATATATATATATATATATATATATATATATATATATATATATATATATATATATATATATATATAAATACATATACATATATATCAATATTTTGTCTGTTTATAAAAACATTTAATAATACACTCACCCATCAGCCTCCATCTTCTTCCTCTTCTCTATGATCTGAAACAGTTTAAATATTCACATTAAACATGTAAGC
>NC_136590.1:287500-337500 GCF_910589615.1 Taurulus bubalis | reverse complement strand
TCACCGAGGCGAGTCTTGAACTCGATCTTCTCCTCCGGCTCCACGTCTTTCCTGAAAGAGACAGACAGGTCAAAGGTCAGAGAGACAGACAGGTCACTTATTGACTCAAACTGTGATTTATTGATATTTGTGGTTTCCTACTTGGCCTCTTTCTGCACTTTCTCCATCATGTCTTCTTCTTCTCTCTCTTTACTGGTGATTTCAGCTCTCACCTGTCACACACACACACACACACACACACACACACACACACACACACACACACACACACAGTTAGCACCGTGAACACGTAGCATGAAGCTAGCTGGAGGTCAGGTGACTCACCTTCTGCAGCAGAGCGAAGTCCAGCCCCTTCACCAGGTGAGTGTGCTCCATGTCTCCTCCCAAGAACTTAGACTCCTGGATGAGCTGCCGCCGCTTCTCTGCTGCCGACTTGTCTCTGAGACACAACACACAACTTCATTATGAAGACACACAACTTCATTATGAAGACACACAACACACAACTTCATTATGAAGACACACAACACACAACTTCATTATGAAGACACACAACTTCATTATGAAGACACACAACACACAACTTCATTATGAAGACACACAACTTCATTATGAAGACACACAACTTCATTATGAAGACACACAACACACAACTTCATTATGAAGACACACAACACACAACTTCATTATGAAGACACACAACACACACCTTAATTACAGACGTGTGTAACAAAGACAGAAGTGCTGCTAGCTAAGCTGTTAGCACTGTTAGCATTACTCACGCCTCAGCTCTATAGTTAGCGGTGGTGCTAGCATTACTCATGCCTCAGCGGTGGGTCCCACGGCTCTGTAGTTAGCGGTGGTGCTAGCATTAGCATTACTCACACCTCAGAGCTGTATCTAGCTCTGCTGTTAGCACTGTTAGCATTACTCACACCTCAGCGCTGTAGCTAGCTGTGCTGTTAGCACTACTCACGCCTCAGCTCTGTAGTCAGCGGTGGTGCTAGCATTAGCATTACTCACGCCTCAGCTCTGCAGTTAGCGGTGGTGATAGCAATAATATTACTCACGCTTCAGCGGTTGGTCCCACGGCTCTGTAGTTAGCGGTGGTGCTAGCATTAGCATTACTCACGCCTCAGCTCTGTAGTTAGCGGTGGTGCTAGCATTAGCATTACTCACGCCTCAGCGGTGGGTCCCACGGCTCTGTAGTTAGCGGTGGTGCTAGCATTAGCATTACTCACGCCTCAGCTCTGTAGTTAGCGGTGGTGCTAGCATTAGCATTACTCACGCCTCAGCGGTGGGTCCCACGGCTCTATAGTTAGCGGTGGTTCTAGCATTAGCATTACTCACGCCTCAGCTCTGTAGTTAGCGGTGGTTCTAGCATTAGCATTACTCACGCCTCAGCGGTGGGTCCCACGGCTCTGTAGTTAGCGGTGGTGCTAATCAGCTCAGTCTCTTCGTAGTCCTTGTTGACTCCGTCTCGCCGCTCTCGCGCTCGGTCGCGGTATTTCTCCGCCAGCTCTCTCTCGCGCTCCATCTCCTGCTGACGCAGCTTAGCATAGTAGCTGCAATGAAAAACAATCAAAGCGGCTGATAGCATGCTCACGATAAGATGTTCATAACTTCTCATTATGATGACGCTCACCTCTTCTTCTTCCTCCTCCTCGCTGCAGGATCCTCATCCTCGTTGTAATCCCTCGGCATTCTGGGAGAAGAAATAATAAGAGTGACTTCATTCATCTTCATCTTCATCCTCCTCCTCCTCCTCCTCCTCCGCATAACTCACTCATGGTGTCTGGACTTGGAGGGCGGGGCCGACGAGGGCGTGGCCCTCGGCGTCATCAGCAGCTTCCTGAAGTCGTCATTGGTCAGTTTGGACCTGCAGAGAAACGATGAAGAGGTGAACATGAAGTACAAGTACAACACTGGGCTGCAGAAACACACAAACCGTGTACTAATACTCACTGAGCAGCAGCTCTGTGGTCGTCCAGCTCGTGGCCCTCAGGGGCCAAAGGGTTGGAGTAACTCTCAGCTGGACAAGTACAAGTACAACAGTTACCTCTGAGATGTAGTACAGTACTACATGAGGTGGAGTACAGTATAAAGTACTCTATGAGGTGTAGTACAGTATAAAGTACTCTGAGGTGTAGTACAATATAAAAGGTAAATCAATATTATATTGATCATCTAACTGATTGATACACGTCTATAGTGTGACGTAAGTACAATAAAGTACGTAGTAGTACTCATGTAGTAGTACTCACGTAGTAGTACTCCACACAGTATTTATTATTAAAATCATTGGTCGCACTGTAGTGACGTCATGAGTGCTTATGTTGTCCTTATTGTCCATCTTCAGTCTGTTTGTATCGCGGTTATTTATTATGTATTTCATGTATTGCAACGTTTCTTATTGAAGTGTACACGTGCAATTGTTGAATAAATAATTACAAAAACATATTACTAAAAGAACATCTTATTAAACTGAATCTCTGAACGCAGCTAACGTGTTAGCATGGTGCTAACAGAGCTAGCTAGCATAGCTAGCAGACCTCCGGAGCTGGGACTCACTTTCCGGCATCTTTGCGGCGGCGTGGCGCGGCGCTGCTTCGGGCTGAAGACGAGCTGCTTCCCGGCTCACGAGGCGGACCTTTTGGCTTTTTTCTGCGCTGCTAGTCGGTTAGCTTCCTCACCGGAACTTCTCTCCGCGACTCTACCGGATGTTACGTCTTCCATTCGTCACATCCGGTTCCGCTTGACGGCGCCAGAGTCCGTTATGATCAAGTTAACATTTATAAATAAAGACTGCAGTAAAAGTACTTTAGTAGTCAGTAAAATATTGTTAAAGTATTAAACCGTGTGCTATTGTATTAGTATACTATTACTGAGTATTTGTACTCACATACATATACACACACATATATATATATATATATATAAATAAAAACACGAGATTATGTAAAATATAAAGTTTCTTTATGTTTTATAATAAAAAGATGTAACAAACAGATAAGGGTTCATTGACCCAAAGTGAATATAATATAATGATAATAATAAGAGGATGTTCATGCTGCTCTGCTGCCCCCTTCAGGCCCACAGAGTCACTGCTGCTGAAGGTTCTCCAGGACCAGCTGGTGTTCTTACACATTATTCATGACCAATACACCTGAAATCCACCGATTATGAATGAGATACATATATATATATATATATATATATATATATATATATATATATATATATATATATATATATGAACCTCAGACTGAATATTATGAAAGCCACATACAGAATAATAATAACATATTTAATTTCAAATGAATCCTCAAGATAAATTATAATAACAGAAAACAGTGACATTTATAACACGCTTTATTCATATCAACACATTTACAGAAAACTGAAAGAATGGAGCCGGTCTGGACCTCCGGGTCTGGACCTTCAGGGTCTGGACTGGACCAGAGTCTGCAGAGCGCCGGCCACCTGCTCAGCCGACATGTTGTCCACTGAGACGCTGCTCTCTTTCCCAAAGCCTGGACACAGAGATCAATATTAGTATTGACATGAATGCTGATCCCAACCCACACATGAAAGCAGTGGAAGCGTCGCCCACCGTAGCGGGCCCAGACCCGGGCCTGGACTCCAGAACACTCTCTGATCCGGATGGGGAAGTCCGGGTTGGCCGTCTTCAGGGTCACGTAGTGCTGATCCACGAAGTCTCTGAAACAGCCAACCACTTCCTGTTTACCTCTGAGGTCACCAGAGTGGGCGGGGTTAACGTAATAAACATAATAAACCGTAAGAGGCTGTGTCTTATCTACTCAACCGCTATCGGTTTATAGATTACTAATATGATTATTAAAACAATCCTTTCTAACGCCTTCCTCGTGAGAGCAGCTGTCTGTTAGCTCTTAGCTTAGATAAGCTGTCTGTTAGCTCTTAGTTTAACTTAGCTGTCTGTTAGCTCTTAGCTTAGTTAAACTAAGAGCTAACAGACAGCTGCTCTCACGAGGAAGGCGTTAGAAAGGATTGTTTTCAGCTAGCAGCTAGCAGTATAATCTAGCTGCTAGCTGCTAGCTGCTAGCTCGGTTCGCCCTCTAAACTCGGGTCATAGTTCGTAAAGTGCCGACTCTTCCCGCCTCCGCTGGCCGGCTCGGGGCTCATTCGGTCGGCTCGCCGCTCACCTGGCCCCCTTGCTGGCTGCAGAGCTCTGGCAGAGGTGCACGCGGATCTCGCGGAGGTTTTTACCCAAACTGGAGCCGAGACTCCTCACTGCTGTGGCCGCCATCTTTGCTTCCTGCTGTCTGCCAAGGACGGCCGGTCCGAGGGTTTTTCAGCCCGGGGTTTTACCGCCAGGCTGCTGTGGGTGCTTTTGCCCTCAGATGATCCTCACAGGCATACAATCATAATAAGTGACTCATCTGACCTGCGGTCAGTTTGATGCTCAGCAGACGAGCAGCTGAGAGAGTTTGAGCACGAACATAAAACTGATCCAGAACCAGAACCAGAACCTGAGGCCTGCTTTCAGAGGAGTTTGAGACATTATATTTTTTTGTAAATTGATTGAAATGAGAACAAATGAACTAAAAACAGGTCAATTCTGTTTTACAGACTTTAATTAACGGATTATTTCGCTGTTATCGTCTCAGATGAAACATGCTAACTTATTATATTTCAGGGCGTCTGCTGGGTGCTGTTTCCTTCAGACAGAACTAGGCTAGCTGTTTCCAGTCTTTATGCTAAATTAAGCTATGCTAGATTCCAGTCTTTGTGCTAAGCTAAAGTAGCCTTTTCCAGTATTAATGCTACGCTAAGATGGTGATTTCCAGAATTTATGCTAAGCTAGGCTGGTTGTTTCCCTCTGTTTTCAGTATTCATGCTTAGGTAAGATGGTGGTTTCCAGCATTAATGCTAAGGTAGCTTTTTCCAGTATTTGTGCTAAATTAAGCTAGATTTTTTTCCAGTATTAATGCTAAACTAAGATGGTGGTTTCCAGTATTTATGCTAAGCTAGGTTGGTTGTTTCCCTCTGTTTTCAGTACTCATACTCATGTAAGATAGTGGTTTCCAGCATTTATGCTAAGGTAGCTTTTTTCAGTATTTGTGCTAAATTAAGCTAGTTTTTTTTTCTCCAGTATTAATGCTAAACAAAGATGGTGGTTTCCAGTATTTATGCTAAGCAAATATAGCTGTTTCCAGTCTTTGTCCCTAAGGTAGATTTTTCCAGTATTAATGCTAGGCTAAGATGGTGGTTTCCAGCATTTCTGCTAAACTAGGCTGGTTGTTTCCCCCTGTTACCAGTATTCATGCAAAGCTAAGCTAGATGTTTCCTCTGTTTCCAGTCTTTGTGCTAAGGTAAGGCAGCTTTTTCCAGTATTAATGCTAAGCTAAGATGGTGGTTTCCAGCATTTATGCTAAACTAGACTGGTTGTTTCCCTCTGTTTCCAGTATTCATGCTAAGCTAAGCTAGATGTGTCATCTGTTTCCAGTCTTTGTGCTAAGGTAAGGCATCTTTTTCCAGTATTAATGCTAAGCCAAGATGTTGGTTTCCAGCATTTATGCTAAGCAAGGCTGGTTGTTTCCCTCTTTTTCCAGTATTATGCTAAGCTAGCTATTTCCAGCCTTTGTGCTAAACTAAGCTAGTTTTTTTCCAGTATTAATGCTAAGCTAAGATGGTGGTTTCCAGTATTAATGCTAAGCTAAGATGTGGTTTCCAGCATTTATGCTAAACTAGGCTGGTTGTTTCCATCTGTTTCCAGTATTCATGCTAAGCTAAGCTAGCTGTTTCCAGCCTTTGTGCCAAGCTACGTTTAGCTTAAGTGGCATCAGAGAGGATAACTGTTGGACTGTCCCTTTAAGACGAGTTGTGATGACATCAGCAGCTGGATGAGTCTTTGCTTTATTGAGAAACATGATTATTTGGTTTTATACAGTTAAACCTTTGAGCTTCATGTCTCCAGTCCAGGATTCTAGATGTGAGGAAACAGGAAGGTGAGCTCCTCTCGCCCGCCTCCATTCCTCATGACGAGTTTGTTAGCGTTAGCAGAAAGTGAGCGAGCTGCACATGCGCCGTCACCGTGAACGAGACCAGAAAACAGGAAGGTGTTTTTATAATCCGTGTTTCCCGTCCGTCCGGCCTTCTCTCCTCGCCGGATCCCTTCGGCGTTTCTCGTTCAGAAGCTGCTGGATCCGCTTGTTGTGCGTTCGCTCGCGGGCCGGCGGCAACCGCGGCACAAAGAGGTTCTGCCCCCTGGCGTCCAGACCCAGCACCCGGTACGGGACCTCGTCCGCCGAGGCCTTCTCCTTCCTGGAGCGCCGGAAGAAGGACAGCGGCGGCGGCGAAGGTTCTGCGGTCTGGAGGCTCCTCCCGCCAGACGTTCTGCTCTCTGAGGACCTGGCGGCGATGATGTCATCAGGATCAGATGACGCCGGTGTAGGGAATTCTGGGACGGCAGACGGGGTTGAACTTTGACCCTCGGCACTTACCACGGGGACTGTAACAGAGGGCATTGTGGGAGTTTTCCACTTGAATAAATGTGGGGGAGCAGTTGTTTTTGGTCGCCTTGTAGCAGTGGCAGTGATAGAAGTACTAGTACTAGCAGTGGTAGTGATAGCAGTACTAGTACTAGCAGTGGTAGTGATAGAAGTACTAGTACTAGTTTGTGGAATGATGAGAGGGCGGGCTGAGGGAACAGGAGGATCCTCGTAGGACGGGTACTCGTTATAATCCTCATACTCCACGTACACAAAGTCGGTGCTGCTCCTGCTGGTCGGGGGAGGAGTCACAGTGGTGCTGGGAGGCGGCCGGCTGGTGATGTCACTGGTGAAGTCACTGGTGAAGTCACTGGTGACATCACTGGGGATGTCACTGGTGAAGTCACTGGTGACATCACTGGTGAAGTCACTGGTGAAGTCACTGGTGAAGTCATTGGTGAAGTCACTGGTGAAGTCACCGGTGACGTCGGGCCAGGAGGACGGTGAGGTCATCGTCTCTGTGGTTGAACTCCAGGAACTACAAGACAGCGTACAAGACAGCGGAAACAAAAAGAAGATCAGCGACATCAGATCAGTTTAAGTTGCGCTCAAGTTTTTAGTGGAACATTCCAGCTCCGACCTGTTGGCCGTCGGTGGGGAAGGGCTGCTGGTGTTGCTGGTGTTGCTTGAGTAGCTGGAGTTGCTGAGGTTGCTGCAGGACTTGCAGCACATCTGGCGGTACCCGGCGATGGAGCAATACCGGCTCAACACCTCCATCCGGCAAAACATGGAGCGGTCACCTCGGCATCGCTGCCCTGGAGACAAGTTGACCAGTGAGACCAGTGAGACCAGTGAGAGCAACGCGATGGTTTCAGGTTCAAACTGAGACACAAAAGAAAACTATCAACAATGGTTTTAACACACCAGTCCCCTCTAATGGAGGCTGTTGTAAAACCTGGTCCTCAGATCTCACACCTGGTATAACATCGTTTCCAGATGATGGGATCTGAGTCCCTGCAGATAAAACAGTTTTCTATCCTGCAGAATCTGTACAAATCCCAGTCGACCCCAGAAAATCCAAATCTAGCTTTAAACCACCAGTCGTTGTTAAAGAAGGAGGGACGAACAGAAAGAAAAGAAATATGTGTGATTTACTGGAGGAGATCTTTGGAGCTGGGAAGCCTGGGTTGGTTCTGGACAGCCACTGAATGATGGCGTTCTTCTGGTCGCCTGCAGGGGGAGACAACCGCTCAGTTAGCTACACACAGACTACCACTCCCAGCATTACTCCATCTCCTTCACTGCACTTTTATTTGGTATGTGATTGGTCAATGCCTACCGCTACAGGGAGGAGGCTGGCAGGTGCGGGTCTTGATTGGTGGTAAATCACTGCAGTTATGGGCTGAACCCTCAGGACTCAAACACGCAACCTGACGCTCCTGAGTCCCGTTTCCGCATGACACTGAACACTACAAATATAAACATGTTGGTCAAACTCAGATGTGATGATGATGAGGTCGTCCTAAAGAATGAAGTTAAAAAGTAGTCCCTAAAGTAGGAAGGTTGAGGTCGTTCTAAAGAAGGAGGCTAAAAGTAGTCCCTAAAGTAGGAAGGTTGAGGTCTTCCTAAAGAAGGAGGTTAAAAGTGATCCAGAAAGAAGGAAAGGGGGAGTAGTCTAAAAGGAGAAAGGAAGAGGTAGTCTTGCAAGAAGGAAGTTAGAGGCAATCCAGGAAGAAGGAAGAGATGTAGTCCAGAAAGAAGAAAGGTATATGAAGTCCCAAAAGGAGAAACGTAGAGGTAGTCCAGAAATAAGGAAGTTACACGTAGTCCAGAAAGAATACAGAATAGGTAGTCTAGAAAGAGAAACGTAGAGGCAGTCTAGAAAGAAGGAAGTTGCAAGTAGTCCAAAAAGAATAAAGGGTAAGTACTCTAGAAAGAGAAACGTAAAGTTAGTCTAGAAAGAATGAAGTTAGAGGATGTCCCAAAAGGATAAACGTGGAGGTAGTCTAGAAATAAGGAAGTTACATGTAGTCCAGAAAGAGAAGGTTAGTGGTATTCAAGGAACTTAGAATAGGTCCATATTGAGGAAATTAGAGGTTGTATTCCAGAGAGAAGGAGCTGCAAATGAGTCCAGAAAGAGGAACTTGGAGGTAGTCCAGAAAGAGAGAAGTAAAAGGCATCCAGATAAAGTAACAAAATGTAGTCCAGAAGAGGGGGTTAGAAGTATTCCAGAGAGAAAGACGTTCAAAGTTGTCCAGAAAGATGAACTTAAATGTCGTCCAGAAAGAAGAAAGTTGAGGGTCGTCCAGAGAGAAGGAATGCAGACATAGTCCAGAAAAAGGAAGGATATTCCTTGTGGTAAAATTACTCTGTGAATAGTTTCTTCTTACCGGGGTCCAGGGCCCAGCTCTCCAGGAAGCTGGACAGGGTAAACGATTGCAGGTTTGTTTGACTTCTGGCCGGTCCTCACCACAGAGTTTGCTGGGCACTGAGCGCTGCCCCCTGCTGGACACCTGCTGGCAGGTCACCCAGCGGCGCTGCCACCCAGTCTGACCGCAGGTGGTACTGCAGTCCTCCCACTCGCCGGTCACCCAGCTGAGAGGACATACAATAAACTATATTTATATATATGAACCATATATATGGTTCAAGTTTTGTGCTTTTAGATTTTTTTGCAACAATTTCCTATTTTATTATCTATTTTAAGTGTTGCATTGAAAGTGCTTATCTACATTGTTAAAATGTGATTTGTTGACCATTATACAACCATTTCTGTTACCATTTACATCTTGACTTGTTGTCACGGTAACCATATCCTAATTAATTAGTTTGTTAAGTCAACCAAAGTTCAAGACCTACAATCAGATACTCAGCTGTTTCCTGATACGAAACAAACTGACGCTGCATGCATTACCATGGGGGGCTGCAGGTGTTACCATGTGGGGCTGCAGGTGCTACCGTGGGGGGCTGCAGGTGTTACCATGTGGGGCTGCAGGTGTTACCGTGGGGGGCTGCAGGTGTTACCATGGGTGGCTACAGATGTTACCATGGGGGGCTACAGGTGTTACCATGGGGGGCTGCGGTTGTTACCGTGGGGGTCTACAGGTGTTACCGTGGGGGGGGGCTACGGGTGTTACCTTGGGTGGCTACAGATGTTACCATGGGGGCTACAGGTGTTACCGTGGATGGCTATAGGTGTTACCGTGGAGGGCTATAGGTGTTACCGTGGATGGCTATAGGTGTTACCGTCATAACCCTAACCCATGGCCCTTAAACATGGTTTAAGCACGTTGGCATGGTAACACCTGCAGCCCCCCTAACCCGTGGAGGGCTACAGGTGTTACCGTGGGGGGCTGCGGTTGTTACCTTGGGGAGCTGCAGGTGTTGGTGTTGCAGATGCGGCTGATGGCTCTCGGTTTGTTGATGTTGGAGCAGAACGTCCTCTGAACCATTTTCCCATCAGCCTTCCTCCTGCAGCCGAACCGTGTGTACTGTTTCCCTGCCAAGCAGACAACGTGGTTAACTACCGTGCCCGTTACCCTGGTTAGGGTAAGGTTAACGACAATGCCCGTTACCCTGGTTAGGGCATGGTGGCTAACCTAACCCTATTTAAGGGTCATGGGTTAGGGTTATGCCCAGGCGGTTGCGTACCTCCTCCACAGGGCTTGGAGCAGTGCGACCACTTCTTCAGCGCCCACTCGTAGAAGATGGCGTCCTCCTGCAGCAGGTTGGACTCCAACGAGGACCGGAGACGATCCTGGATGACGTACTTATAGGACACAGTCACCTTGGAGTCTCCATGGGAACGGACCTGATGGACAGAAACACAGAAAGGCGGCGTTTTGTTCTGATTTAGACTAATAAACAAGTTGGACTTCCTGTGGCGATGGACTGACCATGAGCAGGACTCCGTACTTCAGGGGCCCTGTAGTCTGGACGGACTCCTGCTCCTCAGTGTTGCTGTACTCCCACGCCGAACCCTTCTCTATCACCACTCTGGATTCGGGCAGTTCGTCTTCATCATTGAGGAATAGGTGGCCCGTCTCCTGGTTCGTCAGCGCTGGAGCAGGAAACAAGGAAGTCAAGGTTCTCCACAGAAAGACAGACATTGTTCCTGTTGTATGGAACAGGCTCCTCCCGCCTCTTACCCAGGATGTGAGGCGTTCCTTTAAACTCCTGGATCAGCAGATGTCGGGCTCCTTTGGGGATCTCCAGGATCTTCAGGTAACCTAGAAAATTGAAGAAGAAAAAAGAAATTGTGATTTTGCTCATATCTTTGAAATGTGATTATATGTATTTAAAAACCAAGAGATAATCCATATGGGAATCATGACCCTTTATTGGTCAGGAATGATTACTTTCTACTGAATGATTGACATCAAACTAAAGGAGCTCCAGACCTGGTTTCTTTGTGCTGCGGGTGAAGTTCCCTTTGATGATCTTACAGCTGGAGTTATCTCCTCCACAGACTCCACATCGATCCTCCTGCTGGTCTGAGGCGATCTGTCCATCACAACCTACATGCTACACGAGGAGAGAGGACACAAGGACAGAGGGGAGATCTCAGGAGAAGGAGAGAAGTGTGCTGCTGACGACTCCCTAAAACTGGGCTAAGTGAGTCCACCTGAACCACCATCTTCCAAATATTATCTTTTCAGATTTCTAAACTCTAATCCGATCTGGATTCTACTTTGTCATACTACGTATACTGTCACAGTTCAGCAATCACTCTCGCCTGCCCAGTCTGCTGCACTCATCCCATCAGCTTATTCTGTTCACCTGTTAGTCCGGCCTATCTCGTCATGTCTATCACTCTCACCTGTCCACTCTGCTGCACCTACCCTGGTATATAAAACTCATCCCTCTGGTATATAAGCTGTGAGCTTCACTCACAGTCACTGCCAGATCGTTCACCGTGTTATGCCTGATCGGCCAGCACTTTTTTCCTCGGACTGGTTTCCCCTGGCCTCTTCCTCGGTACGACCCTTCCTGTTAGGACTTCTCCACCTCTACCCCGGTATGACCCTTCATGCTAGAACTTCTCCACCTCTACCCCGGTATGACCCTTCCTGTTAGAACTTCTCCACCTTGCCTCTTCCCCGGTACAACCCTTCCTGTTAGGACTTCTCCACCTCTTCCCCGATATGACCCTTCCTGTTAGGACTTCTCCACCTTGCCTCTTCCCCGGTACGACCCTTCCTGTTAGGACTTCTCCACCTTGCCTCTTCCCTGGTACGACCCTTCCTGCTTGGACTTCTCCACCTTCCTCTTCCCCGGTACGACCCTTCCTGTTAGGAATTCTCCACCTTCCTCTTCCCCGGTACGACCCTTCCTGTTAGGACTTCTCCACCTCTTCCCCGGTACGACCCTTCCTGTTAGGACTTCTCCACCTTGCCTCTTCCCTGGTACGACCCTTCCTGCTTGGACTTCTCCACCTTCCTCTTCCCCGGTACGACCCTTCCTGTTCGGACTTCTCCACCTTGCCTCTTCCCCGGTACGACCCTTCCTGCTTGGACTTCTCCACCTTCCTCTTCCCCGGTACGACCCTTCCTGTTAGGAATTCTCAACCTTGCCTCTTCCCCGGTACGACCCTTCCTGGGAGGCAAGGCAAGGCAAGGCAAGGCAAGTTTATTTGTATAGCACATTTCAACAACACGCACAGCATGGGCTCTGGAACCAAGCTCCTGGAGAAGGGTTGGACTTTGTCCTTTTCTGGAGTTGCCCAGGGTGAGAGGCGCTGGGCGGGAGTGGGGATACTCACGAGCCCCCGGCTGAGCGCCGCTATGTTGGAGTTTTCCCCGGAGAACGAGAGGGTCGCCTCCTTGCGCCTACGGGTTGCAGGGAGTAAAGCTCTGACTGTTGTTTGTGCTTATGCACCGAACAGCAGTTCGGAGTATCCGGCCTTCTTGGACTCGGTGGGAGGGGTCCTGGAAAGGGCGCCGCCTGCCGACTCCATAGTTCTCCTGGGAGACTTCAACGCTCACGTGGGCAATGACAGAGAAACCTGGCGGGGCGTGATTGGGAGGAACGGCTTGCCCGATCTGAACCCGAATGGTGTTTTGTTGTTGGACTTCTGTGCTAGCCACAGTTTGTCCATAACGAACACCATGTTCGAGCATAAGGTGGCTCATAAGTGTACCTGGTACCAGAACACCTTAGGCCGGAGATCAATGATCGACTTTGTAGTCGTATCATCTGATCTGCGGCCGTATGTCTTGGACACTCGGGTGAAGAGAGGAGCAGAGCTGTCAATTGATCACCACCTGGTGGTGAGTTGGATCAGATGGCGGGGGAGTCGGCTAGAAAGACCTGGCAAGCCCAAACGTGTAGTGAGGGTGAACTGGGAACGTCTGGCGGAGGATCCTGTCCGGGAGGTCTTCAACTCCCACCTCCGGAAGAACTTCTCACAAATCCCGAGGGAGGCTGGGGACATGGAACCCGAGTGGACCATGTTCAAAGCCTCTATTGTGGACGTGGCTGCTCGGAGCTGTGGCCGGAAGGTCATTGGTGCCTGTCGTGGCGGCAACCCGAGAACCCGGTGGTGGACACGGGGGGTGAGGGAAGCCGTCAAACTGAAGAAGGAGGCCTTTCGGGCCTGGCTGGCCCAGGGGTCTCCTGAAGCAGCTGACGGATACCGGCAGGTCAGAAGGGCTGCAGCTGCGATGGTCGCGGATGCTAAAACTCGGGCATGGGAGGAGTTCGGGGAGGCCATGGAGAAGGACTTTCGGTTGGCCTCAAGGAAGTTCTGGCAAACCATCCGACGGCTCAGGAAGGAAAAGCAGGGCCTACCCCAGGCTGTTCTCAGCAGGGGGGGGAACTGCTGACCCGGACTGGGGACATCGTCGGGCGGTGGAAAGAGCACTTTGAGGAACTCCTAAACCCGGCTAACATGTCCCCCGGAGAGGGGGCAGCGCCGGAAGTCTTTGGGGTGGTT
Source organism: Taurulus bubalis (assembly GCF_910589615.1). NCBI lineage: Eukaryota > Metazoa > Chordata > Actinopteri > Perciformes > Cottidae > Taurulus > Taurulus bubalis. Next base: position 324,093 of record NC_136590.1, on the reverse strand, counting down.
TATCCCATATCCCTGGCAGAGGTCGCTAAGGTAGTCAAAAAGCTCCTTGGTGGCAAGTCGCCAGGGGTGGATGAGATCCGCCCTGAGATGCTGAAAGCGCTGGACATTGTTGGGCTGTCTTGGTTGACACACCTTTTCAGTGTCGCATGGGGGTCGGGAACAGTGCCCATGGACTGGCAGACCGGGGTGGTGGTTCCCATCTTCAAGAAGGGGGACCGGAGAGTGTGCTCAAACTATCGTGGCATCACACTGCTCAGCCTCCCGGGAAAAGCTTATGCCAGGGTGCTGGAAAGGAGGCTCCGACCGCTTGTCGAACCTCAGATTCAAGACGAGCAGTGCGGATTCCGTCCCGGTCGTGGAACAGTGGACCAGCTCTTTACCCTTGCAAGACTACTGGAGGGGGTCCTGGGAGTTTGCCCAACCAGTCTACATGTGCTTTGTGGACTTGGAGAAGGCTTTCGACCGGGTCCCTCGGGGGTTTTTGTGGGGGGTGCTGCGGGAGTATGGGGTGCCGGACCCGTTGGCACGGGCTATCCGGTCTTTGTACGCCTGCAGTAGGAGCTGTGTTCGTATCCTCGGTAATAAGTCAGACACGTTCCCGGTGGGTGTTGGCCTCCGGCAGGGCTGCCCTTTATCACCGATCCTGTTCGTGACCTTCATGGACAGGATATCTAGGCACAGCCAGGGGGTGGAGAGGATCCGGTTCGGGAGTCTCGGGATCGCCTCTCTGCTGTTCGCGGATGATGTGGTCCTTTTTGCCTCCTCGGACTGTAACCTCCAGCATTCACTGGGGCGTTTTGCAGCCGAGTGTGAAGCGGCAGGGATGAGAGTTAGCGCCTCCAAATCTGAGGCCATGGTGCTCTGCCGGAAACCGGTGGATTGCTCCCTCCAGGTGGGGACAAACTGCCTACCCCAAGCGAAGGAGTTCAAGTATCTCGGGGTCTTGTTCACGAGTGAGGGTAAGGTGGAGCGGGAGATCGACAGGCAGATCGGTCGGTCTGCAGCAGTAAAACAGGCGCTGTACCGGTCTGTCCTGGTGAAGAGGAGCTGAGCCGGAAGGCGAAGCTCTCCATTTACTGGTCGGTCTATGTTCCAACCTTCACCTATGGTCACGAACTCTGGGTCGTGACCGAAAGAACGAGATCTCGAATACAAGCGGCCGAAATGAGCTTCCTCCGCAGGGTGGCCGGGCTCACCCTTAGAGATAGGGTAAGGAGCTCGGACATCAGGAGGGAGCTTGGAGTCGAGTCGCTGCTCCTTCGTGTCGAAAGGAATCAGCTGAGGTGGTTCGGGCATCTAGTCAGGATGCCTCCTGGACGCCTCCCATTAGAGGTTTTCCAGGCACGTCCGACTGGTAGGAGACCCCGGGGAAGACCGAGGACACGCTGGAGGGATTATATCTCCCGGCTGGCCTTGGAACGCCTCGGGATCCCCCAGAATGAGCTGGAAAGTGTTGCGGGTGAGAGGGAAGCCTGGGTCGGCCTGCTGAACCTGCTGCCACCGCGACCCGACCCCGGATAAGCGGCTGATAATGGATGGATGGATGGATTTCAACAACAAGGCAATTCAAAGTGCTTCACATAAACCATTAAAAGCATCAAAACATAATGCAGAATTAAAAACAGTTAAGAAAACATTAAAACAGTCAAAAATCAAAATAAAAGTAGAAAAAGCAACACAAAAAATAAAAGTTGAATAAAAGTTGCAGTGCAGTTTAAAAAATAAAATGCAGTAGTGAGATGCAGTAATTGAATCTGGTTCAATTAAAGGCAGCAGCAAACAGAAAAGTCTTCAATGTGGACTTAAAGGAGCTGAGGGTCTCAGCAGGGACCTTGTTCCAGATATGTGGAGCAGAAAAGCTGAACGTTGCCTCTTCCCCGGTATGACCCTTCCTGTTAGGGCTTCTCCACCTTCCTCTTCCCCGGTACGACCCTTCCTGTTTTTTTTGTTTTGTTTTGTTTTTTTTAAACCTTTATTTAACCAGGAAGTCCCATTGAGATTACACATCTCTTTTTCGAGGGAGACCTGGCCAAGACAGGCAGCAGCATAAAAAACACATAGTTATAGACAGAAAACACAGAACAAGACAAGTTAAAAGAAACTAAAAGCTAAGAAACAGTGTCGTAGAGTTAATTTAAGAAACATTTACATTTTTGGGAACCTGCCTCTATTTCTTTCATTTGAGATTTAAAAGCAGTCAGTGATATTAGTTCCCTGAGCTTTAAAACATTCTGCAACAAATTCCATGATGAGTGGGCAGAGTACCCAAAAGCCCTTTTTCCCATTTCCGTTCTGGCATTTGGAACAGTGAGCATACAAAAGTTCAAAGATCGCAAAGAATATTGTCCGACACTTCTCTGGTTGATGCAAACACACAGGTAGCTTGGGAGCAGACCAAGGACTGCCTTATAAATAAGGGTGTACCAATGAGAGAGCCTACGGGGCCAAAGCAGGCCATCCTACAGAGAGTATAACTCACAGTGGTGAGTCAGAGCCTTACAGTTTGTAATGAACCGCAGCAAAGCATCGTAAGCTGCGTCCACCCTACGAAGACAGTTAGCAGAGGCATGCATATAAAGAAGATCACCATAGTCCAACACAGGTAAAAAAGTAGCAGCAATTAATCGCTTTTTTACATTATTGGAAAAGCACAGCTTATTTCGAAAATAAATACCCAGCTTCAACCTCAACCTTTTAACCAGGTACTGTACATGTGGCTGAAAAGTGAGGAAGTCATCAATCAGAATACCCAGATATTTATAAGAGTCAACGACCTCTATTTCACTCCCTTCAAGAGTGACCACCGAAGGGCTATTCTGTGGCCTACTCCGACTGTTTGAAAACAACATAAGTTTAGTCTTATCTGTATTTAAAACAAGTTTTAGTTGAAAAAGGGTATCTTGAACAACATTAAAAGCATTTTGCAGGAGATCGATTACCTGCACAAGGGTTGACGCACAGCAATATATCACAGTGTCATCCGCATAGAAGTGACAGTTAGCGTCCACCACATTTTGGCCCAGATTATTTATGTAAATAGTAAGTAAGTTAGGACTTCTACAACTTCCTCTTCCCCAGTACGATCCTTCCTGTTAGGACTTCTCCACCTTGCCTCTTCCCTAGTACGACACTTCCTCTTAGGACTTCTCCACCCTCCTCTTCCCTGGTTTGACGGTATTGCGTCTGAGTCCTTACCACCACCCGTTACAGTATACTATGTATACTACATTATGTTATACTTTACTGTGATAAACAATGTAATACTATGTGTACTATGTTTACTACTTTATGCTTTACTGTGGTAAAAGATGAGATGATGTTTTTATATTTTGTACCAGTGAGATGAACTAAAACAAAATAAAGACCTCACACTCTCCTCGGACACAGACGCTGTGGGCGTCTCCGTAGGAGCACGGCGTCCCATCATGCACCATTCTGTTGATGGAAACCACGGCAGCAGTCTCCTTTGACTGGCAGTAGAGCTGACAGCGCTCATCAGCTGCAGACACACAGACACCATCAAATCAAAGTATATGTATATCTATACATATATAGATATATAGATATAATGAAGATATAATATGAATATAATGTTTTACATCAGAGCTACTGAAGGTGGAACATTTAAGGAGGTTAAAGAGTTAAAGAGAGGAGAGGCCACAAGTTTCCTTCCAATAACAGATTCCTGACTGATGACTTTAACATGTGCACACACACACACACACACACACACACACACACACACACACACACACACACACACACACACACACACACACACACACACACACACACACACACTGCGGCTGTCTGGCTTTGAACAATCTGCTTTTTCATTTACGGTCATCAAGCTGTGTGTGTGTGTGTGTGTGTGTGTGTGTGTGTGTGTGTGTGTGTGTGTGTGTGTGTGTGTGTGTATGTGTGTGACAAAATCATCATAACACACAAAATGTACCGAAACATAAACCTGAAGTGTTCACCATAAAGTGTCATGATTCATGTTATGTAGACGTGCATTTTGTGTATTATGAGTGTATATAAAGTGTGTATTATGAGTGTGTATTATGAGTGTATATAAAGTGTGTATGAAGTGTGTATTTACGGTCAGGGTGTTGGTAGGGCAGCCAGTGATGTTTGATGCCTTCATGTTCCATAAATGGATTCCAGACTTTACACTGATCCTCTCTGAAAAACAACACAAGTCAACTACAGGTACACTGACCTGAAGTCAGTAAGAGGACTCAGATTACAGAGCGAATAGTAGACCTACTGACCTGAAGTCAGTCAGAGGAGGACACTCTTCTTGGCTGCACAGCTGGAACTCGTATCTGTTCCCGAAGCAGGTGCGTCCCCCGTTGGCTGGACTGAGAACAACAACAGGTTAGAGTCTCTGATTGGTGCTTCTGATCTGTGACATCACTGATGATTTGACCGCTGACTCACGCTGGAGTGTCGCAGCGCCGGGCCCGAAACCTGACCCCGCCCCCGCAGGTCCTGGAGCAGCCGCCGAACGGACTCCATGTTCCCCAGCCGCCATCTTGTCTCAGCAGGTCGGGGGTCAGCTTCATGCAGAAACCCTTAAAACAGTGCTGCAAAGAGACAAGGTTAGCGTAGCTTAGCATAAAGACAAGAGGCAGGGGGACACAGTTGGCCTGAAGCTAATTTAGAATTTAGAGTGTCCTCACCTTCCCCGGTCCACACTTTGTCCCATCGAGCGCGGGACCTTTCTTGGTCTTACAGTAGAAGGGGTTGTTGTAGTCGCTGCACCACAGCTGCTTACAGGGGTCAAGGGTTGCGTACTGCGGAGACAAAGACAGACATCAGGTGTAAAGGGTCACGCCCCGGAGACACAAAGACAGACACACTAACTCCGTCCTGTCTGACGTCTTCTATCGGGGACAAAAGGACAAACATCATCGTGTAGAAACGAGGGAGAGAAGAGGACAAAGACATCAGCAGATTAAAGACTGCAGTTTCCTGTGTGATGTCATGGAAAGTGTCTCACACCCTGAACAGATGTGTCTGTCTGTTCCCAACACGTCTTTATGTAATTAATATAATACGGTGATGTCATTGCACTAAATACCAACTTTATATCCCGGTGATGTCATGAAAACACGGGACAGGGCAGTCCATTGTCTCCAGATGTTTCACAGAGAGGCAGAGAGACAGACAGACAGACAGACAACAGACATACTGCAGTACAGAGGCTGTATCCTGGTCCGAAGTCGAAGCGACACTGCTGGTCCATAGAGTACTGGAAGCCCGGCAGCTGAGGCTGAGCCGGCCAATCGTGGTTGAAAGGGTCGTCACGGAGACAGTCATAGGTACTGAAGAGACAGACAGACAGGCAGACAGACAGGTTCAGATGCTGCCTACTATTCTGTGTACAGGTAGTATTATTTGCAGTACTCACTGCAGGTACTTGTGCAGCTCCCTCCAGCTGCAGCGGGACCAGTGGTACTGATGGAAGGTGGCCTGAACCCGCGGGGACATGATGCTGCCCAACGGCACGTCGTCAGCACAGTCATTGGCCTCGCCGTCATGCTCCATCCCTAACCTAGAACAGACAGACAGACAGGCAGACAGACAGGCAGACAGGCGGTCAGAAAAAGGATAGGTAGTTAAAAGGTGACTCACTCTCATCTCCACATTGACACCTGGAAGTCACTATCGTCTCTTCATTGACACTTGGAAGTCACTATCGTCTCTACAATGACACCTGGAAGTCACTATCGTCTCTTCTTTGACACCTGGAAGTCACTATCGTCTCTACATTGACACCTGGAAGTCACTATCGTCTCTTCTTTGACACCTGGAAGTCACTATCGTCTCTACAATGACACCTGGAAGTCACTATCGTCTCTTCATTGACACCTCAAAGTCCCTATCGTCTCTTCTTTGACACCTGGAAGTCACTATCGTCTCTCCAATGACACCTGGAAGTCACTATTGTCTCTTCTTTGACACCTGGAAGTCACTATCGTCTCTAGATTGACACCTGGAAGTCACTATCGTCTCTACATTGACACCTGGAAGTCACTATCGTCTCTACATAGATACCTTGAAGTCACTATCGTCTCTACATAGACACCTTGAAGTCACTATCGTCTCTACATAGACACCTTGAAGTCACTATCGTCTCTACATAGACACCTTGAAGTCACTATCGTCTCTACATTGACACCTGGAAGTCACTATCGTCTCTACATAGATACCTTGAAGTCACTATCGTCTCTACATAGACACCTTGAAGTCACTATCGTCTCTAGATTGACACCTGGAAGTCACTATCGTCTCTACAATGACACCTGGAAGTCACTATCGTCTCTACATAGACACCTTGAAGTCACTATCGTCTCTACATTGACACCTGGAAGTCACTATCGTCTCTACATAGACACCTTGAAGTCACTATCGTCTCTACATTGACACCTGGAAGTCACTATCGTCTCTACATAGATACCTTGAAGTCACTATCGTCTCTACATAGACACCTTGAAGTCACTATCGTCTCTAGATTGACACCTGGAAGTCACTATCGTCTCTACAATGACACCTGGAAGTCACTATCGTCTCTACATAGACACCTTGAAGTCACTATCGTCTCTACATTGACACCTGGAAGTCACTATCGTCTCTACAATGACACCTGGAAGTCACTATCGTCTCTACATAGACACCTTGAAGTCACTATCGTCTCTACATAGACACCTTGAAGTCACTATCGTCTCTAGATTGACACCTGGAAGTCACTATCGTCTCTACATTGACACCTGGAAGTCACTATCGTCTCTACATTGACACCTGGAAGTCACTATTTTCTCTTCATTGACACCTGGAAGTCACGATCGTTGCTATACCTGAGAGTCATTTTGATTTGCAGTTCATGTAAATGTGTGTTTTTTGTCTCACACGTGTCCTGTTTCATGCGCAGCTACGAAGGCAGAGGAAAACCCGTCTTCAAAGACGAGGACGCAGCTCCGATGCAGGTGACACATTCCTGTAACTGGAGCATAACCTACAGAGAGAGGTCAAATGTCAGAGGTCAGGCAAATGGTGTTATAAGTAGTACTTGTGTTATTAGTGGAACTATTAGCAGTAGTACCCTGCATACCAAGACAGCCAAACTCCCTCCTGGTCAGGTAGATGGTCTTAGTTCTAGTACTTAAAGCAGTAGTGCCCGTATTAGCAGTACTACCCTGCTTGCCGGATGGGACAAACTCATCACCAGGTAGATGTTGTTAGTTGGAGTACTTGTAGTATTAGCAGAATTACTCTGTGTGCAGGAGGCACCCGACTCCTCATCAGGTAGATGATGTTAGTTGGAGTACTTGTAGTATTAGTGGAGGTATTAGCAGAAGTACCTTGCATGGCGAAGGGGCCGAACTCCAGCCTGGTCAGGTAGAATGTGGTAGTATTACCAGTACTTCCCTGCATGCTGGAGTGACCAAGCTCCTCATCAAGTAGAAGATGTTAGATGGAGTACTTGTAGTATTAGTGGAGGTATTAGCAGAAGTACCCTGCATGCCAGAAGGGCCAAACTCCTGCCTGGTCAGGTAGATGGTGTGGTCGTGCTGCTCGGCGTGATTCTGCTCCCTGTGCTGGAGATACGACCATCCACAAACGTTCTCCAAGCTCTTCTGGGGATTCCCCACAGAGATCAGCTCCTGCGACTGATAGAGGGACACTGTTTATTTTTAACCAACATGCAGATGTGTGAAAGAGAGCAAACCTTTACCAATTTGAACTCATATTAACGTGATTCCCCAGAGCATAAATGCAGGGTGTTAATGTGCGAGTCTGCGAAAAGTACTCAAAACTAGACTCAACAAATACTAATCTTTTAAATAAAACACACAATTCCTTTACAGCGGTGGGTGACCAGAGAGAGCAAGGTAGAAATAGGCTGTCTTAAGTTTATTTTTATAAACAGCATCTTCCTGACGCTCTTCATCTTTGTAGACTTGCTAAACCTTTACAGAGCTTGTGATATGAATTCAGGATTAACAGATCTAACAATACAGACTCTCCAAGGCCTGCAATAGGAGAGCAAAGTATTAGGAGAGAGCATTTATTGACACCTTCAGCCCTGTGGACATGTTAACCGGACTAAGAGAGCGTATGCATCCTGAATAAAACATTACAACAACTGGACAACTTTAGTTCATGTACGAAAAGTACTCGGACCAGATACCTTCACCAGCTTTGAGACATAGTTTAGTACCTTTGATGGCGACAACATGATGATCCTGACCAGAACCACGTTGATGTTGGCGCCCAGAGAATGATCCTGATAGATCTCATTCACCTGAAACAGAGAGAGGTGCTGTCAACATATTGGTCCATCTAGCGATCCAGACATCTTTTCTAAATTTGGGGAAATGCAAGAACATTAACCCCAAAGTTTACCTTTCACATTGGATTTAACTCCTATAAAGTCACCACCTTATTGTGGTGGGGGGTTTCCTGTTGCAGCACCAGGCCATGGTGAGGTCACCATGGTAAACCGGTTGCAGTTGAGAGTTCAGACAAAGATAACAGTAAATCTGAGCCCTGTCCTAGTTTAAAACTCGACAGGGCTCAAAGGTGAGTACCTGGTGGGTGACCTTTGACCTATGGGGGCCTCAACTCAAGATCAAAGAAAGGGCCGAGACTCCACTGTGGTTCCAGCGGAGTTGGTCAGGTGGACTGGACCTGAGTTGGCACAGGATGTGACTCTTGGCACATTAGTGATTATTTGGTATTAATAATTTTTTTATAAATGGACCTTTTTTGAGGCGGCATTGTTGGACGTCCAGATGCCTGCTGTTCCTTGTCTTGCATTGATGTCCTCCTGTGTCCCGCTGTCCTTTCTAACGAGGAACAGCTCTCCACAGACTCAAACAAATCAAAATATGTTGTGAGGCTGAACTAGGAACATCTGGCTCAGGGTTCTGACATCTCACCTCTAGAAGAACATTTCCTGAGCCTCATCAGGACTAGAAACGGCAGTTTCTGTGGCCATTCAAAGACCATGACCTTACACCATCATCCAGTCCACATGACCTTACACCATCATCCAGTCCACATGACCTTACACCAACAGGTACAACAAGACTCACCTTTCCTCAAGACTGAGGCAACACCGCCTACAATTACCACTGAAATACAAACTGGTGTGTGTTTCCACTTACAATGTTCATGAGTGTCAGAAGATATTTCTGAATGTGGTCTCGGCCGTGAAAAAGAAGAACAGAATAATCCACAGCCAATAAAACCTGAAAAAGGAAAAACATTGATTCACCTCTATGTTAACTAGTTCATCAACCTCTATATTAACTAGTTAATTAACTAGTTAATTAACCTATATGTTAACTAGTTCATTAACCTCTATGTTAACTAGTTCATTAACTAGTTCATTAACCGCTATGTTAACTAGTTCATTAACTAGTTCATTAATCTCTATGTTAACTAGTTTCTTAACTAGTTCATACCCTTTATGTTAACTTGTTAATTAACCTTTATGTTAAACAGTGACTTAACCACTATGTTAATAAGTTAATTAACCTCTATGTTAACTAGTTCATTAACTAGTTTATTAACCTCTATGTTAACTAGTTCATACCCTTCATATTAACTTGTTAATTAACCTTTATGTTAAACAGTGAATTAACCACTATGTTAATGAGTTAATTAACCTCTATGTTAACTAGTTCATTAACTAGTTCATTAATGTCTATGTTAACTACTTTATTAACTAATTAATTAACTTCTATGTTAACTAGTTCATTAACCTCTATGTTAACTAGTTCATTAACTAGTTCATTCACCTATGTTAACTAGTTCATTGACCTCTATGCAAACTAGTTTATTAACTAGCTCATTAACCTCTATGTTAACTAGTTAATTCACCTCTATGTTAACTAGTTCATTAACCTCTATGTTAACTATTTCATTAACTAGTTCATTAACCTCTATGTTAACTAGTTAATTAACCTATATGTTAACTAGTTCATTAACCTCTATGTTAATTAGTTCATTAACTAGTTCATTAACCTCTGTGTTAACTAGTTTATTGACCTCTATGTTAAAAAGTTCAGCCTCTTCAATGTAGCGTCTTCGTCGACCTGATCTGGATCCGGACCACGTCACGTTCTGGTTCCAGTCCAGAGAACCTAAAAGAGGACCTGCAGGAGAACCAAAGACGACGTGGTTAACAGTCTTCAGATGTCTTCACACCACTCAACTCATAAAGATGTTGTTATTCTCCACAGAATAAAGCTGAGTCATTGCTGATCTGAGGTCGTTTCAGGATAAATCAGGGAGCAGAAGGTTTAGTGCTAACAGACCTGAAGTCAGATGTTCTCCCTTTGTGTCTGAATAAAGATTATAATTATGAAGATATTATGTTTTTACTGCTTTCTGTCGTCCACTAATCCGAATAAATTTTCTCTTTCTTTTTCATTCTTTATGTGGTCTCTGTTTCCCACATAGTGTAGCTCAGTGCTCCACACGAGACCAAGCACAGGGCCACGGTCCAGGAGACCCTACAGAAGACCCTAAAGGAGACTCTACAGGAGACCATATAGGAGACGATCCAGGAGACCCTACAGAAGACCCTAAAGGAGACCCTACAGAAGACCCTAAAGGAGACCCTAAAGGGGACCCTACAGACGACCATAAAGGAGACCCTACAGAAGACCCTAAAGGAGACCCTACAGAGGACCCTACAGACGACCCTAAAGGAGACTCTACAGGAGACCATATAGGAGACGATCCAGGAGACCCTACAGAAGACCCTAAAGGAGACCCTACAGAAGACCCTAAAGGAGACCCTAAAGGGGACCCTACAGACGACCATAAAGGAGACCCTACAGAAGACCCTAAAGGAGACCCTACAGAGGACCCTACAGACGACCCTAAAGGAGACTCTACAGGAGACCCTACAGAAGACCCTAAAGGAGACCCTACAGGGGACCCTACAGACGACCCTAAAGGAGACTCTACAGAGGACCCTACAGACGACCCTAAAGGAGACTCTACAGGGGACCCTACAGACTACCCTAAAGGAGACTCAACAGGAGACCATATAGGAGACGATCCAGGAGACCCTACAGAAGACCCTAAAGGAGACCCTACAGGAGACCCTACATAGACCCTATAGAGACCATGCAGAGGCCCTATAGAGACCCTACATAAGACCCTACAGAAGACCCTACAGAAGACCATATAGGAGACCATATAGGAGACGATCCAGGAGACCCTACATAAGACCCTAACGGAGACCCTACAGGAGACCCTACATAGACTCTATAGAGACCATGCAGAGGCCCTATAGAGACCCTACATAAGACCCTACAGAAGACCCTACAGAAGACCATATAGGAGACCATATAGGAGACGATCCAGGAGACCCTACAGAAGACCCTAAGGGAGACTCTACAGGAGACCCTACAGAAGACCCTAAAGGAGACCCTACAGAAGACCCTAAAGGAGACCCTACAGACGACCCTAAAGGAGACCCTACAGAAGACCCTAAAGGAGACCCTACAGGGGACCATATAGGAGACCATATAGGAAACCATATAGAAGACGATCCAGGAGACCCTACAGGGGACCCTACAGAAGACCCTAACGGAGACCCTACAGGAGACCCTACAGAGACCCTATAGAGACCATACAGAGGCCCTATAGAGACCCTACAGAGACCCTATAGAGACCATACAAAGGCCCTATAGAGACCCTACAGAAGACCCTACAGGAGACCATATAGGAGAGGGTCCAAGGGACCCTACAGATGCCCTACAGGAGACCCTACAGTAGACCCTACACGAGACGCTGCATGAGACCCAACAGGAGACCATACAGGAGACCATATAGGAGACCCTACAGGAGACCATATAGGAGACGGTCCAGGGGACCCTACATATACCCTACAGGAGACCATATAGGAGACCCTACAGGAGACCCTGCAGGAGACCATACAGGAGACCATACAGGAGACCATATAGGAGACCCTACAGAGACCCTACAGGAGACCATATAGGAGACCCTACAGAGACCCTACAGGAGACTCTACAGGAGACCATATAGGAGACTCTACAGAGACCCTACAGGAGACCATATAGGAGACCCTACAGAGACCCTACAGGAGACCATACAGGAGACCATATAGGAGACCCCACAGAGACCCTACAGGTGACTCTACAGGAGACCATATAGGAGACCCTACAGAGACCCTACAGGAGACTCTACAGGAGACCATATAGGAGACTCTACAGAGACCCTACAGGAGACCATATAGGAGACAGTCCAGGAGACAGTCCAGGAGTCCCTGCAGGTTCAGGAGACCCTACAGGTCCAGGAGACCCTACAGGAGTCCAGTTAGTGACAGAAAGATGAAGATTAGTTAATAATCTAATCATAATATGACTGTTTCTCTTATTCACAACCGTTGGTATCCTTCTGTGAAACTGTGGATGAGTCAAACACACGAGGTGCTTCACAAACACTTCCTCAAACCTAACCCTGCTCACACACGATGAGGCTATGAAAACATCTGACACCAGACTCTGAGGTCACACTGTCCCAGTTGAGCTGAGGTGAAGTAGAGCTCGCTCCTCATTGGCTGAGGTGAAGTAGAGCTCGCTCCTCATTGGCTGATGCTGTTGTGAAGTCAAACAGATGTCAGCGACCGAGAGGACCAACGACCCGTCAGAGTCCAAAACCTCCAGACCTCCAGAACTCTGAAGCTCTGAAGCTCGGGCTGCCACGTCGCAGTGTGTGTGTGTGTGTGTGTGTGTGTGTGTGTGTGTGGGTGTGTGTGGGTGTGTATGTGTGTATGTGTATGTGTGTGTGTGTGTGTGTGTGTGTGTGTGTGCGTGTGTCTGTGTGTGTGTGTGTGTTGTTCAGGTCTCCGTCTCTGCCAAGTTTCCTGGAACTATGTCTCCGTTTCCTTCTGCAGAGACTCAGCAGCTTCACTGTGGAACCGGATTCCTCCTCTTCATTGCTGATGTGAAGGTTATTTATATGAATGTGTTTAGTGACGGCTGTAGAACCGTAAACACACATTTCATAATCATCATCCTGTGATCAGAGGTGTGTTGTTCCTTTGAAGCTTACTATATTCTCATTACATCCCAACAGCATAAATACAATCCATGTTTCATATTTGTTTGTTTGAGAATGACCTCCATGTTTGTTTACACCGTGGTCACGTGGTCACGTGGTGAGGTCAGCTGATCTCCGTTGGCTCATACTGACCTTGGAGGAAGTCGTCAGCTGTTTGATGGACAGCTTCAGTGTGATTGACAGCCGGTTGCTTCTTGATGACGGCAGAGGAGCGATAAACGATGTGTCGTCTTCCTCCCGCCTCCTCCTCCTCCTCCTCCTCCTCCTCTCCTCCCATTGGCTCGATGAAGAACTCCTCCTGACTCGTCCGGATCATCCCGGCCTGCAGACACAGAGCTGTCAATCAATATTTACAGCAGAAACTCAATGAACTTAATAAGAATCAACCAATACTTCTTATTGTTATTAAGAAATCAGAAAGCTGATCCACAGCCTGTTCCTGTTATTGTGTCCACATGTGATCAGAGCGTTCCTCTTTCCTGCGGTCTTTGAACACCTCTCATCTTTCACATCTGGCTTCACTCAGTTAGAGGGAGTCTGAGCTGAAGTCACAGGAACGCTGCTTCATCCCGCTAAGACTCGCTGGAGAACGTCTCCTGATTATGGTTCTTCATCTTTAGTCCTTCTCTTATTCATATTGTATTGTGTGTATATATATATACATGTATATATATATATATATATATATATATATATATATATATATATATATATATATATATATGGTTGTTGTTCTGTGAAACTCAGCGGTTCCAGCTGCCCTCAGATCATGATGAGTGATGAAGAGGAAGTCAGATATCAGGTAGAACAAGTAGATCAGGTGTAAAATGGAAAAAATTTTAAAATGGAAAAATGGAAAAAGAGAAAAAGATGAAAAGATGAAGTGGTGAAGTGGCGAAGCGGTGAAGCTGTGACACCCACCAGCCCGTCACAGTTGCTGATGGCGATGGACGTGTCCTCCATGTCGGACACCTCTCCTGTGTAGAAGCAGCCGGCGTCTCCTATTGGCTGAGAGTGTTTGCCTCCAGACTCCTCCCACCACTCCGTGGTGGCGGCCGGGCCCACGAGGCGGCCGTTGGGACGCAGGCGCAGGTGCAGCTGCTGGCCGAACGCCGTCACGTTGTAGAACAGCTCCGCCTCCTCCGCCCTGTGGCCCCGCCCAATCCAGACACGCCACGTCTGGTTGGACGGGTCGTAGTGTAATGGTGGCCTGTTTGTTTGAGTCTGTCTGTCATTGCTGGTGTCAGTGGGCGTGTCCTGGGTGAAGGGGGCGTGTCGTTCCCTACGGTGGGCGGAGACAGACGCTGACAGGAAACGTCCCTCTGAGTCCGTCCTGATTGGACGAACGACGGCGAACTCTAACGGCTGATGGAGAGAATCTGAGAGAGAGATGGAATCAGTCTGGAGTCAGCTGTGATGTCATATTGTGATGTCACTGTGATGTCACGGTGATGTCAGTTTCCCATGTCTCCCTCCTCACCATGTCAGGGTCGATCAAGAGGATGTATAACATTATACATTATATTTTATAAACAACTAAACATCAAAAAAAGATATTTAAAAACTACCCAAAATTAATGATCCTTTTAATAATAATCAGAGTGGAGTCTGGCTTTAGTTATCATTGTGGAAGTGGTTTTACTTCTGGAACTGAATTTTGAGGAGACATGTTTGGCTTTAGACCTGAACTGAGAGCCAATCAGAGAAGAGTGTGTGTGTGTGTGTGAGTGTGTGTGTGTGTTTGTGTGTGCGCGTGCGGACAGTACCAGTACAAAGCAGAATATCTGCAGTGATTTAACCTTTTAACTAAGGAGGCTGCTGTCTTTTTCTCTGAAGTCATTGAGGTCAAAGGTCACACGCACACACACGCAAACACACACACACATACACACACACACGCACACACACACACACACACACACACACACACACACACTCACTGGATGTGATGAAATATGATCTGAATCCTTCACATTCCTCAAAGGCCACAGACGCATAAACACAAAGATTTATGGGAAAAACGTGGAGAGGAGAGAAAAAGAAGAGTTTACATCTGCAGCTGGAACCATTAGAACACAATAATGGGAACACTGGGGACAGTGGGGACAATGGGCACAGTGGGGACAATGGGCACAATGGGGACAATGGGAACACTGGGGACACTGGGCACAGTGGGGACAATGGGAACACTGGGGACACCTGAAAGTGTTTCAGCTTCACTGCAGAGGTCAGAAGTCAGAGGTCACAACCTGGAGGACTGAATAACTACCACAGAAGAAGAATAGTCAAAAGACGAGCTGAGTCAGTACAGCAGACAGGCAGCAGGGGGCGCTGTGGCTCTATGCTGACGGGACGCAGTGTCTCGTACCTGAGAAGCTCTATCTGAACCCTTTGTCTTCATCACAACCAGAACCCTTTGTCTTCATCACAACTAGAACTCTTTGTCTTCATCACAACCAGAACCCTTTGTCTTCATCACAACTAGAACCCTTTGTCTTCATCACAACCAGATCCCTTTGTCTTCATCACAACTAGAACCCTTTGTCTTCATCACAACTAGAACCCTTTGTCTTCATCACAACCAGATCCCTTTGTCTTCATCACAACTAGAACCCTTTGTCTTCATCACAACTAGAACCCTTTGTCTTCATCACAACTAGAACCCTTTGTCTTCATCACAACCAGATCCCTTTGTCTTCATCACAACTAGAACCCTTTGTCTTCATCACAACTAGAACCCTTTGTCTTCATCACAACTAGAACCCTTTGTCTTCATCACAACCAGATCCCTTTGTCTTCATCACAACTAGAACCCTTTGTCTTCATCACAACCAGAACCCTTTGTCTTCATCACAACCAGAGCTCTTTGTCTTCATCACAACCAGAACCATTTGTCTTCATCACAACTAGAACCCTTTGTCTTCATCACGACTATAAATCTTTGTCTTCATCACGACTATAATCCTTTGTCGTCATCACAAATAGAACCCTTTGTCTTCATCACAACCACAGCTCTTTGTCTTCATCACAACCAGAACTCTTTGTCTTCATCACAACTAGAACCCTTTGTCTTCATCACAACGAGAACCCTTTGTCTTCACCACGACTAGAACCCTTTGTCTTCATCACAACTAGAACCCTTTGTCTTCGTCACAACCAGAACCCTTTGTCTTCATCACAACCAGAACTCTTTGTCTTCATCACGACTAGAACCCTTTGTCTTCATCACAACCAGAACTCTTTGTCTTCATCACGACTAGAACCCTTTGTCTTTATCACAACCAGAACTCTTTGTCTTCATCACGACTAGAACCCTTTGTCTTCATCACAACTAGAACCATTTGTCTTCATCACAACTAGAACCCTTTGTCTTCATCACAACCAGAACCCTTTGTCTTCATCACAACCAGAACTCTTTGTCTTCATCACAACTAGAACCTTTTGTCGTCATCACAAATAGAACTCTTTGTCTTCATCACAACCACAGCTCTTTATCTTCATCACAACCAGAAATATTTGTCTTTATCACAACTAGAACCCGTTGTCTTCATCACAACTAGAACCCTTTGTCTTCATCACAACTAGAACCATTTGTCTTCATCACAACTAGAACCCTTTGTCTTCATCACAACTAGAACCATTTGTCTTCATCACAACTAGAACCCTTTGTCTTCATCACAACTAGAACCATTTGTCTTCATCACAACCAGGACCCTTTGTCTTCATCACAACCAGAACCCTTTGTCTTCATCACAACTAGAACCCTTTGTCTTCATCACAACTAGAACCCTGTGTCTTCATCACAACTAGAACCCTTTGTCTTCATCACAACTAGAACCATTTTTTGGGTCTCATTCTGTCCCTCTGATGTTGACGGTTAGTGTTGATACTTCTGATTGGTTATTGTTACTAGAACTGGGCAGTGATGGAAGTGCTTTAATTTCTCATCCAGTGTTTAGTGTTAAACAGAATATAATACTCATGACTATATTTTCTTTCGTGTCTAAGCACCGCAAAATAAGAATGGTTGAGCAGGTCCTTTTCACCTGAAGCCGCCGGCAATCTCTACACGCCTGTGGAACTGTGGGAACCGAACTACGTCTCTCAAGGCATTAAGGCTTTTTTCTTTACCTGAGACCTTCTTTGGCCTGAGACCAGCTGGTTGATCAGGAGTTCAGATGAGTGAAGAATTTAGAAAATAGAAACGTGGTTCCTGATGCAACGGTGAGCTTGACCTTTTTACAGATGTTCAAATTCACCTGCTCTGGGTAGGCGAGGGCCACTAGTGAACTGTTTGTTGTGCACAACAACACGCTGAATGTTTTAGGGAGGCACCACTCCTGGAGAGTTTATCGATTTGTTTTTGCTGTGGTTCTGGACCAACAACATGGTGTCGTCTGCGTACATTCAGATTATTACTACTATTAACAGTAGTAACACTATACCAGGAGCTATCACATACATCGTAGAAACAGTGACAGTACAAGTACAGTTCGTAGTAGCAGCAGTAACCCTAACCACAGTAGTAGTACTAACAGTAGTACAAGTTGTTGTAGCAGTAGTAACAGTAGTAACATTACTAGTAGTAGTAGTAGTAGTAGTGTGTGCACAGATGTGTACAGATTGTAAAGCCCTCTGAGGCAAATTTGTAATTCTGAGCTATACAAAATAAACTGAGATGAAACTGAATTAGTAGTAGTATTAGTACCGGTAGTAGTAGTAGTAGTAGTAGTAGTAGTAGTAGTACGACTAGTAGTAGCAGTACTTGCAGCAGCAGTGTCTCACCTGTGTTGTCAGAGATGTAAACTGAGTGTAAACAGTCGATCGGAAGCAGAAAAACAATAATCAATAATCCATAATGAAAGTGGTCCATCCTGTGAGAGAGAAAGAGAGAGAGAGACAGGCTGAGAGACAGAGACAGAGAGAGAGAGAGAGAGAGAGGCTGAGAGACAGAGAAATAGACAGAAAGACAGACAGAGAGACACTCAGAGGGAGAGAGAGACTAACTGAGAGCTGCAGACTGAACACTCTGACTCCGTCTCATTATCTCCTCCCTCCCTCCGTCTGCCTGTCTGTCCCTCCTCCCCTCAGCTCTGTCTCTAGTCTGCAGCAGCAGCACAAACAGCAGGAGTACAACAGTAGAAACTACAGTATTGTTTCAACAAAATACTGCTGAGTCAGTTGTTTGTTTTATCCACTAGATGGAGCCATGGAGCTGATATTAAACGTTATAGTCATTTCTCCATGTCTGTGTTCCTTATCCACATCGCTGTGGAAACCCTGCTAAAGGTACTACTAGCAGTAGTACCTGAAGGTACCAGTAGTAGTAACTAAAGGTATTGCTAGGAGTAGTACCTAAAGGTACCAGTAGTAGTAACAAAAGGTACTACTGCGAGTAGTACCTAAAGGTACCAGTAGTAGGAACTAAAGGTACCATAAGTAGTAACTAAAGGTACCAGAAGTAGTAGTAACTAAAGGTACTACTAGCAGTAGTAACTACATGTACCAGAAGTAGGAACTAAAGGTACCAGTAGTAGTAGTAAATCAATGTACTACTAGCAGTAGTAACTAAAGGCACTACTAGCAGTAGTAACTAAAGGTACCAGTAGTAGTAACTAAAGGTACTACTAGCAGTAGTACCTAAAGGTACCAGTAGTAGGAACTAAAGGTACCAGAAGTAGTAACTAAAGGTACCAGTAGTAGTAGTAAATCAATGTACTACTAGCAGTAGTAACTAAAGGTATCAGTAGTAGTAACTAAAGGTACTACTAGCAGTAGTACCTTAAGGTACCAGAAGTAGTAACTAAAGGTACCAGTAATAGTAGTAACTAAAGGTACTGCTAGCAGTAGTAACTTAAGGTACTACTAGCAGTAGTAACTAAATGTACCAGTAGTAGTAGTAACTAAATGTACCGGAAGTAGTAACTAAAGGTACCAGAAGTAGGAACTAAAGGTACCAGAAGTAGGAACTAAAGGTACCAGTAGTAGTAGTAACTAAAGGTACTACTAGCAGGAGTAACTAAAGGTACTACTAGCAGTAGTAACTAAAGGTACCAGTAGTAGTAGTAACTAAAGGTACCAGAAGTAGTAACTAAAGGTACCAGAAGTAGGAACTAAAGGTACCAGTAGTAGTAGTAACTAAAGGTACTACTAGCAGGAGTAACTAAAGGTACTACTAGCAGTAGTAACTAAAGGTACTACTAGCATTAGCAACTAAAGGTATCAGTAGTACTAACTAAATGTACCAGTAGTAGTAACTAAAGGTACCAGTAGTAGTAGTAACTAAAGGTACCAGAAGTAGTAACTAAAGGTACCAGAAGTAGGAACTAAAGGTACCAGTAGTAGTCGTAACTAAAGGTACTACTAGCAGTAGTAACTAAAGGTACTACTAGCAGTAGCAACTAAAGGTATCAGTAGTATAAACTAAAGGTACCAGTAGTAGGAACTAAAGGTAACAGAAGTAGTAACTAAAGGTACCATTAGTAGTAATTAAATGTGTCAGAAGTATGAACTAAATGTACCAGTAGTAGTAGTAGTAGTAACTAAATGTACCAGTAGTAGGAACTAAATGTAACAGAAGTAGGAACTAAAGGTACCAGTAGTAGTAACTAAAGGTACTACTAGCAGTAGTAACTAAAGGTACTACTAGCAGTAGCAACTAAAGGTACCAGCAGTAGGAAATAAAGGTACCAGTAGTAGGGTCTAAAGGTTCCAGTAGTAGTAACTAAAGCTACCAGTAGTAGGAACTAAAGGTACCAAAAGTAGTAACTAAAGGTACTACTAGCAGTAGTAACTAAAGATGCCATTAGTAGTAACTAAAGGTACCAGTAGTAGGAACTAAAGGTACCAGTAGTAGTAACTAAAGGTACTAGAAGTAGTAACTAAAAGTACCAGAAGTAGGAACTAAAAGGTACCAGTAGTAGGAACTAAAGGTAACAGAAGTAGTAACTAAAGGTACCATTAGTAGTAACTAAATGTGCCAGAAGTAGGAACTAAATGTACCAGTAGTAGGAACTAAAGGTACCAGTAGTAGTAACTAAAGGTACTACTAGCAGTAGTAACTAAAGGTACTACTAGCAGTAGCAACTAAAGGTACCAGCAGTAGGAAATAAAGGTACCAGTAGTAGGGACTAAAGGTTCCATTAGTAGTAACTAAAGGTACCAGTAGTAGGAACTAAAGGTACCAGTAGTAGTAACTAAAGGTACTAGAAGTAATAACTAAAGGTACCAGAAGTAGGAACTAAAGGTACCAGTAGTAGTAATAACTAAAGGTACTACTAGCAGGAGTAACTAAAGGTACTACTAGCAGTAGTAACTAAAGGTACTACTAGCAGTAGCAACTAAAGGTACCAGCAGTAGGAAATAAAGGTACCAGTAGTAGGGACTAAAGGTTCCAGTAGTAGTAACTAAAGCTACCAGTAGTAGGAACTAAAGGTACCAGAAGTAGTAACTAAAGGTACTACTAGCAGTAGTAACTAAAGATACCATTAGTAGTAACTAAAGGTACCAGTAGTAGGAACTAAAGGTACTAGAAGTAGTAACTAAAGGTACCAGAAGTAGGAACTAAAGATACCAGTAGTAGTAGTAACTAAAGGTACTACTAGCAGGAGTAACTAAAGGTACCATTAGTAGTAACTAAATGTGCCAGAAGTAGGAACTAAATGTACCAGTAGTAGTAGTAGTAACTAAAGGTACCAGTAGTAGGAACTAAATGTAACAGAAGTAGGAACTAAAGGTACCAGTAGTAGTAGTAGTAACTAAAGGTACTACTAGCAGTAGTAACTAAAGGTACTACTAGCAGTAGCAACTAAAGGTACCAGCGGTAGGAAATAAAGGTACCAGTAGTAGGGACTAAAGGTTCCAGTAGTAGTAACTAAAGCTACCAGTAGTAGGAACTAAAGGTACCAGAAGTAGTAACTAAAGGTACTACTAGCAGTAGTAACTAAAGGTACCATTAGTAGTAGCTAAAGGTACCAGTAGTAGGAACTAAAGGTACCAGAAGTAGGAACTAAAGGTACCAGGAGTAGTAGTAAATAAAGGTACTACTAGCAGTAGTAGCTAAAGGTACCAGTAGTAGTAACTAAAGGCACCAGTAGTAGTAGTAGTAACTAAAGGCACTACTAGCAGTAAGAACTAAAGGTACTAGTAGTAGTAACTAAAGGTACTACTAACAGTAGCAACTAAAGGTACCAGTAGTAGTAACTAAAGGCACCAGTAGTAGGAACTAAAGGTACCAGTAGTAGTAACTAAAGGTACCAGTAGTAGTAACTAAAGGTACTACTAACAGTAGCAACTAAAGGTACCAGTAGTTGTAACTAAAGGCACCAGTAGTAGGAACTAAAGGTACCGTGTGCTTAGGGACTGTGCAGAGGAGCTCACAGACGTCCTCACAGACATCTTCAACATCTCCCTGAGCCAAGCTGTTGCCCCCACCTGCTTTAAGAATACCACCATCATCCCTCTTCCAAAGAAGGCGTCTCCATCCTGCTTCAACGACCACCGCCCTGTGGCACTGACTCCGATCATTATGAAGTGCTTCGAGCGGTTAGTCATGCAGCACATCAAATCCATCCTCCCTCCCTTTCTGGACCCCTACCAGTTTGCATATCGGGCGGACCGGTCCACCGATGATGCAATCTCCACCGCCCTCCACTCTGCCCTCGCTCACCTGGAGACTAAGGACTCTTTTGTGAGGATGCTGTTCTTAGATTTTAGTTCAGCTTTTAACACAATCATCCCCAGCAGCTGATACAGAAACTGGCCTGTCTAGGCCTGAACATTTCGCTCTGCAACTGGTTGCTGGACTTCCTGACCGGAAGACCACAGGCATAGTACCATATTACCCCACTAGAGAGCTCATAGTACCATATTACCACACTAGACACCATATTACCCCACTAGAGAGCTCATAGTACCATATTACCCCACTAGAGAGCTTATAGTACCATATTACCCCACTAGAGAGCTTATAGTACCATATTACTCCACTAGAGAGCTCATATTACCATATTACCCCACTAGAGAGCTCATAGTACCATATTACCCTACTAGAGAGCTCATTGTCCCATATTCCTACAGTATCAAAGGTTTTTTGCAACTGACAGAGAGCCTGATACTGTGTAGGAGCAGAGCAGGAAATAACAGTATCATCTGCATAAAAGTGAAAATGTGCATTTGGCACGTTTTGACCGATACTGTTTGTATAAATTGTGAATAAAAGTGGTCCTAGGACCGAACCCTGAGGCACACCCTTTATTACTTTAAGAGAGCTAGAGATGATGCCTTCAGCCTGGACACACTGTGATCTGTTTGACAAATAATTGTTAAGCCAACAGACAGTTTGTTCAGACAGTCCAATAGTAAGAAGTCTATGCTTCATTATTGCATGATCGACAGTGTCAAAAGCCTTGGACAAGTCAATAAAAAGGGCTGCACAGTGGTGCTTGTTGTCCAAAGATTCAATAAAATCATATTACTGCACTAGAGAGCTCATAGTCCCATATTACCTCTTCCTCTCAATCAATGGTAGAAAGAACCAAAGTACCCAAGTACAGACCCTTTGCTGTGAAGTACCCTGTTTCCATGTCATAGTCCTCTAGACTTTTACTCCACTACATTCATCTGTCAGCTGTAGTTTCTACACTCTGAGAAATAAGGTTCTGTTGGAGAAAGGCGATGTTGTGTGAATATCTCTTAGACGTAATGCCATGGCCTATAATGTTACTGAGGTGATGACAACACCAGATTGAGAACACAGTGAACATAAAGGACACAACTAGAATATCCATCCATCCATCCATCCATTATCAGCCGCTTATCCGGGGTCGGGTCGCGGTGGAAGCAGGTTCAGCAGGCCGACCCAGGCTTCCCTCTCACCCGCAACACTTTCCAGCTCATTCTGGGGGATCCCGAGGCGTTCCAAGGCCAGCCGGGAAATATAATCCCTCCAGCGTGTCCTCGGTCTTCCCCCGGGTCTCCTACCAGTTGGACGTGCCTGGAAAACCTCCGCACCGATCCGTCTGTCGATCTCCCACTCCACCTTACCCTCACTCATGAACAAGACCCCGAGATACTTGAACTCCTTCGCTTGGGGTAGGCAGTTTGTCCCCACCTGGATGGAGCAATCTACCGGTTTCCGGCAGAGCACCATGGCCTCAGATTTGGAGGCGCTAACTCTCATCCCTGCCGCTTCACACTCGGCTGCAAAACGCCCCAGTGAATGCTGAAGGTCACAGTCCGAGGAGGCAAACAGGACCACATCATCCGCGAACAGCAGAGAGGCGATCCCGAGACTCCCGAACCGGATCCTCTCCGCCCCCTGGCTGCGCCTAGATATCCTGTCCATGAAGGTCACGAACAGGACCGGTGATAAAGGGCAGCCCTGGCGGAGGCCAACACCCACCGGGAACATGTCTGACTTACTACCGAGGATACGAACACAGCTCCTACTGCAGGCGTACAGAGACCGGATGGCCCGTGCCAACGGGTCCGGCACCCCATACTCCCGCAGCACCCCCCACAAAAACCCCCGAGGGACCCGGTCGAAAGCCTTCTCCAAGTCCACAAAGCACATGTAGACTGGTTGGGCAAACTCCCAGGACCCCTCCAGTAGTCTTGCAAGGGTAAAGAGCTGGTCCACTGTTCCACGACCGGGACGGAATCCGCACTGCTCGTCTTGAATCTGAGGTTCGACAAGCGGTCGGAGCCTCCTTTCCAGCACCCTGGCATAAGCTTTTCCCGGGAGGCTGAGCAGTGTGATGCCACGATAGTTTGAGCACACTCTCCGGTCCCCCTTCTTGAAGATGGGAACCACCACCCCGGTCTGCCAGTCCATGGGCACTGTTCCCGACCCCCATGCGACACTGAAAAGGCGTGTCAACCAAGACAGCCCAACAATATCCAGCGCTTTCAGCATCTCAGGGCGGATCTCATTCACCCCTGGCGCCTTGCCACCAAGGAGCTTTTTGACTACCTTAGCGACCTCTGCCAGGGATATGGGAGAAACCACCCCAAAGTCTTCCGGCGCTGCCCCTTCTCCGGGGGACATGTTGGCCGGGTTTAGGAGTTCCTCAAAGTGCTCTTACCACCGCCTGACGATGTCCCCAGTCCGGGTCAGCAATTCCCCCCCCCCCCTGCTTAGAACAGCCTGGGTTAGCCCCTGCTTTCCCTTCCTGAGCCGTCGGATGGTTTGCCAGAACTTCCTTGAGGCCAACCGAAAGTCCTTCTCCATGGCCTCCCCGAACTCCTCCCATGCCCGAGTTTTAGCATCCGCGACCATCGCAGCTGCAGCCCTTCTGGGCTGCCGGTACCCGTCAGCTGCTTTAGGAGACCCCTGGGCCAGCCAGGCCCGAAAGGCCTCCTTCTTCAGTTTGACGGCTTCCCTCACCCCCCGTGTCCACCACCGGGTTCTCGGGTTGCCGCCACGACAGGCACCGATGACCTTCCGGCCACAGCTCCGAGCAGCCACGTCCACAATAGAGGCTTTGAACATGGTCCACTCGGGTTCCATGTCCCCAGCCTCCATCGGGATTTGTGAGAAGTTCTTCCGGAGGTGGGAGTTGAAGACCTCCCGGACAGGATCCTCCGCCAGACGTTCCCAGTTCACCCTCACTACACGTTTGGGCTTGCCAGGTCTTTCTAGCCGACTCCCCCGCCATCTGATCCAACTCACCACCAGGTGGTGATCAGTTGACAGCTCTGCTCCTCTCTTCACCCGAGTGTCCAAGACATACGGCCGCAGATCAGATGATACGACTACAAAGTCGATCATTGATCTCCGGCCTAAGGTGTTCTGGTAACAGGTACACTTATGAGCCACCTTATGCTCGAACATGGTGTTCGTTATGGACAAACTGTGGCTAGCACAGAAGTCCAACAGCAAAACACCATTCGGGTTCAGATCGGGCAAGCCGTTCCTCCCAATCACGCCCTGCCAGGTTTCTCTGTCATTGCCCACGTGAGCGTTGAAGTCTCCCAGGAGAACTATGGAGTCGGCAGGCGGCGCCCTTTCCAGGACCCCTCCCACCGACTCCAAGAAGGCCGGATACTCTGAACTGCTGTTCGGTGCATGAGCACAAACAACAGTCAGAGCTTTACTCCCTGCAACCCGTAGGCGCAGGGAGGCGACCCTCTTGTTCTCCGGGGAAAACTCCAACATAGCGGCGCTCAGCTGGAGGCTCGGGAGTATCCCCACGCGCCTCTCACCCTGGGCAACTCCAGAAAAGGACAAAGTCCAATCCTTCTCCAGGAGCTTGGTTGCAGAGCCCATGCTGTGCGTGGAGGTGAGCCCAACTATATCTAGCTGGTACCGCTCCACCTCCTGCACCAGCTCCGGCTCTTTCCCCGCTAGCGAGGTGACGTTCCACGTCCCTAGAGCTAGTCTATGCTGCCGGCAATCGGCTCGCCCAGGTCTCCTGCCTGGCCCGCCACCCGGTCTGCATAGCACCCGACCCCGATAATTCTCCCCGCGGGTGGTGGGTCCACGGGGTGACTGCTGCTCCATGCTGTTTCTTCGGGCTGAGCCCGACCGGACCCCATGGGCGAAAGCCCGGCCACCAGACGCTCGCCGACGAGCTCCCCTCCTGGGTCTGGCTCTGGGAGGGTGCCCCGGTTTACCTTGTCCGGGCGAGGTAGCTTTAGACCATGGGCTGCTATTCATCAGGGTTTTTTTGAACCGCTCTTAGTCTGGGCTCTCCCCCGAGACCTGTTTGCCTTGGGAGACCCTACCAGGGGCTGACGCCCCGGACAACATAGCTCCCAGGATCACTGAGCCACTCAAACTCCTCCACCACGTTAAGGTGGCGATTCATTGGAGGAGAAATGAGCTAAAGAGGCTAAATGAGCTAAAGGGCCTAAATGGCCTAAATAGATTAAAGGGGCTAAATAGACTACATGAGCTAAATGAGCCAAAGGAACTAAAGAGACTAAAGGAACTAAAGGGGCTAAAGCAGCTAAAGGTCCTAAAGGAGCTAAAGGGACTAAAAGAGCTAAAGGGTCTAAATGAGCTAAATGAGCTAAAGTGACTAAATTAGCTATTGGAGCTAAAGGGACTAATAATAATAATACATTGCATTTGTAATGCACTTCATATTTAATCTCAAAGTGCTACAGAACAATAAAACAAGACATTTTTTAAGATATATCTAAAAGCAAAGCCCATAAAAGATATTTTAGCAGTACGCTTTCTTAAAAAGGTGAGTTTTCAGGTCACGTTTAAAAGCCTCTGCAGTCTGTGGGGCCTTCAGATGGTCGGGGAGGGAATTCCACAGCCTCGGAGCTGCAGAGGAAAATGCCCGATCGCCCATAGTGCGGAGCTTGGTTCTGGGGACTTGGAGGGCATTTTTGTTGAATGAGGAGGTCTGGGGTGTGAGCAGTTCTTTTTGGTATTGGGGGGCATGTCCGTGAATGCACTGATGAGTGAGGAGGGAGAGCTTATACTCAATTCTGTGTGGGATGGGGAGCCAGTGTAGTGATTTCAGAACGGGGGTGATGTGGTCGTATTTGCGAACTCTTAGCAGGATCCTGGCAGCACTGTTTTGAATATGTTGTAGTCTCTGGATGTTCCTGTTAGAGATTCCGGTGAGGAGAGCATTACAGTAATCCAGCCTGGACGATACAAAGGCGCGGACAAGTGTCTCTGCATCTGTCAGGGTGAGTGTTGGATGGAGTTTGGCGATGTTCCTGAGGTGATAGAAAGCTGTCTTGCAGAGGTGTTTGATGTGGGTGTCAAAAGTGAGATTGGGTTCCATTTTAACACCAAGGTTGGTGACAGATGTGGAGAGAGGGACGTTTTGACCCAAGAAGGTGATACAGGTGATGGTGGAAGAGCGGAGCTGATGTGGTATACCAACTAGGATTGCTTCTGTTTTTGAACTGTTTAGCTGAAGAAATTTGAGTTTCATCCATTTCTATGTCCTCCAGGCAGGTGGTGAGTGTAGACATAGAGTGGGAATCAGAAGAAGTGGGGGTTGTCCTCATATAGAGCTGTGTGTCGTCAGCATAGCAGTGATAGGATACCCCATGCCTGCTGATTATATTACCCAGGGGAAGCAGATAGAGGGTGAAGAGAGTGGGGCCCAGCACTGAGCTTGTGACGTTGTGGGTTTATGATTTTGCTTTTCCCAGGGTAACGTATTCCGTTCTGTCGGATAGATATGAGGTGAACCATTTATGTATTTTATCAGAGAGTCCAATAGTGTATTTCAGACGGTGAAGGAGGATGTTGTGGTCAATTGTATCAAAAGCAGCTGTTAGGTCAAGGAGGATGAGTAGAGATGGGGAACCGGTATCTGCTGCTATCATGAGGTCATTTGTGACCCTGACCAAGGCTGTTTCAGTGCTATGGCCAGTGCGGAAACCAGACTGAAACTTCTCAAAAAGATTATTGTCTTTGAAGTGATCGTGAAGCTGTGCTGCAACTGCCTTTTCCAGAACTTTGGACAGAAATGGAAGATTTGAAATGGGCCTGTAGTTGGGGAAAACTTTTGGATCCAGGGTGGGTTTTTTCAGTAGTGGTCTGATGACAGCAACATAAATCGCTGAGTCAGCACATTTTGAAATTTTATTTTTTTTTGTTGAAAAAATGCAAATTTTGGAAACCTCGCCTGAATTCTCTCTGTACTTTACCCAATCTGACTTTGTTCTGCTTCACTTTTTCAAGTGAAAACAGTGCAGAGAGACTGTTCACATATTGTGCTATGATTTGGGAGAGCTTCAGGCTTAGTGAAGCATCATTTCAAGGAGATAATCATCCTGAAAGTGCTTTTTTCTGTAGGCGGACCTGGAACTTCTATTTGTTCTGTGTTTCAATCTTTATTTACTCTTTTTATACACCAGCAACATATATACTAATATTTACACGTCTGACCAAAAGCTCACAAGGGTTGCCTTTATTATAACACCAAAAATATTCAAATAGCCCTTGTGGTTGCAGAGATACATCCTTTTTAGTTTGGGTATGCTATTTCGAGCTAAATCCTAAACAATGCCTTGGGGCTTAACGGGGCTTAACAGAGCTGATGGGAAAGGGTCCAGAGCACAGGTGGTTGGCTTTGTGTTTTTGATCATATCCTCCACTTCCTCCTGTGTGACATTTGAGAAGGAGCAAAGTGTCTGCACAAACTCAGATAGTGGGTCGGTGGTTGTAAGAGGCAGGACAGCAGTGGTGGAGAGGTGTGAGCGGATGTCCAGAAGCCTTGAGCCGCCGCTCAATGACACGCCCAGCAGTCTTCATCTTATGCAGTTCGCAGGTGTACCAGGGTGCTGAGCGCGAGAAGGAGACTGACCTGGATGTTATGGGGGCATGTAGGTCCAGAAGACTGCTCAGGGACTGGTTGTAGGAATCCAATAGGTCAGTGTCAGAGAGGAAGTTGGTCGAGCCAATGGAGAGAAGTTTGAGGTCCAGAGCCAGGGCATCCATGCTAATGTTTTTCAGATTTCTGAAGTGGATCTGCCGCGTTGGTCTGATGTGGGGAGAAGGGAAAGGCAACTTCATTGATATTATTTTGTGGTCAGACACACCAAGATCATAAACCTGTAGGTTGGTGATGGGGGCGGAGTTTGTGATGACCAGGTCGAGTGTGTGTCCCCTTGAGTGTGTGGGGACATCAACATGTTGTTGTAGGTTTAGGGAGTCCAGTAGCTGAAGGAGATCGGCAGCAGAGTGGCATGAAGGGGTGTCGACATGAATGTTTAAATCTCCCAGGATTATGTTATTTGCAGATGTAGTGCAAAGCGTTGTGAGGAGATCAGACAATTCCTGGATAAAAGTGGAGTTTGGTTTAGGGGGCCGGTAGATGAGAAGAACAGTCATGGGAAAGGGGGGCTTACATTTACATGCAAGACACTCACAAGATGTTATTGTGGGCAGCGGGATGGAGGACAGCTCTCGGTCCTGTCGGTGGATCACTGCTAGGCCACCACCACGGCCAGTGCTGCGTGCTGCCTCCAGGTAACTGTATCCGGGGGGACAGGCTTCATTGAGGGCAGAGTAACCTCTGGCTGATGCCAGGTTTCAGCTAGGCACATTAAGTCCAGTCCTTTCTCCCTGATATGTTCTTCAATCAGGGTAGATTTATTGCTGATGGATTGCGCATTGAACAGTTCGATTTTGACCAGCGAATGTGGGATGAATCTCTGTATAGGTCGCAGAACACTGAAATCCGCTCCACGCAGACTGGAATCCCCTCCATGAATTTTATCCAACCCAGTGTGCCGGGATCTCGACCATAGAGACGGGATGTTTGTAGCAGAGCAGCTTAGCTGGTTATGGAAAATAAATCTTCAGCCGGAACCTCTGTGAATGTAACGTGGGCGGCGTGGAAGACCAAGCTCGTTGATGATGGGGATGTTGAGTCCAGGAGTAGTTGCGGGTTTTAGTCGGCGGAGTTGTGAGATAGTACAGCAGAAAGCCATGCTGACCAACGAAGGATGTTTGTGTGTCTCGGTAGGAACTAAAGGAAGGAACTTAGGAACTAAGACTGATGAGCTAAAGGGGCTAAATGAGCTAAAGGGCTTAAATGGCCTGAAGAGACTAAAGGAACTAAAGGGGCTAAAGCAGCTAAAGGGACTAAATGAGCTAAAGGGGCTAAATGAGCTAAATGAGCTAATGTGACTAAATGAGCTATTGTAGCTAAAGGGACTAAAGGAGCCAAAGACACTAACGGTGCTAAAGGGGCCAAAGAGACTAAATAGACTAAAGGAGCTAAAGGGGCTAAATGAGCTAAAGGGCCTAAATAGACTAAAGGGGCTAAATGAGCTAAAGGGGCTAAAGAGGCTAAAGAGACTAAAGGAGCTAAATGATCTAAAGAGGCTAAATGAGCTAAAGGGGCTAAATGAGCTAAAGAGGCTAAAGGAGCCAAAGAGGCTAAATGAGCCAAATGAGCTAAAGGGACTAAAGGCGCAAAATGTGCTAAAGAGGCTAAAGAAGCTAAAGGGGCTAAAGGAGCTAAATGTGCTAAAGGGGCTAAAGAGACTAAAGGAGCTAAAGGGGCTAACTGAGCTAAAGGGACTAAAGGAGCAACAGGGGCAAAAGGAGCTAAAGAGGCTAAAGGAGCCAAATGAGCTAAAGGGACTAAAGGCGCAAAATGTGCTAAAGAGGCTAAAGGGGCTAAAAGTGCTAAATGTGCTAAAGGGGCTAAAGAGTCTAAAGGAGCTAAAGGGTCTAACTGAGCTAAAGGGACTAAAGGAGCTAAAGGGGCTAAAGGAGCTAAATGTGCTAAAGGGGCTAAAGAGACTAAAGGAGCTAAAGGGGCTAACTGAGCTAAAGGGAAGAAAGGAGCTAAATGTGCTAAATGGGCTAAAGAGACTAAAGGAGCTAAAGGGGCTAAATAGACTAAATGGGCTAAAGGAGCTAAAGGGCCTAAAGAGACTAAAGGGCCTTAAGAGACTGAAGGGGCTAAAGGAGCTAAAGGCCTAAAGGGACTAAAGGGCCTAAAGAGACTAAAGGGGCTAAAGGAGCTAAAGGCCTCAAGCGACTAAAGGGCCTAAAGAGACTACATGGGCTAAAGGAGCTAAAGGACCTAAATTTACTAAAGAGGCTAAATGGGCTAAAGGAGCTAAAGGGCCTAAATATACTAAAGAGGCTAAAGGGGCTAAAGGGACTAAAGGGGCTAAAGGGACTAAAGGGACTAAATGAGCTAAAGGAGCTAAAGGGCCTAAAGAAGCTAAAGGAGCTAAAGAGGCTAAAGAGACTACAGGGGCTAAAGGAGCTAAAGGGCCTAAAGAAGCTAAAGGAGCTAAAGAGGCTAAAGAGACTACAGGGCCTAAATGAGCTAAAGGGCCTAAATAGACTAAAGAGGCTAAATGGGCTAAAGGAGCTAAAGGGCCTAAATATACTAAAGAGGCTAAAGGGGCTAAAGGGACTAAAGGGGCTAAAGGGACTAAAGGGACTAAATGAGCTAAAGGAGCTAAAGGGCCTAAAGAAGCTAAAGGAGCTAAAGAGGCTAAAGAGACTACAGGGGCTAAAGGAGCTAAAGGGCCTAAAGAAGCTAAAGGAGCTAAAGAGGCTAAAGAGACTACAGGGCCTAAATGAGCTAAAGGGCCTAAATAGACTAAAGAGGCTAAAGGGACTAACAGAGCTAAAGGAGCTAAAGGAGCTAAATGTGATAAAGGGCCTAAAGAGACTAAAGGGGCTAAAGCAGGGGTCGGCAACCTGCGGCACCGGAGCCGCATGCGGCTCTTTAACCCGTCTGTTGCGGCTCCCTGAGGCTTTGACAAAAAAAAAATGTGTAAAAACTTTTAAAGGGAAGTCCTCTTATCTTGGAGTTTTAGGTGATATTGTGTCACTGAAAATAAAAATAAATGTTTAAATATTTCTTTCACGTCAAGCCTCCGCCCTGCAGCTGCTGACTCAGAGCCCCGCCCTCGCGCGCAGATGAGTGCAGAAGAGCGATTCCTCAACTGCTGCAGCAAACTGAGTAAAGTAGATCTACTTTCAGGAAGTGGATCACGTCTCCAAACTCCACTCCTGCTGCTGGTTCTGTGTCAGCTCATGAGACACTGAGGCATCCGCTAGTAAAAACGGATCCGTCCTCCGTTTGCGGAGCTCTAGTGAGGAGGACGCTAACGCCTAACCCTAGACCTGAAGGTCTGTATAGTTGTGTTTTTAAAAAACCTCAATGTAGCCGACACATGACTATTTTTTGTTTGATAGTTCTAAACAGGTAAAATAGCAATACAATGTAAAACAAAATCTTTATTCTTGTTCTATAATTTCAGAAATACAACAAACTATAGTTTTTGTACATATAATACGACTATATATAACATTTCAGAAGCTGTGATATCAAATATTTTTTGCGGATCCAGACAATTTTTTTTTGGTAGAAAAAGGTCAAAATGGCTCTTTGGATACGAAAGGTTGCTGACCCCTGGCCAAAAGAGACTAAAGGGGCTCAAGGAGTACGGTGACATTCAGGGTGACCCGTCCCATTCCGGTGATTTCCCCCAGGGCCACACTCTGTTTCCACGGGGACAGTAAGGTGGTCATGATGTGACCTTTGACCCCAGCTGCCTCTGCAGAGACCATCACAGCAGCGAGCGGGGGGGGGGGGGGGGGGGGGGCGTCCTGCTGCCCTCAGACCAGCAGCTGAGGAGCAGACAGGACGTCCGCCTGGTGCTGTCACTGAAGGCCAACGCCACCACGTGTCACCACGGACGCTGCCAGCTGCTGAGCGACGGCTCGCTGAGCTTCCACCGCCTTCAGAGCGCCGACGCGGGACTCTACACTCTGGAGGTGTTTGATGAAGACGGGAAGCTCCTGAAGAAGAGCCACTTCCTGCTGCGAGTGGAGGGTGAGGAGACGGACATCCAACACACAGCTGGGTAGTCAGTGTTGGTAGATTAAGTCTCTGTCACAAAGCTTCTTGGCAACACTTTGTATACGTTGTAAAGATGTTTATTTACCTTTTAAAAGGAGCTCATTTGTAAAGAACATGTTTATATGTGATACAATCTATTTGATGCTGAGGAGTTAGGTGTCTGTCTGTCTGTCAGCAGGTACCAGCAGCAGTGTGGTGTCTGTGTTGGTCTGCTGCTTTCTCCTCCTGCTGCTCTTCATCATCCTCTTCTTCCTCAAGAGGAGGAGGAGCCAGAGGATGAGGACTGCAGGTAGAACAACACCAGAGACCTGCAGGTTCCTCTCAGCCCTCATCAGATGAATAATCAGGTCAATACAATATGATCTGTTTTGCTGCCTCAGGTCCTTTGGTGGAAAATGTTTACGTGATGCACCGTCACCACGGCAACAAGAGGAAAGATGATGATGATGATGATGATGATGATGATGAGAAGCAGGAGTCTAATTATGGTAGCACACACACACACACACACACACACACACACACACACACACACACACACACACACACAGTCAGGTTTTTACGACCTTTGGGAAGATTGACTAAGAGTTATTTCTCACATGTCATCAGAGACTTGAACCTGAAGAGAGCAAAGTCTTTGGTCTCCATCCTGAAATTAGGACAAACAAAGCAAAAGAGTTTCTCTAGGTTTCTATAGACAGAACAGATTAGTTGGGTCACTTTTAGATCATAGAACAGGATAGTCTCCTGCCTTCTGCCTCCTGTCTCCTGCCTCCTGTCTCCTATCACCTGTCTCCTGCCTCCTGCCTCCTGTCTCCTGCCTCCTGTCTCCTGCCTCCTGCCTCCTGTCTCCTGCCTCCTGCCTCCTGCCTCCTGTCTCCTGCCTCCTGTCTCCTGCCTCCTAACTCCTGCCTCCTGTCTCCTGTCTCCTACCTCCTAACTCCTGTCTCCTAACTCCTGTCTCCTACCTCCTACCTCCTGCCTCCTGTCTGCTACCTCCTAACTCCTGCCTCCTGTCTCCTGCCTCCTGTCTCCTACCTCCTACCTCCTGTCTCCTGTCTCTTACCTCCTGTCTCCTACCTCCTGTCTCCTGTCTCCTGTCTCCTGCCTCCTGTCTCCTACCTCCTGTCTCCTGTCTCCTTCCTCCTGCTTCCTGCCTCCTACCTCCTTTCTCCTACCTCCTGTCTCCTGTCTCCTGCCTCCTACCTCCTATCTCCTACCTCCTGTCTCCTATCTCCTACCTCCTGCCATGGCCCTGCTGATGCCCCTTCTCTCTACCTCCTTCTGCTTCATGGATCGTGGTTATCTGGATATCTGGACCATACCTACTACTCATTATATGAATAATTTCTGTCATATTCATGTAATGAGCTGTAACTCCATTACGTTCTTCATTCTGGTCACATGACATCTATTTCTTCTGTCCATCCGGGGAGAGGGATTCTCCTCTGTTGCTCTATGAAGGTTCTTCCTGTTTTCCCCTGAAAGCGTTTTTTCAGTTTTTTGGGGGGGTTGTTCCTGATCCGATGTGAGGTCCTAGGACGGGGATGGTATGTGTACAGATTCTAATGCCCTGAGGGGAGTTTGTAATTTGTGATTTTGGGCTATATAAAATAAACTGAATTGAATTGAATTGAATACTCGGGTCATGTTTAGACCTACAGAACAGGATATTCAGGGGTCACTTTTAGAAGAAACCAAAAAGCTTACACCGCTGGATCAAAAGGGAGAAGCAGTCAAAGCTGAGGTCTGTGGAGCTGTCTCTGCAGCCAGGAACAGGAAATATGGGGAAAAGCATGGAAGAATGGAGATTGAGAGATGGTTCCATCTAGTTGACAGTCATACAGTCCTGGGGCCATTCAAAGAGAAACCTATGGTTACCAGACCTTCTTCACCAATATAGTGGACACGATCCAGAAGGCTGGACCAGTGCAGGACTGGTGGTGGGTACCTGGGGATCTGAACATTGCTGACATCATTACAAGAGGCGGCACTCCTGATGTGTCCTGACTCCTAACAAGTCTACTGGAAATGTTGCAGCTCATGCCAGGGAGAGTGTAAACAAACTCCAGAGGAAGGCATTCGCAGCTCAAGCAGAAATGGACCAGAAAAATTAAAACCTGCCGGCCCTGCAGGAGAGCCCAATAAGTGAAATTCAAGAGGAAAAAACTACATTAAACCCAAGTCCTCCTCTTGGTAATGGAAGATTTTTCTGTATCATATCTGTTAAAAAGGAATGAAGTCTCTGAATCAAAGTTGTCTGTTTATTCCTGCAGGAAGCAAAAGTCTGTCACGGCTACTGGTGCAGCCTGTGACACAGAATTCAAAGAAGCAACAGTCATCAGCCCATTTTATAACACCATGAGGTCTCCGCCTCAAACCCTCCAATGAAGGACCCCAGAGTAGCTGAGTCTGTTAGAAAAACATGAACCCCCACTGTTCCCGCCAAACATTCCATTTGTCCTGAGAATCAACACCTTATCTGTTTACGACCCCTCCATATACAAATGGAGGAAGATCACTAAGCCTCTGACCCCAGTACTTTTCCATCTCCTGCCTCGGCCATTTGGTACCTCACCTCTGAGGGTCATCCATCCATCCATCCATTATCAGCCGCTTATCCGGGGTCGGGTCGCGGTGGCAGCAGGTTCAGCAGGCCGACCCAGGCTTCCCTCTCACCCGCAACACTTTCCAGCTCATTCTGGGGGATCCCGAGGCGTTCCAAGGCCAGCCGGGAGATATAATCCCTCCAGCGTGTCCTCGGTCTTCCCCGGGGTCTCCTACCAGTTGGACGTGCCTGGAAAACCTCTAATGGGAACCTCTGAGGGTCATTTAAGGTTCAATTTAGACTGTATTATTACAAGACTATATTTTCCCATTACATCTTCTAAGAAGGAAACCTGCTGGCTGGGTAATCAAACATCTTGTGGAAGTGAGGAAGTTCAGTAGCTGTCTAAACTGGTCAAGGCCATTGGCTGGGTTTGGCGAGCTGCACATGAGTGGCTGGAGAAGAAGGGCCAGCCCAGAGGTCAGTCAAAGTGGGAGGTAGTGTCACACAAGGAAAAGACCAATGGAGCTGTGCTAACTGTGGGAGAACGTGAAGATGCGCTCAGAGACCTCTTTCTCGCAGGTGCAACTTTTCCTGACACGACTTTAAGCTGATTGGCTATATTTGGCAGATTTGATGAAAGGCAGAAGACATTCCAAGAAAATGGTAGACCGCTATGCGGTCTGCAGGAAAAACAAGACAAGGCAGTGTCATTAAATCATGAGTGAACTTCCACCGGAGCGAACAGGCACAGCTGCACCGTTTGAATTCACAACAGTGGACCTGTTCGGCCCTTAAGACGTGAGGGATGAAGTAAAGAAAAGAGTCAGACAGAAAGTGTGGGGAGTTGTGTTCTGTTGCATGGCCTCCAGAGCCATACACACTGATGTGAGTGACCAGTCATCGGAAGGATTCCTGCTGGCTAACGAGAGGTTCACTTCACTGAGGAAACTGTGGTCAGACCCTGGCACTAACTTTGTTGGGGCCAAGCCTGCTCTGGAGCAGCTTCACAAATGTTTGGACCAACTGAACAAGTCTGAGCTTGAAGAAAACGCTGCCAAGCGTGGACTGGAGTGGTCTTGGCCCCATAGGAATGGGGCAGCTGAGGCAGCGGTCAAGATTGTGAAGCGGGCCTTGAGCAACCTTGGTGGAGATGGTGGTTTCACCTGGGGGAATTCCAAACATTGATCTTCATGGCAGCCAACCTCGCAAATGAGAGACCCATCGATGCCAGAACTCAAAGCAGGGAAGCATGTGTGGAGTATATCACCCCCAACTCTCTGTTGCTAGGACGGGCCAGACCACAGGGTGACACAGGAGACTTCAAGTCTGACGCAACCCTTACAAAAGACTCCAAAGTATTCAAGGAGAGGTCAGCAGACCCTGGAAGAAGTGGTGCCAGTTGGCTGGTCCTAATCTGTTGGCAAGAAACAAACCACACCAAGGAGCGAGATGTTGCAGTAGGAGATGGTTTTTTTTCAAGATCATTTCAGTTCCTCATCAGATCACTTGTCCCATAATGCACCACCAGTGCATGCTGCTCATTACTTTAAATTGGAACACCTGTGAATGGAAGGTCTCTCTCAGCAAACAGTTCAGCAGAGAGAGAGAGA
>NC_136590.1:210000-282500 GCF_910589615.1 Taurulus bubalis | reverse complement strand
GACAAAAGAGGTTCCGCAGAGGGTCGGTCTCGTAATCGAACGCGATCACGGCCCTGGACGCTTGGAATCTTTCTATGGTGACGCTGGCGGATGGGATATACGGGATGCTGGCTGCGTGTCAGTGGTGTTACACGCCACTCGCCCGGGAAGCATGGCTTGCAGTGTTATGAATGAAAGAGCTGATAGACGCGCTTGAACACACTCTCTGCCGCCTACATTTTACACGCTGACCCTGTGTTGGAGATGTGTGTCGTTGCTTGTAACACTGGAGGTGATGACTAAATAAAATAAAACACTGTTTCAAATAATACAACTGTCTGTGTCCTATGATCAGATTTTCGGGTTAGGTAAAATAAAAAAAATTCACTGGGTCATTTCAACTCGAGGACAACTGGAGGGTTGGCGAGGTATTACACGTGGGGCAGAGAGACCAGAGGACAACTGGAGGTTGTGGACATACCAGGACAACCAGAGGCATATTTACATACATATTCATACGTATACACATATGCAGGTCAGAATAACCCGAGGACAACGGGTTAATAAAGTAATGTATGAACAGGTTGTTTATGTAAATAAAGTAATATATGAACATGTTTATGTTAATAAAGTAATATATGAACAGGTTGTTTATGTAAATAAAGTAATATATAAACATGTTTATGTTAATAAAGTAATATATGAACAGGTTGTTTATATTAATAAAGTAATATATGAACATGTTTATGTTAATAAAGTAATATATGAACAGGTTGTTTATGTAAATAAAGTAATATATGAACAGGTTGTTTATATTAATAAAAGTAATATATGAACATGTTTATGTTAATAAAATAATATATGAACAGGTTTATGTTAATAAAGTAATATATGAACAGGTTGTTTTTGTTAATAAAGTAATATATGACCATGTTTATGTTAATAAAGTAATATATGAACATGTTTATGTTAATAAAGTAATATATGAACATGTTTATGTTAATAAAATAATATATGAACATGTTTATATTAATAAAGTAATATATGAACATGTTTATGTTAATAAAGTAATATATGAACAGGTTGTTTATGTTAATAAAGTAATATATGACCATGTTTATGTTAATAAAGTAATATATGAACATGTTTATGTTAATAAAGTAATATATGAACATGTTGTTTAAATCGTCTGCATGATGCAACGTGCTAAAGTCAATGAGCAGAGGCGAATGGTAAGAAGCAAATTAGCAAGAAGCAGAACTAGTGGTTATTTCCATGGTGGATGAAGGAAACGGTAACTGTTTTCACTGAGATAAGACACGGAAAAGCCGTGGCCCCTTTCCTCCGCGAAAAAGCGAATGATGTGAATTTACCACATGAAGTGCAGCTTTAACACATGAATCATAGACTTCTATACAACCAGAGGAGTCGCCCCCTGGTGGTCAGGAGAGAGGATGCAGCTTTAACACATGGAGCATAGACTTCTATACAACCAGAGGAGTCACCCCCTGGTGGTCAGGAGAGAGAATGCAGCTTTAAAACATGAAGCATAGACTTCTATACAACCAGAGGAGTCGCTCCCTGGTGGTCAGTAGAGAGAATGCAGCTTTAACACATGAAGCATAGACTTCTATACAACCAGAGGAGTCACTCCCTCTGGTTGTATACGTACCTTTTAGATATATTTATATACATATTTACGTGTATAATATATATATATATATATATATATATATATATATATATATATATATATATATATATTTTATACATACATACTCAAACACACACACACTCAAACACACACACACACACACACACACATAACACACACACACACACACACACACTCACACACACACACACACACACACACACTCTTTGTTGTTATTGTAGTCTCTTTGTTGTTATTATAGTCTCTTTGTTGTTATTGCAGTCTCTTTGTTGTTATTGTAGTCTCTTTGTCAATATTACAGTCTCTTTGTTGTTATTATAGTCTCTTTGTTGTTATTGTAGTCTCTTTGTAATTATTGAGTCTCTTTGTTGTTATTGTAGTCTCTTTGTAGTTATTGAGTCTCTTTGTTGTTATTGTAGTCTCTTTGTAGTTATTTTGAGTCTCTTTGTAGTTATTTTGAGTCTCTTTGTTGTTATTATAGTCTCTTTGTTGTTATTGTAGTCTCTTTGTAGTTATTGTAGTCTCTTTGTAGTTATTGTAGTCTCTTTGTAGTTACTGAGTCTCTTTGTTGTCATTATAGTCTCTTTGTAGTTATTTTGAGTCTTCTTGTAGTTATTGTAGTAGTTATTGTAGTCTCTTTGTTGTTATTGAGTCTCTTTGTTGTTATTATAGTCTCTTTGTTGTTATTTTGAGTCTATTTGTTGTTATTGTAGTCTATTTGTTGTTATTATAGTCTCTTTGTTGTTATTTTGAGTCTCTTTGTTGTTTTTGTAGTCTCTTTGTTGTTATTATAGTGTCTTTGTTGTTATTATAGTCTCTTTGTTGTTATTGTAGTGTCTTTGTAGTTATTTTGAGTCTCTTTGTTGTTATTGTAGTCAATTTGTTGTTATTTTGAGTCTCTGTGTTGTAATTGCAGTCAATTTGTTGTTATTGTAGTCTCTTTGTAGTTATTTTGAGTCTCTTTGTAGTTATTGTAGTCTCTTTGTAGTTATATTGAGTCTCTTTGTTGTTATTGTAGTCTCTTTGTTGTTATTGTAGTCTCTTTGTAGTTATTGTAGTCTCTTTGTTGTTATTGTAGTCTCTTTGTAGTTATTGAGTCTCTTTGTTGTTATTGTAGTCTCTTTGTAGTTATTATAGTCTCTTTGTAGTTATTTTGAGTCTTCTTGTAGTTATTGTAGTAGTTATTGTACTCTCTTTGTTGTTATTGAGTCTCTTTGTTGTTATTATAGTCTCTTTGTTGTTATTTTGAGTCTATTTGTTGTTATTGTAGTCTATTTTGTTGTTATTATAGTCTCTTTGTTGTTATTTTGAGTCTCTTTGTTGTTTTTGTAGTCTCTTTGTTGTTATTATAGTCTCTTTGTTGTTATTGTAGTCTCGTTGTTGTTATTTTGAGTCTCTTTGTTGTTATTATAGTCTCTTTGTAGTTATTGAGTCTCTTTGTTGTTATTATAGTCTCTTTGTTGTTATTATAGTATATTTGTTGTTATTATAGTCTCTTTGTTGTTATTATAGTCTCTTTGTAGTTATTGAGTCTCTTTGTTGTTATTATAGTCTCTTTGTTGTTATTGTAGTGTCTTTGTAGTTATTTTGAGTCTCTTTGTTGTTATTGTAGTCAATTTGTTGTTATTTTGAGTCTCTGTGTTGTAATTGCAGTCAATTTGTTGTTATTGTAGTCTCTTTGTAGTTATTTTGAGTCTCTTTGTAGTTATTGTAGTCTCTTTGTAGTTATATTGAGTCTCTTTGTTGTTATTGTAGTCTCTTTGTTGTTATTGTAGTCTCTTTGTAGTTATTGTAGTCTCTTTGTTGTTATTGTAGTCTCTTTGTAGTTATTGAGTCTCTTTGTTGTTATTGTAGTCTCTTTGTAGTTATTATAGTCTCTTTGTAGTTATTGAGTCTCTTTGTTGTTATTGTAGTCTCTTTGTAGTTATGTTGAGTCTTCTTGTAGTTATTGAGTCTCTTTGTTGTTATTGAGTCTCTTTGTTGTTATTATAGTCTCTTTGTTGTTATTATTGTCTCTTCATAGTTACTGGGTCTCTTTGTTGTTATTATAGTCTCTTTGTTGTTATTGTAGTCTCTTTGTTGTTATGATAGTCTCTTTGTTGTTATTGTAGTCTCTTTGTTGTTATTATAGTATCTTTGTTGTTATTGTAGTCTCTTTGTAGTTATTGTAGTCTCTTTGTAGTTACTGAGTCTCTTTGTTGTTATCATAGTCTCTTTGTAGTTATTTTGAGTCTTCTTGTAGTTATTGTAGTAGTTATTGTAGTCTCTTTGTTGTTATTTTGAGTCTATTTGTTGTTATTGTAGTCTATTTGTTGTTATTATAGTCCCTTTGTTGTTATTTTGAGTCTCTTTGTTGTTTTTGTAGTCTCTTTGTTGTTATTATAGTCTCTTTGTTGTTATTGTAGTCTCGTTGTTGTTATTTTGAGTCTCTTTGTTGTTATTATAGTCTCTTTGTAGTTATTGAGTCTCTTTGTTGTTATTATAGTCTCTTTGTTGTTATTATAGTATATTTGTTGTTATTATAGTCTCTTTGTTGTTATTGTAGTGTCTTTGTAGTTATTTTGAGTCTCTTTGTTGTTATTGTAGTCAATTTGTTGTTATTTTGAGTCTCTGTGTTGTAATTGCAGTCAATTTGCTGTTATTGTAGTCTCTTTGTAGTTATTTTGAGTCTCTTTGTAGTTATTGTAGTCTCTTTGTAGTTATATTGAGTCTCTTTGCTGTTATTGTAGTCTCTTTGTAGTTATTATAGTCTCTTTGTAGTTATTGAGTCTCTTTGTTGTTATTGTAGTCTCTTTGTAGTTATGTTGAGTCTTCTTGTAGTTATTGAGTCTCTTTGTTGTTATTGAGTCTCTTTGTTGTTATTATAGTCTCTTTGTTGTTATTATTGTCTCTTCATAGTTACTGGGTCTCTTTGTTGTTATTATAGTCTCTTTGTTGTTATTGTAGTCTCTTTGTTGTTATGATAGTCTCTTTGTTGTTATTGTAGTCTCTTTGTTGTTATTTTGAGTCTATTTGTTGTTATTGTAGTCTATTTGTTGTTATTATAGTCTCTTTGTTGTTATTTTGAGTCTCTTTGTTGTTTTTGTAGTCTCTTTGTTGTTATTATAGTCTCTTTGTTGTTATTGTAGTCTCGTTGTTGTTATTTTGAGTCTCTTTGTTGTTATTATAGTCTCTTTGTAGTTATTAAGTCTCTTTGTTGTTTTTATAGTCTCTTTGTTGTTATTATAGTATATTTGTTGTTATTATAGTCTCTTTGTTGTTATTGTAGTGTCTTTGTAGTTATTGAGTCTCTTTGTTGTTATTGTAGTCAATTTGTTGTTATTTTGAGTCTCTGTGTTGTAATTGCAGTCAATTTGTTGTTATTGTAGTCTCTTTGTAGTTATTTTGAGTCTCTTTGTAGTTATTGTAGTCTCTTTGTAGTTATATTGAGTCTCTTTGTTGTTATTGTAGTCTCTTTGTTGTTATTGTAGTCTCTTTGTAGTTATTGTAGTCTCTTTGTTGTTATTGTAGTCTCTTTGTAGTTATTGAGTCTCTTTGTTGTTATTGTAGTCTCTTTGTTGTTATTGAGTCTCTTTGTTGTCATTGTCGTCTCTTTGTTGTTATTATAGTCTCTTTGTAGTTATTGTAGTCTCTTTGTTGTTATTATAGTCTCTTTGTTGTTATTGTAGTCTCTTTGTTGTTATTATAGTCTCTTTGTAGTTATTATAGTCTCTTTGTAGTTATTGAGTCTCTTTGTTGTTATTATAGTCTCTTTGTTGTTATTATAGTATATTTGTTGTTATTATAGTCTATTTGTTGTTATTGTAGTGTCTTTGTAGTTATTTTGAGTCTCTTTGTTGTTATTGTAGTCAATTTGTTGTTATTTTGAGTCTCTGTGTTGTAATTGCAGTCAATTTGTTGTTATTGTAGTCTCTTTGTAGTTATTTTGAGTCTCTTTGTAGTTATTGTAGTCTCTTTGTAGTTATATTGAGTCTCTTTGTTGTTATTGTAGTCTCTTTGTTGTTATTGTAGTCTCTTTGTAGTTATTGTAGTCTCTTTGTTGTTATTATAGTCTCTTTGTAGTTATTGAGTCTCTTTGTTGTTATTGTAGTCTCTTTGTAGTTATGTTGAGTCTTCTTGTAGTTATTGAGTCTCTTTGTTGTTATTGAGTCTCTTTGTTGTTATTATAGTCTCTTTGTTGTTTTTATTGTCTCTTCATAGTTACTGAGTCTCTTTGTTGTTATTATAGTCTCTTTGTAGTTATTATAGTCTCTTTGTTGTTATTGAGTCTCTTTGTTGTTATTGTCGTCTCTTTGTTGTTATTATAGTCTCTTTGTAGTTATTGAGTCTCTTTGTTGTTATTGTCGTCTCTTTGTTGTTATTATAGTCTCTTTGTAGTTAATGAGTCTCTTTGTTGTTTTTGTAGTCTCTTTGTTGTTATTATAGTCTCTTTGTTGTTATTGTAGTCTCGTTGTTGTTATTTTGAGTCTCTTTGTTGTTATTATAGTCTCTTTGTAGTTATTGAGTCTCTTTGTTGTTATTATAGTCTCTTTGTTGTTATTATAGTATATTTGTTGTTATTATAGTCTCTTTGTTGTTATTGTAGTGTCTTTGTAGTTATTTTGAGTCTCTTTGTTGTTATTGTAGTCAATTTGTTGTTATTTTGAGTCTCTGTGTTGTAATTGCAGTCAATTTGTTGTTATTGTAGTCTCTTTGTAGTTATTTTGAGTCTCTTTGTAGTTATTGTAGTCTCTTTGTAGTTATATTGAGTCTCTTTGCTGTTATTGTAGTCTCTTTGTAGTTATTATAGTCTCTTTGTAGTTATTGAGTCTCTTTGTTGTTATTGTAGTCTCTTTGTAGTTATGTTGAGTCTTCTTGTAGTTATTGAGTCTCTTTGTTGTTATTGAGTCTCTTTGTTGTTATTATAGTCTCTTTGTTGTTATTATTGTCTCTTCATAGTTACTGGGTCTCTTTGTTGTTATTATAGTCTCTTTGTTGTTATTGTAGTCTCTTTGTTGTTATGATAGTCTCTTTGTTGTTATTGTAGTCTCTTTGTTGTTATTTTGAGTCTATTTGTTGTTATTGTAGTCTATTTGTTGTTATTATAGTCTCTTTGTTGTTATTTTGAGTCTCTTTGTTGTTTTTGTAGTCTCTTTGTTGTTATTATAGTCTCTTTGTTGTTATTGTAGTCTCGTTGTTGTTATTTTGAGTCTCTTTGTTGTTATTATAGTCTCTTTGTAGTTATTGAGTCTCTTTGTTGTTATTATAGTCTCTTTGTTGTTATTATAGTATATTTGTAGTTATTGCAGTCTCTTTGTTGTTATTGTAGTCTCTTTGT
This sequence comes from Taurulus bubalis, assembly GCF_910589615.1. Taxonomy (NCBI): domain Eukaryota; kingdom Metazoa; phylum Chordata; class Actinopteri; order Perciformes; family Cottidae; genus Taurulus; species Taurulus bubalis. The sequence goes on along the minus strand of NC_136590.1, from coordinate 275,529 downwards.
AGTTATTGAGTCTCTTTGTTGTTATTGTAGTCTCTTTGTAGTTATTATAGTCTCTTTGTAGTTATTGAGTCTCTTTGTTGTTATTGTAGTCTCTTTGTTGTTATTATAGTCTCTTTGTAGTTATTATAGTCTCTTTGTTGTTATTGAGTCTCTTTGTTGTCATTGTCGTCTCTTTGTTGTTATTATAGTCTCTTTGTAGTTATTGTAGTCTCTTTGTTGTTATTATAGTCTCTTTGTTGTTATTGTAGTCTCTTTGTTGTTATTATAGTCTCTTTGTAGTTATTATAGTCTCTTTGTAGTTATTGAGTCTCTTTGTTGTTATTATAGTCTCTTTGTTGTTATTATAGTATATTTGTTGTTATTATAGTCTATTTGTTGTTATTGTAGTGTCTTTGTAGTTATTTTGAGTCTCTGTGTTGTAATTGCAGTCAATTTGTTGTTATTGTAGTCTCTTTGTAGTTATTTTGAGTCTCTTTGTAGTTATTGTAGTCTCTTTGTAGTTATATTGAGTCTCTTTGTTGTTATTGTAGTCTCTTTGTTGTTATTGTAGTCTCTTTGTAGTTATTGTAGTCTCTTTGTTGTTATTATAGTCTCTTTGTAGTTATTGAGTCTCTTTGTTGTTATTGTAGTCTCTTTGTAGTTATGTTGAGTCTTCTTGTAGTTATTGAGTCTCTTTGTTGTTATTGAGTCTCTTTGTTGTTATTATAGTCTCTTTGTTGTTTTTATTGTCTCTTCATAGTTACTGAGTCTCTTTGTTGTTATTATAGTCTCTTTGTAGTTATTATAGTCTCTTTGTTGTTATTGAGTCTCTTTGTTGTTATTGTCGTCTCTTTGTTGTTATTATAGTCTCTTTGTAGTTATTGAGTCTCTTTGTTGTTATTGTCGTCTCTTTGTTGTTATTATAGTCTCTTTGTAGTTATTGAGTCTCTTTGTTGTTTTTGTAGTCTCTTTGTTGTTATTATAGTCTCTTTGTTGTTATTGTAGTCTCGTTGTTGTTATTTTGAGTCTCTTTGTTGTTATTATAGTCTCTTTGTAGTTATTGAGTCTCTTTGTTGTTATTATAGTCTCTTTGTTGTTATTATAGTATATTTGTTGTTATTATAGTCTCTTTGTTGTTATTGTAGTGTCTTTGTAGTTATTTTGAGTCTCTTTGTTGTTATTGCAGTCAATTTGTTGTTATTGTAGTCTCTTTGTAGTTATTTTGAGTCTCTTTGTAGTTATTGTAGTCTCTTTGTAGTTATATTGAGTCTCTTTGCTGTTATTGTAGTCTCTTTGTAGTTATTATAGTCTCTTTGTAGTTATTGAGTCTCTTTGTTGTTATTGTAGTCTCTTTGTAGTTATGTTGAGTCTTCTTGTAGTTATTGAGTCTCTTTGTTGTTATTGAGTCTCTTTGTTGTTATTATAGTCTCTTTGTTGTTATTATTGTCTCTTCATAGTTACTGGGTCTCTTTGTTGTTATTATAGTCTCTTTGTTGTTATTGTAGTCTCTTTGTTGTTATGATAGTCTCTTTGTTGTTATTGTAGTCTCTTTGTTGTTATTTTGAGTCTATTTGTTGTTATTGTAGTCTATTTGTTGTTATTATAGTCTCTTTGTTGTTATTTTGAGTCTCTTTGTTGTTTTTGTAGTCTCTTTGTTGTTATTATAGTCTCTTTGTTGTTATTGTAGTCTCGTTGTTGTTATTTTGAGTCTCTTTGTTGTTATTATAGTCTCTTTGTAGTTATTATAGTCTCTTTGTTGTAATTGAGTCTCTTTGTTGTTATTGTCGTCTCTTTGTTGTTATTATAGTCTCTTTGTAGTTATTGAGTCTCTTTGTTGTTATTGTCGTCTCTTTGTTGTTATTATAGTCTCTTTGTAGTTATTGAGTCTCTTTGTTGTTTTTGTAGTCTCTTTGTTGTTATTATAGTCTCTTTGTTGTTATTGTAGTCTCGTTGTTGTTATTTTGAGTCTCTTTGTTGTTATTATAGTCTCTTTGTAGTTATTGAGTCTCTTTGTTGTTATTATAGTCTCTTTGTTGTTATTATAGTATATTTGTTGTTATTATAGTCTCTTTGTTGTTATTGTAGTGTCTTTGTAGTTATTTTGAGTCTCTTTGTTGTTATTGTAGTCAATTTGTTGTTATTTTGAGTCTCTGTGTTGTAATTGCAGTCAATTTGTTGTTATTGTAGTCTCTTTGTAGTTATTTTGAGTCTCTTTGTAGTTATTGTAGTCTCTTTGTAGTTATATTGAGTCTCTTTGCTGTTATTGTAGTCTCTTTGTAGTTATTATAGTCTCTTTGTAGTTATTGAGTCTCTTTGTTGTTATTGTAGTCTCTTTGTAGTTATGTTGAGTCTTCTTGTAGTTATTGAGTCTCTTTGTTGTTATTGAGTCTCTTTGTTGTTATTATAGTCTCTTTGTTGTTATTATTGTCTCTTCATAGTTACTGGGTCTCTTTGTTGTTATTATAGTCTCTTTGTTGTTATTGTAGTCTCTTTGTTGTTATGATAGTCTCTTTGTTGTTATTGTAGTCTCTTTGTTGTTATTTTGAGTCTATTTGTTGTTATTGTAGTCTATTTGTTGTTATTATAGTCTCTTTGTTGTTATTGTGAGTCTCTTTGTTGTTTTTGTAGTCTCTTTGTTGTTATTATAGTCTCTTTGTTGTTATTGTAGTCTCGTTGTTGTTATTTTGAGTCTCTTTGTTGTTATTATAGTCTCTTTGTAGTTATTGAGTCTCTTTGTTGTTATTATAGTCTCTTTGTTGTTATTATAGTATATTTGTTGTTATTATAGTCTCTTTGTTGTCATTGTCGTCTCTTTGTTGTTATTATAGTCTCTTTGTAGTTATTGTAGTCTCTTTGTTGTTATTATAGTCTCTTTGTTGTTATTGTAGTCTCTTTGTTGTTATTATAGTCTCTTTGTAGTTATTATAGTCTCTTTGTAGTTATTGAGTCTCTTTGTTGTTATTATAGTCTCTTTGTTGTTATTATAGTATATTTGTTGTTATTATAGTCTATTTGTTGTTATTGTAGTGTCTTTGTAGTTATTTTGAGTCTCTTTGTTGTTATTGTAGTCAATTTGTTGTTATTTTGAGTCTCTGTGTTGTATTTGCAGTCAATTTGTTGTTATTGTAGTCTCTTTGTAGTTATTTTGAGTCTCTTTGTAGTTATTGTAGTCTCTTTGTAGTTATATTGAGTCTCTTTGTTGTTATTGTAGTCTCTTTGTTGTTATTGTAGTCTCTTTGTAGTTATTGTAGTCTCTTTGTTGTTATTGTAGTCTCTTTGTAGTTATTGAGTCTCTTTGTTGTTATTGTAGTCTCTTTGTAGTTATGTTGAGTCTTCTTGTAGTTATTGAGTCTCTTTGTTGTTATTGAGTCTCTTTGTTGTTATTATAGTCTCTTTGTTGTTTTTATTGTCTCTTCATAGTTACTGAGTCTCTTTGTTGTTATTATAGTCTCTTTGTAGTTATTATAGTCTCTTTGTTGTTATTGAGTCTCTTTGTTGTTATTGTCGTCTCTTTGTTGTTATTATAGTCTCTTTGTAGTTATTGAGTCTCTTTGTTGTTATTATAGTCTCTTTGTTGTTATTATAGTATATTTGTTGTTATTATAGTCTCTTTGTTGTTATTGTAGTGTCTTTGTAGTTATTTTGAGTCTCTTTGTTGTTATTGTAGTCAATTTGTTGTTATTTTGAGTCTCTGTGTTGTAATTGCAGTCAATTTGTTGTTATTGTAGTCTCTTTGTAGTTATTTTGAGTCTCTTTGTAGTTATTGTAGTCTCTTTGTAGTTATATTGAGTCTCTTTGTTGTTATTGTAGTCTCTTTGTTGTTATTGTAGTCTCTTTGTAGTTATTGTAGTCTCTTTGTAGTTATTGAGTCTCTTTGTTGTTATTGTAGTCTCTTTGTACTTATTATAGTCTCTTTGTAGTTATTGAGTCTCTTTGTTGTTATTGTAGTCTCTTTGTAGTTATGTTGAGTCTTCTTGTAGTTATTGAGTCTCTTTGTTGTTATTGAGTCTCTTTGTTGTTATTATAGTCTCTTTGTTGTTATTATTGTCTCTTCATAGTTACTGGGTCTCTTTGTTGTTATTGTAGTCTCTTTGTTGTTATTATAGTATCTTTGTTGTTATTGTAGTCTCCTTGTTGTTATTGTAGTCTCTTTGTAGTTATTGTAGTCTCTTTGTTGTTATTGTAGTCTCTTTGGTGTTATTGTAGTCTCTTTGTAGTTATTGTAGTCTCTTTGTAGTTATTTTAGTCTCTTTGTTGTTATTATAGTCTCTTTGTTGTTATTGTAGTCTCTTTGTAGTTATTATAGTCTCTTTGTTGTTATTGTAGTGTCTTTGTAGTTATTGTAGTCTCTTTGTAGTTACTGAGTCTCTTTGTTGTTATCATAGTCTCTTTGTAGTTATTTTGAGTCTTCTTGTAGTTATTGTAGTAGTTATTGTAGTCTCTTTGTTGTTATTGAGTCTCTTTGTTGTTATTATAGTCTCTTTGTTGTTATTTTGAGTCTATTTGTTGTTATTGTAGTCTATTTGTTGTTATTATAGTCTCTTTGTTGTTATTTTGAGTCTCTTTGTTGTTTTTGTAGTCTCTTTGTTGTTATTGTAGTCTCTTTGTAGTTATTGTAGTCTCTTTGTAGTTATTGAGTCTCTTTGTTGTTATTGTAGTCTCTTTGTACTTATTATAGTCTCTTTGTAGTTATTGAGTCTCTTTGTTGTTATTGTAGTCTCTTTGTAGTTATTTTGAGTCTCTTTGTAGTTATTGTAGTCTCTTTGTAGTTATATTGAGTCTCTTTGTTGTTATTGTAGTCTCTTTGTTGTTATTGTAGTCTCTTTGTAGTTATTGTAGTCTCTTTGTAGTTATTGAGTCTCTTTGTTGTTATTGTAGTCTCTTTGTACTTATTATAGTCTCTTTGTAGTTATTGAGTCTCTTTGTTGTTATTGTAGTCTCTTTGTAGTTATGTTGAGTCTTCTTGTAGTTATTGAGTCTCTTTGTTGTTATTGAGTCTCTTTGTTGTTATTATAGTCTCTTTGTTGTTATTATTGTCTCTTCATAGTTACTGGGTCTCTTTGTTGTTATTGTAGTCTCTTTGTTGTTATGATAGTCTCTTTGTTGTTATTGTAGTCTCTTTGTTGTTATTATAGTATCTTTGTTGTTATTGTAGTCTCCTTGTTGTTATTGTAGTCTCTTTGTAGTTATTGTAGTCTCTTTGTTGTTATTGTAGTCTCTTTGGTGTTATTGTAGTCTCTTTGTAGTTATTGTAGTCTCTTTGTAGTTATTTTAGTCTCTTTGTTGTTATTATAGTCTCTTTGTTGTTATTGTAGTCTCTTTGTAGTTATTGTAGTCTCTTTGTAGTTACTGAGTCTCTTTGTTGTTATCATAGTCTCTTTGTAGTTATTTTGAGTCTTCTTGTAGTTATTGTAGTAGTTATTGTAGTCTCTTTGTTGTTATTGAGTCTCTTTGTTGTTATTATAGTCTCTTTGTTGTTATTTTGAGTCTATTTGTTGTTATTGTAGTCTATTTGTTGTTATTATAGTCTCTTTGTTGTTATTTTGAGTCTCTTTGTTGTTTTTGTAGTCTCTTTGTTGTTCTTATAGTCTCTTTGTTGTTATTGTAGTCTCGTTGTTGTTATTTTGAGTCTCTTTGTTGTTATTATAGTCTCTTTGTAGTTATTGAGTCTCTTTGTTGTTATTATAGTCTCTTTGTTGTTATTTTGAGTCTTCTTGTAGTTATTGAGTCTCTTTGTTGTTATTGAGTCTCTTTGTTGTTATTATAGTCTCTTTGTTGTTATTATTGTCTCTTCATAGTTACTGAGTCTCTTTGTTGTTATTATAGTCTCTTTGTTGTTATTGTAGTCTCTTTGTTGTTATGATAGTCTCTTTGTTGTTATTGTAGTCTCTTTGTTGTTATTATAGTATCTTTGTTGTTATTGTAGTCTCCTTGTTGTTATTGTAGTCTCTTTGTAGTTATTGTAGTCTCTTTGTTGTTATTGTAGTCTCTTTGGTGTTATTGTAGTCTCTTTGTTGTTATTTTGAGTCTCTTTGTTGTTTTTGTAGTCTCTTTGTTGTTATTATAGTCTCTTTGTTGTTATTGTAGTCTCGTTGTTGTTATTTTGAGTCTCTTTGTTGTTATTATAGTCTCTTTGTAGTTATTGAGTCTCTTTGTTGTTATTATAGTATATTTGTTGTTATTATAGTCTCTTTGTTGTTATTATAGTATATTTGTTGTTATTATAGTCTCTTTGTTGTTATTGTAGTGTCTTTGTAGTTATTTTGAGTCTCTTTGTTGTTATTGTAGTCAATTTGTTGTTATTTTGAGTCTCTGTGTTGTAATTGCAGTCAATTTGTTGTTATTGTAGTCTCTTTGTAGTTATTTTGAGTCTCTTTGTAGTTATTGTAGTCTCTTTGTAGTTATATTGAGTCTCTTTGTTGTTATTGTAGTCTCTTTGTTGTTATTGTAGTCTCTTTGTAGTTATTGTAGTCTCTTTGTTGTTATTGTAGTCTCTTTGTAGTTATTGAGTCTCTTTGTTGTTATTGTAGTCTCTTTGTAGTTATTATAGTCTCTTTGTAGTTATTGAGTCTCTTTGTTGTTATTGTAGTCTCTTTGTAGTTATGTTGAGTCTTCTTGTAGTTATTGAGTCTCTTTGTTGTTATTGAGTCTCTTTGTTGTTATTATAGTCTCTTTGTTGTTATTATTGTCTCTTCATAGTTACTGGGTCTCTTTGTTGTTATTATAGTCTCTTTGTTGTTATTGTAGTCTCTTTGTTGTTATGATAGTCTCTTTGTTGTTATTGTAGTCTCTTTGTTGTTATTATAGTATCTTTGTTGTTATTGTAGTCTCCTTGTTGTTATTGTAGTCTCTTTGTAGTTATTGTAGTCTCTTTGTTGTTATTGTAGTCTCTTTGTAGTTATTGTAGTCTCTTTGTAGTTACTGAGTCTCTTTGTTGTTATCATAGTATCTTTGTAGTTATTTTGAGTCTTCTTGTAGTTATTGTAGTAGTTATTGTAGTCTCTTTGTTGTTATTGAGTCTCTTTGTTGTTATTATAGTCTCTTTGTTGTTATTTTGAGTCTATTTGTTGTTATTGTAGTCTATTTGTTGTTATTATAGTCTCTTTGTTGTTATTTTGAGTCTCTTTGTTGTTTTTGTAGTCTCTTTGTTGTTATTATAGTCTCTTTGTTGTTATTGTAGTCTCGTTGTTGTTATTTTGAGTCTCTTTGTTGTTATTATAGTCTCTTTGTAGTTATTGAGTCTCTTTGTTGTTATTGTAGTCTCTTTGTTGTTATTATAGTCTCTTTGTAGTTATTATAGTCTCTTTGTAGTTATTGAGTCTCTTTGTTGTTATTATAGTCTCTTTGTTGTTATTTTGAGTCTTCTTGTAGTTATTGAGTCTCTTTGTTGTTATTGAGTCTCTTTGTTGTTATTATAGTCTCTTTGTTGTTATTATTGTCTCTTCATAGTTACTGAGTCTCTTTGTTGTTATTATAGTCTCTTTGTTGTTATTGTAGTCTCTTTGTTGTTATGATAGTCTCTTTGTTGTTATTGTAGTCTCTTTGTTGTTATTATAGTATCTTTGTTGTTATTGTAGTCTCCTTGTTGTTATTGTAGTCTCTTTGTAGTTATTGTAGTCTCTTTGTTGTTATTGTAGTCTCTTTGGTGTTATTGTAGTCTCTTTGTAGTTATTCTAGTCTCTTTGTTGTTATTTTAGTCTGTTGTTATTATAGTCTCTTTGTTGTTATTGTAGTGTCTTTGTAGTTATTGTAGTCTCTTTGTAGTTACTGAGTCTCTTTGTTGTTATCATAGTCTCTTTGAAGTTATTTTGAGTCTTCTTGTAGTTATTGTAGTAGTTATTGTAGTCTCTTTGTTGTTATTGAGTCTCTTTGTTGTTATTATAGTCTCTTTGTTGTTATTTTGAGTCTCTTTGTTGTTTTTGTAGTCTCTTTGTTGTTATTATAGTCTCTTTGTTGTTATTGTAGTCTCGTTGTTGTTATTTTGAGTCTCTTTGTTGTTATTATAGTCTCTTTGTAGTTATTGAGTCTCTTTGTTGTTATTATAGTATATTTGTTGTTATTATAGTCTCTTTGTTGTTATTATAGTATATTTGTTGTTATTATAGTCTCTTTGTTGTTATTGTAGTGTCTTTGTAGTTATTTTGAGTCTCTTTGTTGTTATTGTAGTCAATTTGTTGTTATTTTGAGTCTCTGTGTTGTAATTGCAGTCAATTTGTTGTTATTGTAGTCTCTTTGTAGTTATTTTGAGTCTCTTTGTAGTTATTGTAGTCTCTTTGTAGTTATATTGAGTCTCTTTGTTGTTATTGTAGTCTCTTTGTTGTTATTGTAGTCTCTTTGTAGTTATTGTAGTCTCTTTGTTGTTATTGTAGTCTCTTTGTAGTTATTGAGTCTCTTTGTTGTTATTGTAGTCTCTTTGTAGTTATTATAGTCTCTTTGTAGTTATTGAGTCTCTTTGTTGTTATTGTAGTCTCTTTGTAGTTATGTTGAGTCTTCTTGTAGTTATTGAGTCTCTTTGTTGTTATTGAGTCTCTTTGTTGTTATTATAGTCTCTTTGTTGTTATTATTGTCTCTTCATAGTTACTGGGTCTCTTTGTTGTTATTATAGTCTCTTTGTTGTTATTGTAGTCTCTTTGTTGTTATGATAGTCTCTTTGTTGTTATTGTAGTCTCTTTGTTGTTATTATAGTATCTTTGTTGTTATTGTAGTCTCCTTGTTGTTATTGTAGTCTCTTTGTAGTTATTGTAGTCTCTTTGTTGTTATTGTAGTCTCTTTGGTGTTATTGTAGTCTCTTTGTAGTTATTGTAGTCTCTTTGTAGTTATTTTAGTCTCTTTGTTGTTATTATAGTCTCTTTGTTGTTATTGTAGTCTCTTTGTAGTTATTGTAGTCTCTTTGTAGTTACTGAGTCTCTTTGTTGTTATCATAGTCTCTTTGTAGTTATTTTGAGTCTTCTTGTAGTTATTGTAGTAGTTATTGTAGTCTCTTTGTTGTTATTGAGTCTCTTTGTTGTTATTATAGTCTCTTTGTTGTTATTTTGAGTCTATTTGTTGTTATTGTAGTCTATTTGTTGTTATTATAGTCTCTTTGTTGTTATTTTGAGTCTCTTTGTTGTTTTTGTAGTCTCTTTGTTGTTATTATAGTCTCTTTGTTGTTATTGTAGTCTCGTTGTTGTTATTTTGAGTCTCTTTGTTGTTATTATAGTCTCTTTGTAGTTATTGAGTCTCTTTGTTGTTATTGTAGTCTCTTTGTTGTTATTATAGTCTCTTTGTAGTTATTATAGTCTCTTTGTTGTTATTGAGTCTCTTTGTTGTCATTGTCGTCTCTTTGTTGTTATTATAGTCTCTTTGTAGTTATTGTAGTCTCTTTGTTGTTATTATAGTCTCTTTGTTGTTATTGTAGTCTCTTTGTTGTTATTATAGTCTCTTTGTAGTTATTATAGTCTCTTTGTAGTTATTGAGTCTCTTTGTTGTTATTATAGTCTCTTTGTTGTTATTATAGTATATTTGTTGTTATTATAGTCTATTTGTTGTTATTGTAGTGTCTTTGTAGTTATTTTGAGTCTCTTTGTTGTTATTGTAGTCAATTTGTTGTTATTTTGAGTCTCTGTGTTGTAATTGCAGTCAATTTGTTGTTATTGTAGTCTCTTTGTAGTTATTGTAGTCTCTTTGTTGTTATTGTAGTCTCTTTGTTGTTATTGTAGTCTCTTTGTAGTTATTGAGTCTCTTTGTTGTTATTGTACTCTCTTTGTAGTTATTATAGTCTCTTTGTAGTTATTGAGTCTCTTTGTTGTTATTGTAGTCTCTTTGTAGTTATGTTGAGTCTTCTTGTAGTTATTGAGTCTCTTTGTTGTTATTGAGTCTCTTTGTTGTTATTATAGTCTCTTTGTTGTTTTTATTGTCTCTTCATAGTTACTGAGTCTCTTTGTTGTTATTATAGTCTCTTTGTAGTTATTATAGTCTCTTTGTTGTTATTGAGTCTCTTTGTTGTTATTGTCGTCTCTTTGTTGTTATTATAGTCTCTTTGTAGTTATTGAGTCTCTTTGTTGTTATTATAGTCTCTTTGTTGTTATTATAGTATATTTGTTGTTATTATAGTCTCTTTGTTGTTATTGTAGTGTCTTTGTAGTTATTTTGAGTCTCTTTGTTGTTATTGTAGTCAATTTGTTGTTATTTTGAGTCTCTGTGTTGTAATTGCAGTCAATTTGTTGTTATTGTAGTCTCTTTGTAGTTATTTTGAGTCTCTTTGTAGTTATTGTAGTCTCTTTGTAGTTATATTGAGTCTCTTTGTTGTTATTGTAGTCTCTTTGTTGTTATTGTAGTCTCTTTGTAGTTATTGTAGTCTCTTTGTAGTTATTGAGTCTCTTTGTTGTTATTGTAGTCTCTTTGTACTTATTATAGTCTCTTTGTAGTTATTGAGTCTCTTTGTTGTTATTGTAGTCTCTTTGTAGTTATGTTGAGTCTTCTTGTAGTTATTGAGTCTCTTTGTTGTTATTATAGTCTCTTTGTTGTTATTATTGTCTCTTCATAGTTGCTGGGTCTCTTTGTTGTTATTGTAGTCTCTTTGTTGTTATGATAGTCTCTTTGTTGTTATTGTAGTCTCTTTGTTGTTATTATAGTATCTTTGTTGTTATTGTAGTCTCCTTGTTGTTATTGTAGTCTCTTTGTAGTTATTGTAGTCTCTTTGTTGTTATTGTAGTCTCTTTGGTGTTATTGTAGTCTCTTTGTAGTTATTGTAGTCTCTTTGTATTTATTTTAGTCTCTTTGTTGTTATTATAGTCTCTTTGTTGTTATTGTAGTCTCTTTGTAGTTATTGTAGTCTCTTTGTAGTTACTGAGTCTCTTTGTTGTTATCATAGTCTCTTTGTAGTTATTTTGAGTCTTCTTGTAGTTATTTTAGTAGTTATTGTAGTCTCTTTGTTGTTATTGAGTCTCTTTGTTGTTATTATAGTCTCTTTGTTGTTATTTTGAGTCTATTTGTTGTTATTGTAGTCTATTTGTTGTTATTATAGTCTCTTTGTTGTTATTTTGAGTCTCTTTGTTGTTTTTGTAGTCTCTTTGTTGTTCTTATAGTCTCTTTGTTGTTATTGTAGTCTCGTTGTTGTTATTTTGAGTCTCTTTGTTGTTATTATAGTCTCTTTGTAGTTATTGAGTCTCTTTGTTGTTATTATAGTCTCTTTGTTGTTATTTTGAGTCTTCTTGTAGTTATTGAGTCTCTTTGTTGTTATTGAGTCTCTTTGTTGTTATTATAGTCTCTTTGTTGTTATTATTGTCTCTTCATAGTTACTGAGTCTCTTTGTTGTTATTATAGTCTCTTCGTTGTTATTGTAGTCTCTTTGTTGTTATGATAGTCTCTTTGTTGTTATTGTAGTCTCTTTGTTGTTATTATAGTATCTTTGTTGTTATTGTAGTCTCCTTGTTGTTATTGTAGTCTCTTTGTAGTTATTGTAGTCTCTTTGTTGTTATTTTGAGTCTCTTTGTTGTTTTTGTAGTCTCTTTGTTGTTATTATAGTCTCTTTGCTGTTATTGTAGTCTCGTTGTTGTTATTTTGAGTCTCTTTGTTGTTATTATAGTCTCTTTGTAGTTATTGAGTCTCTTTGTTGTTATTATAGTATATTTGTTGTTATTATAGTCTCTTTGTTGTTATTATAGTATATTTGTTGTTATTATAGTCTCTTTGTTGTTATTGTAGTGTCTTTGTAGTTATTTTGAGTCTCTTTGTTGTTATTGTAGTCAATTTGTTGTTATTTTGAGTCTCTGTGTTGTAATTGCAGTCAATTTGTTGTTATTGTAGTCTCTTTGTAGTTATTTTGAGTCTCTTTGTAGTTATTGTAGTCTCTTTGTAGTTATATTGAGTCTCTTTGTTGTTATTGTAGTCTCTTTGTTGTTATTGTAGTCTCTTTGTAGTTATTGTAGTCTCTTTGTTGTTGTTGTAGTCTCTTTGTAGTTATTGAGTCTCTTTGTTGTTATTGTAGTCTCTTTGTAGTTATTATAGTCTCTTTGTAGTTATTGAGTCTCTTTGTTGTTATTGAGTCTCTTTGTTGTTATTATAGTCTCTTTGTTGTTATTATTGTCTCTTCATAGTTACTGGGTCTCTTTGTTGTTATTATAGTCTCTTTGTTGTTATTGTAGTCTCTTTGTTGTTATGATAGTCTCTTTGTTGTTATTGTAGTCTCTTTGTTGTTTTTATAGTATCTTTGTTGTTATTGTAGTCTCCTTGTTGTTATTGTAGTCTCTTTGTAGTTATTGTAGTCTCTTTGTTGTTATTGTAGTCTCTTTGGTGTTATTGTAGTCTCTTTGTAGTTATTGTAGTCTCTTTGTAGTTATTTTAGTCTCTTTGTTGTTGTTATAGTCTCTTTGTTGTTATTGTAGTCTCTTTGTAGTTATTGTAGTCTCTTTGTAGTTACTGAGTCTCTTTGTTGTTATCATAGTCTCTTTGTAGTTATTTTGAGTCTTCTTGTAGTTATTGTAGTAGTTATTGTAGTCTCTTTGTTGTTATTGAGTCTCTTTGTTGTTATTATAGTCTCTTTGTTGTTATTTTGAGTCTATTTGTTGTTATTGTAGTCTATTTGTTGTTATTATAGTCTCTTTGTTGTTATTTTGAGTCTCTTTGTTGTTTTTGTAGTCTCTTTGTTGTTATTATAGTCTCTTTGTTGTTATTGTAGTCTCGTTGTTGTTATTTTGAGTCTCTTTGTTGTTATTATAGTCTCTTTGTAGTTATTGAGTCTCTTTGTTGTTATTATAGTCTCTTTGTTGTTATTATAGTATATTTGTTGTTATTATAGTCTCTTTGTTGTTATTGTAGTGTCTTTGTAGTTATTTTGAGTCTCTTTGTTGTTATTGTAGTCAATTTGTTGTTATTTTGAGTCTCTGTGTTGTAATTGCAGTCAATTTGTTGTTATTGTAGTCTCTTTGTAGTTATTTTGAGTCTCTTTGTAGTTATTGTAGTCTCTTTGTAGTTATATTGAGTCTCTTTGTTGTTATTGTAGTCTCTTTGTTGTTATTGTAGTCTCTTTGTAGTTATTGTAGTCTCTTTGTTGTTATTGTAGTCTCTTTGTAGTTATTGAGTCTCTTTGTTGTTATTGTAGTCTCTTTGTAGTTATTATAGTCTCTTTGTAGTTATTGAGTCTCTTTGTTGTTATTGTAGTCTCTTTGTAGTTATGTTGAGTCTTCTTGTAGTTATTGAGTCTCTTTGTTGTTATTGAGTCTCTTTGTTGTTATTATAGTCTCTTTGTTATTATTATTGTCTCTTCATAGTTACTGAGTCTCTTTGTTGTTATTATAGTCTCTTTGTTGTTATTGTAGTCTCTTTGTTGTTATGATAGTCTCTTTGTTGTTATTGTAGTCTCTTTGTTGTTATTATAGTATCTTTGTTGTTATTGTAGTCTCCTTGTTGTTATTGTAGTCTCTTTGTAGTTACTGAGTCTCTTTGTTGTTATCATAGTCTCTTTGTAGTTATTTTGAGTCTTCTTGTAGTTATTGTAGTAGTTATTGTAGTCTCTTTGTTGTTATTGAGACTCTTTGTTGTTATTATAGTCTCTTTGTTGTTATTTTGAGTCTATTTGTTGTTATTGTAGTCTATTTGTTGTTATTATAGTCTCTTTGTTGTTATTTTGAGTCTCTTTGTTGTTTTTGTAGTCTCTTTGTTGTTTTTATAGTCTCTTTGTTGTTATTGTAGTCTCGTTGTTGTTATTTTAGTCTCTTTGTTGTTATTATAGTCTCTTTGTAGTTATTGAGTCTCTTTGTTGTTATTATAGTCTCTTTGTTGTTATTATAGTATATTTGTTGTTATTATAGTCTCTTTGTTGTTATTGTAGTGTCTTTGTAGTTATTTTGAGTCTCTTTGTTGTTATTGTAGTCAATTTGTTGTTATTTTGAGTCTCTGTGTTGTAATTGCAGTCAATTTGTTGTTATTGTAGTCTCTTTGTAGTTATTTTGACTCTCTTTGTAGTTATTGTAGTCTCTTTGTAGTTATATTGAGTCTCTTTGTTGTTATTGTAGTCTCTTTGTAGTTATATTGAGTCTCTTTGTTGTTATTATAGTCTCTTTGTAGTTATTGAGTCTCTTTGTTGTTATTGTAGTCTCTTTGTAGTTATGTTGAGTCTTCTTGTAGTTATTGAGTCTCTTTGTTGTTATTGAGTCTCTTTGTTGTTATTATAGTCTCTTTGTTGTTATTATTGTCTCTTCATAGTTACTGGGTCTCTTTGTTGTTTTTATAGTCTCTTTGTTGTTATTGTAGTCTCTTTGTTGTTATGATAGTCTCTTTGTTGTTATTGTAGTCTCTTTGTTGTTATTATAGTATCTTTGTTGTTATTGTAGTCTCCTTGTTGTTATTGTAGTCTCTTTGTAGTTATTGTAGTCTCTTTGTTGTTATTGTAGTCTCTTTGGTGTTATTGTAGTCTCTTTGTAGTTATTGTAGTCTCTTTGTAGTTATTTTAGTCTCTTTGTTGTTATTATAGTCTCTTTGTTGTTATTGTAGTCTCTTTGTTGTTATTTTGAGTCTATTTGTTGTTTTTGTAGTCTCTTTGTTGTTATTATAGTCTCTTTGTTGTTATTGTAGTCTCGTTGTTGTTATTTTGAGTCTCTTTGTTGTTATTATAGTCTCTTTGTAGTTATTGAGTCTCTTTGTTGTTATTATAGTCACTTTGTTGTTATTTTGAGTCTATTTGTTGTTTTTGTAGTCTCTTTGTTGTTATTATAGTCTCTTTGTTGTTATTGTAGTCTCGTTGTTGTTATTTTGAGTCTCTTTGTTGTTTTTATAGTCTCTTTGTAGTTATTGAGTCTCTTTGTTGTTATTATAGTCTCTTTGTTGTTATTATAGTATATTTGTTGTTATTATAGTCTCTTTGTTGTTATTGTAGTGTCTTTGTAGTTATTTTGAGTCTCTTTGTTGTTATTGTAGTCAATTTGTTGTTATTTTGAGTCTCTGTGTTGTAATTGCAGTCAATTTGTTGTTATTGTAGTCTCTTTGTAGTTATTTTGAGTCTCTTTGTAGTTATTGTAGTCTCTTTGTAGTTATATGGAGTCTCTTTGTTGTTATTGTAGTCTCTTTGTTGTTATTGTAGTCTCTTTGTAGTTATTGTAGTCTCTTTGTTGTTATTGTAGTCTCTTTGTAGTTATTGAGTCTCTTTGTTGTTATTGTAGTCTCTTTGTAGTTATTATAGTCTCTTTGTAGTTATTGAGTCTCTTTGTTGTTATTGTAGTCTCTTTGTAGTTATGTTGAGTCTTCTTGTAGTTATTGAGTCTCTTTGTTGTTATTGAGTCTCTTTGTTGTTATTATAGTCTCTTTGTTGTTATTATTGTCTCTTCATAGTTACTGAGTCTCTTTGTTGTTATTATAGTCTCTTTGTTGTTATTGTAGTCTCTTTGTTGTTATGATAGTCTCTTTGTTGTTATTGTAGTCTCTTTGTTGTTATTATAGTATCTTTGTTGTTATTGTAGTCTCCTTGTTGTTATTGTAGTCTCTTTGGAGTTATTGTAGTCTCTTTGTTGTTATTGTAGTCTCTTTGTAGTTATTGTAGTCTCTTTGTAGTTACTGAGTCTCTTTGTTGTTATCATAGTCTCTTTGTAGTTATTTTGAGTCTTCTTGTAGTTATTGTAGTAGTTATTGTAGTCTCTTTGTTGTTATTGAGTCTCTTTGTTGTTATTATAGTCTCTTTGTTGTTATTGTAGTCTCTTTGTAGTTATTGTAGTCTCTTTGTAGTTACTGAGTCTCTTTGTTGTTATCATAGTCTCTTTGTAGTTATTTTGAGTCTTCTTGTAGTTATTGTAGTAGTTATTGTAGTCTCTTTGTTGTTATTGAGTCTCTTTGTTGTTATTATAGTCTCTTTGTTGTTATTTTGAGTCTATTTGTTGTTTTTGTAGTCTATTTGTTGTTATTATAGTCTCTTTGTTGTTATTTTGAGTCTCTTTGTTGTTTTTGTAGTCTCTTTGTTGTTATTATAGTCTCTTTGTTTTTATTGTAGTCTCGTTGTTGTTATTTTGAGTCTCGTTGTTGTTATTATAGTCTCTTTGTAGTTATTGAGTCTCTTTGTTGTTATTATAGTCTCTTTGTTGTTATTATAGTATATTTGTTGTTATTATAGTCTCTTTGTTGTTATTGTAGTGTCTTTGTAGTTATTTTGAGTCTCTTTGTTGTTATTGTAGTCAATTTGTTGTTATTTTGAGTCTCTGTGTTGTAATTGCAGTCAATTTGTTGTTATTGTAGTCTCTTTGTAGTTATTTTGAGTCTCTTTGTAGTTATTGTAGTCTCTTTGTAGTTATATTGAGTCTCTTTGTTGTTATTGTAGTCTCTTTGTAGTTATGTTGAGTCTTCTTGTAGTTATTGAGTCTCTTTGTTGTTATTGAGTCTCTTTGTTGTTATTGTCGTCTCTTTGTTGTTATTATAGTCTCTTTGTAGTTATTGAGTCTCTTTGTTGTTATTGTAGTCTCTTTGTAGTTATTTTGAGTCTCTTTGATTTACAAACAAGACTTTTGTCAGACAACAACAAACAAACAAACAAACGATAGCAAAATCCAGGCAACTCACCGATGACGCCTCATATTGATCTATAAATCCATAACATTCCAACAAAAATGGCGTTGTTACGTCGTAAAGGTCCAATGAAAAAAAATCCCATGAAAGATTTAGTCCAAAACACGTGTATATATCCATAAATGTCCACCAACTGGCGTTGGATCATTTCATATCAGCTGGAAGATATGAAAGAAAAACGGGAAAAAAAGCACCTTTGCACAGCACAGCTACAATATCGGCACCAACATGTCCACCGAAATCTAACGTTTCCAATGAGACCCCACTTGAACCAATAAGAGCTTCATGTTCTGACTGACAAGCTACATTACCCAACCAGAAGCTACATTGAAGTTCAGGCTCAGCCTCTATTTTCTTACGTGGCTCAAGCCTGTGACGTCGTACAGCTCAGATGACAGGCAATGAAATTGCCTAAACAACAAGTACCAGGAAGAGGGGGGGCAAATAATCCCAACAGCCTTCAATTTGATGAGAAGAGACAGCTGCTGTAGAGTTTCAGTCTGAAGTGTAAATTAGCATAAAAATACATTCATACTTCCTTTTCTCTGTGTCAGTAATACTGGTAGAAAATATGAATAGTACCTATATAGGTTTGCAAGACTATAAGCCTTTTTAATAGGTATATAATATATATATATATATATATATATATATATATATATATATATATATATATATATATATATATATATATGTATATATATATATATATATATATATATATATACATATATATATATATATATATATATATATATATATATATATATATATATATATATATATATATATATATATCAGGAATATTTTCAGTCTCAAAATGAAAAAACACCTTGACATTTCATTAGAAAAACAGTGTAAAATATTCATTTTCTGTGATATTGTTATCAACTTTTTACTTAGACTAGAAAAGGCTTCAGGCTATGGTCCCATTGTGTTTTCCAGTCCATAAGTCCCATTTATAGTCATCTACAGGCATCTATTTACAAAGAAATGTTCAGGCGGAAATAAAAACCTTATACTTTAGTGTGTTCAAACTCCTATAACTCAGTATCAGCAGCACTTAAAGTGATTCTGACCATTGAGGGAAAAAAGCTTCAGATTGTTACCTTTTAAAAGAGACCAAGACCATGCATTTACTCCAAATAGTTCAAGTACAGCTTGCAATTTACTTTGGGTATACCTGGATAGGCGGTTTTTGGTCAAATTTTACAGGAATGTAAATGCATAAGTGTTGGGAAAATATATCTGCTAATTTGAAGTGCCTCATCACCCAAATCAATCAGATTATATTTATTGAAATGTGCCTGCTGGCAGTAGTATACAAATTAATATACACTTATGAGGATATATGTACTGTATGCATATATACACGTATGTGTAGATTATCATATAACTAGGAGTTTGAATATATGTATGGGCGGATCAGTACCTTAATCATTTCCTACAATAATCATATGTATGGTGTACTACTAACACCGTCATATATTTATGCGTGCTTTAACACATCCATAAGTTTCTTAAGCGCTAAATAAACGTCATGAACAGCACCGCCTGCAGCGGCTTTCCTGATGTTCTCCACATCACAGACACTGTACAAACATGGACCACTCGCAAAAAAGCTCAAGGCTGTGATCAAGTCTGTGAGACACTGTGTCTGCATACAGTATGTGATCCAGTCTGCATACACTATGTGATCCAGTCTGCATACAGTATGTGATCCAGTCTGCATGCACTATGTGATCCAGTCTGCATACACTATGTGATCCAGTCTGCATACAGTATGTGATCCAGTCTGCATGCACTATGTGATCCAGTCTGCATACACTATGTGATCCAGTCTGCATATAGTATGTGATCCAGTCTGCATACAGTATGTGATCTAGTCTGCATGCACTATGTGATCCAGTCTGCATACACTATGTGATCCAGTCTGCATACAGTATGTGAGACGAGCGATGCTCAGCTGCGCCTGTGGTGTTTAATGTACGACTCAAGGAGGTCTCGGCAGAATCTATAGCATGTGTACAGGAAGTCATCATGATGTGAGCTCATACAGGAAGTCATGATGATGATGTGAGCTCATACAGGAAGTCATGATGATGATGTGAGCTCGTACAGGAAGTCATCATGATGATGTGAGCTCGTAAAGGAAGTCATGATGAGGATGTGAGCTCATACAGGAAGTCATCATGATGATGTGAGCTCGTACAGGAAGTCATGATGATGTGAGAACGGATCTTGGCGATCTGAAAGAACTCTCTCCCTATAAAACTAATATAATTAATATCGCTCCTTCATCAATGAGGAAGTGAGCTGCCTTTTTTATCCGGTGGGAGTGGCCAACTTATCCAGTGAGTTTCAGTAAGCCTGCCCTGGAGCAGGTTAAGGGATTTTGATGTGTTGCTATGGTGATTTTTCTAAACTTGCTTTGAAGAACCGAAAAGCCTGACCATCTTATCCTGAAAATTATCCAGCTAACTCAGTAAACCAGGTACGAAGAATAGGGCCCAGGTGGGAGTAGAAGAAGTGAAAGAAAGGTACCTGATACCCTCAGAGGATGAGACACCCGTTGATGCGCTGTTTGTTCAATGCATCTTCTGGTTTGAGGAATGCGGTGGAGAACTGATCAGAATCTCTGCTAAGAGTCTAAACTGCCTTGAGGGAAACACCGTCAGAGTCCTTTGAGTCCTTCATTGAGGAAGAGGACTCAGGCCCAGTCAGGCCCAGTCAGGCTGGGAGCAACGAGTTGCGTACCTGAAACTCATGAACGGTCCTTTTTTCTACTTTGGTGATGACATTTGTTTTTTCATAAGCAACAGTAGTTTTCATGTTGGGAATTCACATATTTAGCGATGAGGTGGTGAATGTTTTAGTGTGACCTTGTTTAGTTTCCACCATTACCACCAATGTAAAAATTGAAATATATTATCTCTATTAATTTAGCAGACCTGAACTGGGAAAATGTTAATTTTATGTTATATTATATCATTTAAATATTATTATTTTAACTTTATCTTTAGCCGGACATTGTTTGCTACAGGTTTTTAATCCTGAATATATTTTTTTATTTTTATTATTGCGTATGAGATTTGAAAAACATAATTAATGTGAATAACGTTAAAGGCTTAAGTTATCATGTTCATGGAGAGAGTGTTCGTCCTGAAACCACAAGGTAGCGGTTCATCCTGTTCTCATAGTTTCATGTTGAAGTGTCCTTGATAAGACACTGCAGCCCCAGAGCTTCACAGCAGCTCACTGCTCCTTCATTACTAAAGATGGTAAAATGCAGAGAATAATTTCCCCACTTTGGGATTAATAAAGGATTATATATAAAAAATAAAAATTCTATATATTCTAAAAAAATGTTTTTAAACGGCATCACCGCCCCACATGGCCCCACAGTTTGAGAACCACTGCCTTACACCAACAGGTACAACAAGACTCACCTTTCCTCAACACTGAGGCAACACCGCCTACAATTACCACTGAAATACAAACCGGTGTGTGTTTCCACTTACAATGTTCATGAGTGTCAGAAGATATTTCTGAATGTGGTCTCGGCCGTGAAAATAATCCACAGCCAATAAAACATGAAAAAGGAAAAAATTTGATTAACCTCTATATTAACGAGTTAATCAACCTCTATGTTAACTAGTTCATTAAGCTTTATGTTAACTAGTTCATTAACCTCTATGTTAACTAGTTAATTCACCTTTATGTTAACTAGTTCATTCACCTATTCACCTATATATTAACTAGTTCATTAACCTACATGTTAACTAGTTAATTAATAGTTCATTAACCTCTATGTGAACTAGTTATTTAACCTTCATGTTAACTAGTTATTTAAACTCTATGTTAACTGGTTCATTAACCTCTATGTTAACTAGTTCCTTAACCTCTATGTTAACTAGGTAATTAACCTCTATGTTAACTAGTTCATTAACAACTATGTTAACTAGTTAATCAACCTCTATGTTAACTAGTTCATTAACTAGTTCATTAACCTATATGTTAACTAGTTCATTAACTAGTTCATTAACCTCTATGTTTACTAGTTCATTCACCTCTATATTAACTAGTTCATTAACCTCTATGTTAACTAGTTAATTATCCTCTATGTGAACTAGTTAATTAACTAGTTCATTAACCTCTATGTGAACTAGTTATTTAACCTTCATGTTAACTAGTTCTTTAAACTCTATGTTAACTAGTTCATTAACCTCTATGTTAACTAGTTAATTCACCTCTATATTAACTACTTCATTAACCTCTATGTTAACTAGTTCATTAACCTCTATGTTAACTAGTTCATTCACCTTTATGTTAACTAGTTTATTAACCTATATATTAACTAGTTAATTAATCTATTTGTTAACTAGTTCATTAACTAGTTCATTAACCTCTATGTGAACTAGTTATTTAACCTTCATGTTAACTAGTTATTTAAACTCTATGTTAACTAGTTCATTAACCTCTATGTTAACTAGTTCATTAACCTCTATGTTAACTAGTTATTTAACCTTCATGTAAACTAGTTCATTAACCTCTATGTTAACTAGTTCTTTAACCTTTATGTTAACTGGTTCATTAACCTTTATTTTAACTAGTTCATTAACCTCTATGTAAACTAGTTCAAAAACCTATGTATTAGCTAGTTCATTAACCTTTATGTTCATTAACTTATATGTTAACTAGTTATTTTACCTTTATGTTAACTAGTTCATTAACCTCTATGTTAACTAGTTAATTAACCTATATGTTAACTAGTTCATTAACCTGTATGTTCATTAACCTCTATGTTAACTAGCTCTTTAAACTATATGCTAACTAGTTCCTTAACCTATATGCTAACGAGTTCATTAACCTCTCTGTTAACTAGTTCATTTACCTTTATGTTCATTAACCTCTATGTTAACTAGTCCATTCAGAGTTTACGCCCTGCAGCTGTAAATATGTTTCCTCTTGTCTCCAACAGGTTCATTGTTTCCCGCCATGGATCCAGGTCTGTCCATCGTCCTTCTGGGACACACAGGAGTCGGTAAAAGTGCTTCAGGAAACACCATCCTTGGGCGGCCAGCGTTTGACTCAAGACAAGCCTTCAGATCGGTGACAACACAGATCTCTGAGGCGACTGAAACTGTGTTTGGGAAACAGATCTCAGTGATCGACACTCCAGGAATATTGGGATCTGAGAGGGAGATTGAGAGATGGTGTCAGGAGCTGCTGCTGTCCTCCAGGCCGTGTGTGTTCCTGGTGGTGTTCAGTGTGGGACGGTTCACCAGAGAGCAAGGGAAGGTCCTGATGGCAGTTAGCAGAGTCCTCGGGCCTCAGATGCTGAATAAGTGTCACCTGCTCTTCACAGGTGGTGATGCTTTAAAGGGCAGGTCTCTGGAGGACTTTATCTGTGAAGATAACGAAACGAAACCACAGGTTGCAACATTTTCAGGGTATCATCTGTTCAACAACGTAAACGGAGGACCGGAACAGGTCCAAGAGCTGCTGATGAAGGCAGGCCACCTCAACCCGGAGCAACCACCTGACTCACCAGGTATCATAAATCATTTCACATATTTGAGTACAGGGTTTAGCCAGAGCCGAGGCTGTGACGGACTCAGGTGATGAAGTCCTGTCTTTGAACCCAAGAGAGCTTGTGGAGCAACATTGTGGCAATGAGCTGTTTCTGGGTGACCACGACCATCCATTACAAAATCTTCTGGCAACACTTCTGTATCCTTCATAGCTCCATCACACGTTTTAGAGGTTCATTGATACATTTGTGTTTCATCTCAAGTACACTTAATTAAACTGTTTTAGCTCTTCCAAGAATCGGCCCTAGACGTGGTGGAGGGCTTCGGGGGCCTCGTTGACACTGTGCTGTTGGGGCAGGGGTGGATTTGGAGGAAAACCTGCCTGATTGGAACCAGAGTGTTTCTTTGTTATTATACTTCTGTGCTCATCATGGATTAGACTTAACAAACCCCATGGTCCAGCAGAGGGTAATTCATAAGTGTTCTCGGTACGAGAACACCCAAGACAAAAGTCCTATGATCGACTTTGTGGTTGTATCATGAGATCTGCAACTGTATGGACACTCGGGTGAGTTGGTCTCCTTGCAGCCCGTCAAGAGGGTCTCCTGTCTATCAAGAGGGTCTCCTTGCAACTGATGTGGTTATGTCGGCTCCTTCAGACCATGACCTTCAGCAGCACAGGGGCGGTAATCAGAGAGACTGAAAAGGTCGGGATGAGAGTTAGACCTTCCAAGTCTGAGGCCATGGTTCTTCACCAGAATACTCCCTCTGGGCTTGGAGTTAGTCAAGGACTCCAAGAGGGTGAAGCAGAGCATCGGATCAGCAGGCAGATTGGTGCCAGCCAAGTCCTGGACAGATATAGTTCAGAGCATGTTGATGTGGTTCTGATCAGGATCCTCCCTTTAGAGGTTTCCCAGGCATCTAACCTCATGTAACCTGCTGTCAATGGGACGCCAGAAAAGACACTTTTGAGGACTTGTGATTAAAAACTGCTGCTGCTTCAGCATCTGGGCACTCACTGTGTTCTCTCTCTTCCAGCGAATGCTTTCAGAGAAAGGAGGGTCGTCCTGCTCGGACTACCTGGAGGAGGAAGGAGTTCATCAGGCAACACCATCCTGGGATCAGAGGTGTTTAAATCAGGCTGTGGCTTTGATTCAGTCAGTACTGAGAGCGTTTCTCAGTCAGCCCTCGTGGAGGGTTGTAAGGTCACAGTGGTCGACACTCCAGGATTCACTGATGAAGTTCTGACTCCTGAGCAGCTGTACCAGGATATCATGAAGAAGATTATAACAGCCAGTCCTGCACCACATGCCTTCGTCATTGTGGTCAGAATAAGAACCATCACCAACGCTGACCTCCAACTGTTTGAGCTTCTTCCAAAGCTGTTCACCAGCGAGGCTTTGAAGAACTCCGTGGTTCTTTTTACTCATGGAGACGCGCTGAAGGACCAGAGCATGGAGGAGATGATCCAGTCCAACCCTCATGTGTCACAGCTGGTCTCCTTGTGTGGTGGTAGATACTGTGTGTTTGACAACAGAGCCAATAGGGAACGAGAGCAGGTCAGAAGCTTCCTGACTAAAGTAGATGAGATGGTCACAGCTAATGGTGGACAACACTTCACCAGCGACATGCTCAAGAGCACTCAGTCAGGCGGTCGTGCTGCTGGCAGAGTTTACAGAACATGGGGAGTCATTTGTCGCTTTGTAAAGTTCCACAAGTCTAAAATCTTTGGTTTCTCACTGATTCTGACTGTGATTGCAGTCCGACGCATGAATAATGAAATAATCTGGAATAGCTGAACTAACTATGAAACCGCCTCACGCGTTCCCATCTCAGTGTCGGAGGCATTTTAAAACAAAATCATCATCAGATAACAAGTTGATGTAATGGGCGTGGTTGTGACCCCCAAACCTAAAGGTGTAAACTTCACTCCTCCAACACGCGTTCTGTATGTAGCTCCACTCTTCTGACACATTACGTGTCATTATTATACATTATTATGAACACAAACTAAACAATAATCCAAAGATTGAACAACTGAATCAGAATCGATCATCAGAGGACTCGTGTGTGTTAATAAGTTGATCTTTAGTCATGACCTTTGACCTCTGCTGTGTTACAACCAGCTGCACAGCGAGGCATGTCTGCTGCACCATTTCAAACTCTCTGTTCACATCTCTTCATGTCATTATTGATTTGTTTCTCATGGATTCACAAGTTATTGATTTGAGCTTCTACTGAAAATGAATGAGCTGTAATGAATCAATGAATTAATAAATGTTCAGCTTTTAGAGGTTGTTGTTTATGTTCTTGTTGGTTTTCTCTATAAATGACTTTGGCTCATTTCATAACATTTCTACATGAATGAAGTTTGAACCTTTTATTTCTTTATGTATCTCATCATGATGTCAGTTTTAATGAGTGATGATGTCATCAGAATAGAAACAATGGCAGGTGTTGATTATTGGAAGTTTTTGATTCATTATAATAATTCAATAACATATAAAACTGAAAGTATTCAACTTTGTATTCTATTGGAGGATTTGTTCAACATGATTCTGAGATATATGATAATGTGATGATCCGTTTGATTGATGTAATGATTTCATACAAATAAACCATGAACAAACACGTAAAATGTTGACAAGAAACAGACTTCAACAGGTTTTTATAAACACCACCGACAGTATTTATGTAGTACTTATACATATAACAAGGCTCAGGTACCTGCTGTCACAGTATTTTTGTAGTACTTATACACATAACAAGGCTCAGGTACCTGCTGGCACAGTATTTATGTAGTACTTATACACATAACATATATACATATATATTTATATATAGATATTTATATTTATACCAAGATATTTTTATTTATATAGATATATTTATACATATACAGATATTTATATGTATATAGAGATATTTATATATATGTTTATATTTATAAAGATATTTATATGTATAAATAGATATTTATACGTATATATAGATATGTATATATAGATATTTATACGTATATATTTATATAGAGGAGCAAAAGCAGAAACAACCTGTATACCCAATGAAGTGTCTATATTTCACCATTTAAACATTACAAGTTGAGTAACACTGATTCAACATCTTCCAGAAACAACTGACGGTCCAATAAAAAGCTTTGAAGGAGTTCATTAGTAAACGATGTTGTTGACATCTGATCTCAGACCAGCTGGAAGGACTTCTTCTCTTCAGAGCACAGTGATCTGCTCCTCCTCCTCCTCTTCCTCCTCCTCCTCCTCCCTCTCAGGCGTCTGAAGGAAACAATTACAACGTCTCAAATGTGGTTGAATTTATTCATATTCTATGTATAAATATATAACTTGTATATTACCCTGTTTACACCTGGCAATAACATGCCTGATATATATATAAATATATATATATATATATATATATATATATATATATATATATATATATATATATATATATATATATATATATACACACACACACACGTGTTGGGAAAATACTCACCAGAAACAGCAGCGTATGGTGGATGATGAACTCTCTGGTGAGTCGGAGCAGATCCTGGTTCAGAGTCTGAAACAGAGTGGGGACCAGAACCAGAGCCAGGTTCTGAGCCGACATCCTGTTGACCTGAGAGAACACCTGGACCCTGAGGAGGAGAACTGAAGTGAACTCATGTGGATCCTGGTGCTCGGTTTGAACTGCTTACAGCTGCTAACGGCAGACACACTTCAACTTCCTTCAGAGCTTCCAGTTAAAATGACAATTCAGCTGCTTTCATCATGTACAGACCTCTCAGTTGTTCTCATCTGACACTTCAGCTGCTTTCATCATGTACAGACCTCTTAACTAGTTCTCATCT
The DNA here is from genome assembly GCF_910589615.1 of Taurulus bubalis. Lineage (NCBI taxonomy): Eukaryota > Metazoa > Chordata > Actinopteri > Perciformes > Cottidae > Taurulus > Taurulus bubalis. The sequence goes on along the minus strand of NC_136590.1, from coordinate 249,618 downwards.
GACACTTCAGCTGCTTTCATCATGTACAGACCTCTCAGTTCTCATCTGACACTTCAGCTGCTTTCATCATGTACAGACCTCTCAGTTGTTCTCATCTGACACTTCAGCTGCTTTCATCATGTACAGACCTCTTAACTAGTTCTCATCTGACACTTCAGCTGCTTTCATCATGTACAGACCTCTCAGTTCTCATCTGACACTTCAGCTGCTTTCATCATGTACAGACCTCTCAGTCTGTTCTCATCTGACACTTCAGCTGCTTTCATCATGTACAGACCTCTCAACCAGTTCTCATCTGACACTTTCTAACCTTTTAACGTTCACACTTCGACACACTTCAACTCATGTGGTTATCACGTTCAAGAAGACTTAGGAAATATGAAAATATGTGTGTGTGTGTGTGTGTGTGTGTGTGTGTGTGTGTGTGTGTATGAGAGTGTGAGTGTGTGTGTGTGTGTGTGAGTGTGTGTGTGTGTGTGTGTGTGTGTGTTACATGTAAAAGTGTCCAAACAGTGCGTTCAGTGTTGCTCGGTTGTCGTCAGGCAGTTGTCGTAGTAACCGTCGGTAGTCTGAAAACCTGGAGCGTTCATCTGTAATCACTGAGAGAGAAAATATGATTATTATATTATTACTACTGTAGTATTACTACTGTTACTACTATAGTATTACTACTGTTACTACTGTATTACTACTGTTACTACAGTAGTATTACTGTTACTACTATAGTAATACTACTGTTACTACTATATTACTACTGTTACTACAGTAGTATTACTGTTACTACTGTTACTACTGTATTACTACTTTTACTACTGTATTACTACTGTTACTACAGTAGTAATACTACTGTTACTACTGTAACTACAGTAGTATTACTGTTACTACTGTTACTACTGTAGTATTAATGTTACTACTGTTACTACTGTTACTACTGCTATAACTGTTACTGTTACTACTGTAGTATTACTACTGTTACTACTGTTACTACTGCTATAACTGTTACTGTTACTACTGTAGTATTACTACTGTTACTACTGTTACTACTGTAGTGTTACTACTGTAGTATTACTACTGTTACTAATGGTACTACTGCAGTATTACTAGTGTTACTAATGCAGTATTTGTACTGTTAATACTACTATTACTACTGTAGTACTGTTTTACTAATGTTAGTACTCAGTATTACTACTGTTACTACTACTATTACTATGGCAGTTTTACTACTGTTACTACTGTTACTAACCCTGTGGACTTACCACCCGCAGGGACAAGCATCGGGGTCGGGTGCTATGTGGACCGGGCGGCGGGCCAGGCAGGAGACCTGGGCGAGCCGATCGCCTGCAGCATAGACTAGCTCTAAGGACGTGGAACGCCACCTCGCGAGCGGGGAAAGAGCGGGAGCTGGTGCAGGAGGTGGAGCGTTACCAGCTAGATATAGTTGGGCTCACCTCCACGCACAGCATGGGCTCTGGAACCAAGCTCCTGGAGAAGAGTTGGTCTTTGTCCTTTTCTGGAGTCGACCAGGGTGAGAGGCGCCGGGCGGGAGTGGGGATCGAGCCCCCGGCTGAGCACCGCTGTATTGGAGTTTTCCCCGGAGAACGAGAGGTTCGCCTCCCTGCGCCTACGGGTTGCGGGGAGTAAGGCTCTGACTGTTGTTTGTGCTTATGCACCGAACAGCATTTCAGAGTATCTGGCCTTCTTGGAGTCGGTGGGAGGGTCTTGGAAAGGGCGCCGCCTGCCGACTCCATAGTTCTCCTGGGAGACTTCAACGCTCACGTGGACAATGACAGAGAAACCTGGCGGGGCGTGATTGGGAGGAACGGCTTGCCCGATCTGAACCCGAACGGTGTTTCATTCTTGGACTTCTGTGCTAGCCACAGTTTGTCCAAAACGAACACCATGTTCGAGCATAAGGTGGCTCATAAGTGTACTTGGTACCAGAACACCTTAGGCCGGAGATCAATGATCGACTTTGTAGTCGTATCATCTGATCTGCGGCCGTATGTCTTGGACACTCGGGTGAAGAGAGGAGCAGAGCTGTCAACTGATCACCACCTGGTGGTGAGTTGGATCAGATGGCGGGGGAGTCAGCTAGAAAGACCTGGCAAGCCCAAACATGTAGTGAGGGTGAACTGGGAACGTCTGGCAGAGGATCCTGTCTGGGAGGTCCTCAACTCCCACCTCCGGAAGAGCCTCTCACACATCCTGAGGTTGGACATGGAATCCGAGTGGACCATGTTCAAAGCCTCTATTGTGGACGCGGCCGCAAGGAGCTGCGATCAGAAGGTCATCGGTGCCTGTCGTGGCGGCAACTCGAGAACCCAGTGGTGGACACGGGGGGTGAGGGAAGCCGTCAAGCTGAAGAAGGAGGCCTTTTGGGACTGGTTGGCCCAGGGGTCTCCTGAAGCAGCTGACAGGTACCGGCAGGCCAGAAGGGCTGCAGCTGTGGTTGTCGCGGATGCTAAAACTCGGCATGGGAGTAGTTCAGGGAGGCCATGGAGAAGGACTTTCGGTTGGCCTCAAGGAGGTTCTGGCAAACCATCCGGCGGCTCAGGAAGGGAAAGCAGGGCAGAGCGCTTTGAGGAACTCCTAAACTCGGCCAACATGTCCCCCGGAGAGATGGCAGCGCCTGAAGTCTTTGGGGTGGTTGCACCCGTATCCTTGGCAGAGGTCGCTATGGTAGTCAAAAAGCTCCTTGGTGGATGATATCCGCCCTGAGATGCTGAAAGCACTGGACACTGTTGGGCTGTCTTGGCTGACACGCCTTTTCAGTGTTGCATGGGGGTCGGGAACAGTGCCCATGGACTGGCAAACCGGGGTGGTGGTTCCCATCTTCAAGAAGGGGGCCGGAGAGTGTGCTCGAACTATCGTGGCATCACACTGCTCAGCCTCCCGGGAAAAGCTTATGCCAGGGTGCTGGAAAGGAGGCTCCGCTTGTCGAACCTCAGATTCAAGGCGAACAGTGCGGATTTCATCCCGGCCGTGGAACAGTGGACCAGCTCTTTCCCCTCGCAAGACTACTGGAGGTGTCCTGGGAGTTTGCCCAACCAGTCTACATGTGCTTTGTAGACCTGGAGAAGGCTTTCGACCGGGTCCCTCAGGGGTTTTTGTGGGGGGTGCTGCGGGAGTATGGGGTGCCGGACCCATTGACACGGGCCAACCGGTCTCTGTAAGCCTGCAGTAGGAGCTGTGTTCGTATCCTGCGCAATAAGTCAGACACGTTCCCGGTGGGTGTTGGCCTCCGCCAGGGCTGCCCTTTATCACCGGTCCTGTTCGTGACCTTCATGGACAGGATATCTAGGCGCAGCCAGGGGGCGGAGAGGATCCGGTTCGGGAGTCTCGGGATCGCCTCTCTGCTGTTCGCGGATGATGTGGTCCTGTTTGCCTCCTCGGACCGTGACCTCCAGCATTCACTGGGGCGTTTTGCAGCCGAGTGTGAAGCGGCAGGGATGAGAGTTAGCGCCTCCAAATCTGAGGCCATGGTGCTCTGCCGGAAACCGGTGGATTGCTCCCTCCAGGTGGGGACAAACTGCCTACCCCAAGCGAAGGAGTTCAAGTATCTCGGGGTCTTGTTCACGAGTGAGGTTAAGGTGGAGCGGGAGATCGACAGGCAGATCGGTGCGTCTGCAGCAGTAAAACAGGCGCTGTACCGGTCCGTCTTGGTGAAGAGGAGCTGAGCCGGAAGGCAAAGCTCTCCATTTACTGGTCGGTCAACGTTCCAACCCTCACCTATGGCCACGAACTCTGGGTAGTGACCGAAAGAACGAGGTCTTGAATACAGGCGGCCGAAATGCGGCCGAAATGACCTGCTGCCACCGCGACCTGACCCCGATAAGCGGTTGAAAATAGATGGATGGACTACTGTTACTACTGCAGTATTACTACTGTTACTACTACTATTGTCATAGTTTACTGCCTTACCAATACTTTGCGGTACAAGTACATGTAGTATTACATGTACAGGGTACTGACCTGCAGCGTGCATCCATTGCTGTCTGTCTCTGTCAGGGAGCAAACTCTCCCGCTGGCGGACATATTGTTTGAGGGCGGCGCCAGCATCCAACACACCCTGCTCGTCACTCTCCAGAGGGGCGGAGTCAGGTGATGTCATCAGAGCCTCCACCAATCGGGTGACTTTGGATGACAGACCACAGCGGCGATACACGCCATCCACCTTCAGCCCTGAGAGACGGCAGACGGACAGAGACAGAATGTCCCATAAGTCTTTGCAGGTTTGTAGTTTTCTGCTCAGTGTTTAGAATATCTGAAAAGAACAAAGGGTGCAGCTATGCACACATTTCTACATGAAGATATATTTATAAACACGTATAAATAAATCAGAACAAGGTCAGTAAACTACAAGTAGCCTACATATCTAACAGGAAGTGACTGTTCTGTGACTTCATTCTTTGAGGGCAGCTGAAAACTGTCCGTCTTGACACAGTTTTTGACTCCGCCCCTGATGAAGATGATGATGATGATGATGCTGTCGTCTCTTTATAGCGAGTCTGATGTTCAGTAACGTTTGTCAGGATAGCAAAGCAGCAGAGGACCGCATGCTCCACTAGGAAGCATCTTAGAGTTCTACCATGCACAAATATGCAATGTGTGTATTTATATTTACTACTCCGTGAAACACAATGTTTAAGAAGGTAGACTGAATGTCTGTATGGTCTTTGTTAGAAAAGAATACATATACATACATATATATATATATATATATATATATATATATATATATATATATATATATATATATATATATATATATATATATATATATATATATATATATATATACAGAAATACAGAAATGTATATTTGCATATATAAATATATACAGAAATATAAAAATGTATACAGTACCGGTCAAAAGTGTTTTAGAACACCTCAATTTCTCCATTTTTTATTGAAATGTACACAGTTTAATTTCTCAATGTACTCTGAAATTAAAGCATAGAACAAATAAACAATTGGAGATAAAAAATAAATCATGGAATCGTTTTGTTTAACAAAATGTAATCTACATGTTTGACTCATCAAAGTAGCCACCTTTTGCAGATATACCAGTGGTGGCCCTCAGGGCCCGTAAGCTGGCCTAAACACAAAGTTATAGCTATTTTATAATTTAAGTGTTTTTCACAAATACACTACATGCATTATAATAATTTTTCCATAATAGCTTATTTTCTCATTGCACAGCTCCTGTCTTCCTCTGTTGTTCTGCCTTCAGCCTGCAGCGCTGCAGCTGGTTTTAAGGAGAGTTTCATCCAATCAGATTTCTCTCCTGTGTCTCTATGTCAGCAAAGCAGTTTAAGCCTTTGCAGATTAAAGTACACGGGAGTGGACGCTGTGGTTGATTGTCATGGACTTCAACAAATCACCTGTGAAATGGCGTGGACATATGTGATTGGTCAGTGGCCCAGCGTGACCACTAACATGCACTGTGATTGGTCAGTGGGGCAGCGTGACTTCTGTCAACGAAAGAAGGAGAAGAAGAAGCTAGAAGCTATAACCTAGAACATCAGGGTGAAGCCTGAGAAACGGACTTGCTGGTGGATTTACTGATGACGCCTTTCCCACAGAGGGTTATGTGCGTCTGGTGAGTGAAATGCTGGTTGTGTTACTGTCTTTACATCTGCAGTCGTATTTAGTCATAAACAAGCTACAGCGTGTTGCTGCTGCTGGTCGAGCCGGGACCGGGGCTGGCCCCGCCTCTCCCCGCGCCAAGCTCTTGTGTGTGCAGTGTTTTAGTGCTGCGGTTTTGTTGGATTGTTTTGTTACAACAAAATGTGACTGGTTGTTGATTTGGACAACATGCATTGTCCGTTAATGACGCAGCGCCTCTCGGTCGGATGCCTCCAACCAAGAAGCGCTGCGTCATTGCACATTGCTCCACGGAGTGTTCGCTGTTATAAATAAAGCGCCTTTTATTAACAGGTCGGTCCACACCATGTGACCTTTTTCCCCCCAGTCCGCCCCTGATGTGGACTATACAGCACTGAAGGCCTAGGTTGAAGACTAACATATATATATATATATATATATATATATATATATATATATATATATATATATATATATATATATATATATATATATATTTGAGAATACAAACCAGCCTCACCAAACGTTGTGATGTGGGAGATGCAGCGCTCGATGGCCGGTGGGACCGAGCCCCTCGAGACCGCGTCCACCACCGGGTACAGACGCTGACTAGCTGATCGCTGATTGGCTGCAGTAGGACGCTGACCAGCTGAGCTCTGATTGGCTGCAGGAGAACGCTGACCAGCTGAGCTCTGATTGGTCACAGCTCTCTGCAGGTGGCTGAACCAGGACCGACAGCTGTTCTGCTCCTCGAACCGCACTGACACATTCCTGGTGAGAACAAGATGCATCCTGGGATGTCACGTACGCCTGGCGACCTCAGCCAATCAGAAGTCAGCAAATATTAGGAATTCAATTAAGAATCACCTGTCTGCCGTCACTATGGTGATGGTGTTTTCAGATGGATCCATTTCTGAAAAAGACTTTTAGATTTAGGGAACCGAGCACCATCACTGGTACTAAATACTACTTCATTCTTAATAATACTTCATTCTTAATAATACTTTATACTTTATAATACTTAATTATTTATAATACTTCATTCTTTATAATACATATTAATACTAAATAATACCTAATACTTCATAATACATATTAATACTTCATTCTTATTAATACGTGATACTTAATAATACATATTCCTACGTATTATCATTGGTGACCCTCAGGGCCTGTACGTCTTCTCTGCTGGCCTAAACACAATCACAAAGTTATAGCTATTTTATCATTTAATTGTTTTTCACAAATGCACTACATGTATTATAATTATGTTTTCCCTATCAGCTTATTTTCTCATGTCGCAGCTCCTGTTTTCCTCTGTTGCTCTGCTTCAGCCTGCAGCGCTGCTTCTAGTGCAGCTGGTTTTAAGGAGAGCTCTCATCCAATCAGATTTCACCTCTATGTCTCTATGGAAGCAGAGCGGACCGAAGCCTTCTAGCTGGTCTTTGCAGATTAAAGTACACGTTGACGTTGTTGTGATGTCATAGTCCTCAACCAATCAGATCTTTAGTTTGACATGCTGGGCGTGTCCTTTGACGTGCCAGCGCCTGCGAGGTGGCGTCAGCGCTAACATGCGCTGTGATTGGTCAGTGGGCCAGCAGGGCTTTAGTCAACAGAAAGCTAGCTAGCTGCTAGCTGCTTGCCCCTAGATATGCTGCTATACACCTAGACTGCTGGGGGACATTTTAGGATACACTGAGCTCCTGCCTCCTGCCCCTACCTCCTGCCTCCTTCCTCCTACCTCCTACCTCCTGCCTCCTTCCTCCTACTGCACCTCCTGCCTCCTGCCATCTGCCATCTGCCTCCTTCTTCCTGCCTCCTGCCTCCTTCCTCCTACTTCCTGCCTCCATCCATCTGCCTCCTTCCTCCTGCCTCCTTCCTCCTACTTCCTGCCTCCATTCATCTGCCTCCTTCCTCCTGCCTCCTGCCATCTGTCTCCTGCCTTGTGTGTGTGTGTGTCTGTGTGTGTGCCATGCTGAGTGTGTGTGTGTGTACCATGGTGTGTGTGTGTGCGTCTGTGTGTGTACCATGCTGAGTGAGTGTGTGGAGGTCCATCCTCAGAGGCTGTTGTGTGAGTCTGTTGACGGGGTGCAGACTGACTCCGTCCTCCAACAGCAACAACCAGGCGTCAGAACGACTTGAGGCTCCGCCCACTTCAACTACACGCACTTTACTGACTGCAGAAGCTCCGCCCACCTCTGCATAAGACACACCCCCTGGGAGAATCACCTGGAAACAAAAACTCAGGTTACACTAATGACTAGAAAATGTGTTGTACTAATAACTAGAAAATGTGTTGTACTAATAACTAGAACCCAGGTTATACTAATAAGTAAAACCCATGTTATAATAATAACTAGAACCCAGGTTATAATAGTAACTACAATCCAGGTTATACTAATAACTATAACCCAGGTTATCATAATAACTAGAACCCAGGTTGTACTAATAATTAGAACCCTGGTTATAATAATAACTACACCTCTGGTTATAATAATAACTAGAACCCAGGTTATAATAATAACTACACCTCCGGTTATATTGATATCTAGGCCCCAGGTTATACTAATAACTAGAACCTAGGTTATATTTTTATCTAGAACCCAGGTTATAATAATAACTAGAACCAAGGATATAATAATAACTAGAACCCAGGTTATAATAATAACTAGATTCCAGGTTGTACTAATAACTAGAACCCAGGTTATAATAATAACTAGAACCCAGGTTGTACTAATAATTAGAACCCTGGTTATAATAATAACTACACCTCTGGTTATATTGATATCTAGAACCCAGGTTATAATAATAACTACACCTCTGGTTATACTAATAACTAGAACCCAGGTTATACTAATAACTAGAACCCAGGTTAAAATACTTGTGTTATTCTACTAACTAGAACAAAGGGTCTCTGGATATTGGATTTGCATGAGGGAATTACCCACAATTCATTTGACTTAATATGAAGGATGTAACACGGTATATAAAGAGACTAAATTACACTCATCAACCGTTTCTCTTCATTTTGTTTCCTCTTGTGAGGAAAGAGCCTGAAGCTGAAGCCTGCAGCTGAAGCCTGAAGCTGAAACCTGAAGCCTGAAGCCTGAAGCTGAAGCCTGAAGCTAAAGCCTGCAGCTGAAGCCTGAAGCTAAAGCATGCAGCTGAAGCCTGAAGCTGAAATCTGAAGCCTGAACCCTGAACCCTGAAGCTGAAGCTGAAGCTGAACTCTGAAGCTGAAGCCTCTCACTCTGAACCTTCTCCAGGTGACCCAGTGAGTCCCTGAGGGTTCAGGTCTTGAGGTCTTAGGGGGCCCTGGGGCTGGGGCTCAGTACCTTCAGGATGTGGACCAGGTGGCTCAGCAGCGCCTCCTCGGTGTCGGCAGCACAGATCAGCTGATCATTCAGAGTCACCACCTCAAACCCAGGAGTCGGTCTGAAAACACACAGAGGTACACAAGTTACACAAAGTACACAAGGTACACAAAGTAGGTACAAGGTACACAAAGTAGTAAATCATTTGGTTATTGATATCAGATCCTTCAGTCTCCACCAGAGGGAGCAGTGACCTTTATTTACTTTCTCTTTGTCACCATTTTAAAGCAGGAGTACTGGTAGTACTACTGGTAGTATCAGTAGTATCAGTGGGATTAGTAGTTTAGAAGTATTTGTATCATTAGTAATAGTATCATGTGTATTAGTATCAGTAGTATCAGTGTGATTAGTAGTTTGAGTGTATTTGTATCATGAGTACTAGTACCATGAGTATTAGTACCATGAGTATTCGTACCATGAGTACTAGTACCATGAGTATTAGTACCTATGTGTCAGTAGTATCAGTGTGCTAGTACCATGAATACTTGTACCAGTATCAGTAGTATCAGTGTACTGGTACCATGGGTACTACTACCAGTATCAGTAGTATCAGTGTACTAGTACCATGAGTACTAGTGTATCAGTAGTATTAGTGTACTGCTACCATGAGCACTACTACCAGTATCAGTAGTATTAGTGTACTGGTACCATGAGTACTAGTGTATCAGATACTAGTACCATGAGTACTAGTTTATCAGTAGCATCAGTGTACTAGTACCATGAGTACTAGTGTATCAGTAGTATCAGTGTACTGGTACCATGAGTACTAGTGTACAGTAGCATCAGTGTATTAGTACCATGAGTACTAGTGTACAGTAGCATCAGTGTATTAGTACCATGAGTACTAGTGTACAGTACTTACCTGTCGTTGAGGAACACAGACAGAACTTCTCTCAAGTCCAGAACGTCACAAGCAGCCGAGTCGTTCTCCAACGAGAAGAGGAAACGATCTTCCTCCAGTTTACCATGAAGCTCCTCCTCTTCCTCACCTGCACACACACACACACACACACACACACACACACACACACACACACACACACAACAATAATACAGCAACTTGTTCATCAATTTGCACATTTGCAGTAATAGTTATGTTAGTAATATTATTATCAGTTAGCCTACCTGAGGGGGTGGAGTCAGGTCTCTGGTTCAGGTGAGGTGGGACGTCTGATGAAAACAAGAAACTACTGAGAAACTACTAGTACTACTAACTATTGATGCTATTGATACACACTAATGTACTTACATGCTCATGTACTATATGTGTGTTACGCGTGTGTTTGTGTGCACCTGTGTGTGTGTGTATTGTGTGCGTATGGACCTGTGTGTGTGTGTGTGTACCTGTGTTTGTGTATGTGTACCTGTGTTTGTGTGTGTGTATCTGTGTGTGTACCTGTGTGTATGTACCTGTGTGTGTACATGTGTGTGTGTGTGTGTGTGTACTTGTGTGTATGCACCTGTGTGTGTACCTGTGTTTGCGTGTGTGTACCTGTGTGTATGTACCTGTGTGTGTGTGCACCTGTGTTTGTGTACCTGTGTGTGTACCTGTGTGTTTGTGTACCTGTGTGTTTGTGTACCTGTGTGTGTTTGTCCCTGTGTGTGTGCACATGTGTGTATGTACCTGTGTGTGTGTGGACCTGTGTGTGTGTGTGTCTGTGAATGTGTATGTGTGTGTGTATGTGTGTGTGTGTGTGTGTGTGTGTGTGTGTGTGTGTGTGTACCTGTGTACTCGTTGAGGCGGAGCAGCTCTGTCTGCAGAGCCTGTCCGGCCCTCTCAGCCAGCAGGATGGGGGCGGGGCTCTGAGGGTCTGACGGACACACCTGCACAGGTAAGCTCAGTCAGAGACAGGCTCGTTATGAAAAGCTGCGGCATCATCATCATCATCATCATCATCATCATCATCATCATCATCATCATCATCATCTTTAGTAGTTTACTGACCTCGTTCTGAATTATTTATGTGTGTTTATGAATATATATTCATGTAGAAATGTGTGTGTAGCTGCATCCTTTGTTCTTTTGATATTTTGATCAGGATAGAACCATTTTCGTGGTTCCAACCCATCCGGAAGTCCAGAAGCAAATTGGTGATCCAGACGAGGTAGTGAGCCAGACGAGGTATGATCCAGACGAGGTAGTGAGCCAGACGAGGTAGTGAGCCAGACGAGGTATGATCCAGACGAGGTAGTGAGCCAGACGAGGTAGTGAGCCAGACGAGGTAGTGAGCCAGACGAGGTATGATCCAGACGAGGTAGTGAGCCAGACAAGTGTGTGTGTGTGTGTGTGTGTGTGTGTGTGTGTGTGTGTGTGTGTGTGTGTGTGTGTGTGTGTGATCATTAGTGTAGACATTAGATGAGTTATGACTCTCCACCTTTGCTCCTGAGCAGATCAGAGACATCGTTTCTTCTACGTCGTCTCCACAAACCACCTGACGCAGCCTCTGAAAGACACACACACACACACACACACACACACACACACACACACACACACACACACACACATTTCCTATAATTCCTATAGTGAGATTGTGTATTCTATGTGCATATTACATGCTTCATTTATATATATATATATATATATATATATATATATATATATATATATATATATATATATATATATATATATACGTATATATATACGTATATATATATACGTACATATATATATTATAATAGTGTATATATATATATACACTATTATAATAGATGTAATATATAAGACAATATATATATATATATACGTATATATATACGTACATATATATATTATAATAGTGTATATATATATACACTATTATAATAGATATAATATATAAGACAATATATATATATACATATATACGTATATATATATATATATATATATATATATATATATATATATATATATATATATATTGTCTTATATATTACATCTATTATAATAGTGACTGAGTCAGACCTGCTCCATCAGAGCGGGGGAGGAGCTGAGGGCGTGTCTTCGTCGGTAGCAGCCCTTGCTGTATTTGTCCTGGATGAACTTTGACCTCTCTTCGTCGGACGACCCCGGAGTCAGCAGCTCCGCCGCCGGCACCGCGGGAGCCCACACCTGATTGGCCAGCCAGTTACCATAGGTAACAAACAGCTGGGAGGGAAAGGTTAAAGGTCATGAATGAAATTCAGTCCCCCTTTACCTGTATGAGTGGTTCAGTCCCCCCCTCACCTGTATGAGTGGTTCAGTCCCCCCCCTCACCTGTAAGAGTGGTTCAGTCCCCCCCTCACCTGTATGAGTGGTTCAGTACTCCCCCTCTCCTGTATGAGTGGTTCAGTCCCCCCTCACCTGTATGAGTGGTTCAGTCCCCCCCCCCCTCACCTGTATGAGTGGTTCAGTCCCCCCTCACCTGTATGAGTGGTTCAGTCCCCCCTCACCTGTATGAGTGGTTCTGTCCACACCTTGCTGTCCATCTTCAGACTGCGTACCTTGGACAGGTTGCTACCCAGAGCTCGATGCTGACCTGCAAACAGACCTCATGATAAACCCTCATGTGGCAAAGCAGCAGGAAAAACGGACTAGAAACTGGGCCCTGAATGCATCGTCTTTAGCAAACAAAGAGAACCGGGAAGTGTTCCTGACCCTCTGGACAGGAAGTGTTCACGACCCTCTGGACAGGAAGTGTTCCTGACCCTCTGGACAGGAAGTGTTCACGACCCTCTGGACAGGAAGTGTCCACGACCCTCTGGACAGGAAGTGTCCACGACCCTCTGGATAGGGAGTGTCCACGACCCTCTGGACTCATCGTCCAAATGTAATAAACACATCGGCCTCTCTCAATACCAAGAACGCTCAGTACAGACTTGTGTTCTTTTGGAGTCTGGTGTTTGGGAGTCTGGTCTTGGGAGTCTCGCAAGTCCACGAGGACACAAGTCAACGAGGACACAAGTCCACGAGGACACGAGTCCACGAGGACACAAGTCCATGAGAACACAAGTCCACGAGGGCACAAATCCACGAGAGCGCAAGTCCAAGAGAGCGCAAGTCCAAGAGAGCTTAAGTCCACGAGGACACAAGTCCACAAAGACACAAGTCCACGAGGACACGAGAGCACAAGTCCACCAGGACACAAGTCCACGAGGACACAAGTCCACGAAGACACAAGTCCACGAGGAGCTCTGACCTCCGGCCTACAGAGGCTGTGTGGTAGGTCATGTGATCGTACCTGCACAGGTGTGACAGACGACCAGCAGCAGGTTGACTGACGCCCACTCAGGATTGGCCGAGCCGCAGTCGCCGCACACTTTGTTGTCGGGATTCTCCCAGAGACGCAGCGCCACCTGGCTGCTGGACAGAGCACTGCAGATGAAGGAGGACAGGCCGTCCAGCCAGACGGACAGCTCCTTCGACGAATCAACAGACAGGCTGCAGGAGGGGGCAGGCCAGGGAGAGGCAGGGGGCGGAGTCACATATAAACAGAGGGCGGGGCCACGGAGAGACAGGGGGCGGGGCCACATAGAGACAGGAGGCGGGGTCACGGAGAGACAGGGGGCGGGGCCACATAGAGACAGAGGGCGGCCACAGAGAGACAGGAGAAATAAGAAAAAGAAAGAACGTTATGACCTAATGACACAGACAGGTGATCAGATATACGAGTATTCACACAACATAGACAGACAGACAGACAGACAGAGAGACAGACAGACAGACAGACAGACAGACAGACAGAGAGACAGACAGACAGACAGACAGACAGGTCGTACCTGAAGCTCCGGTATGGCGTGATCAGGGTAAAGGAGTGCTTCCCTGTAGACTTCACTGAGGCCACGTTCAGCGGGACCAGGAAGGAGGCGATGCCCAGCGTGAAGCCCTCCCTGTTGGGGTACACCCAGAGGTCGTGACCCCAGACGGCGGCATAGGCCCGGCTCCGCGGGTCCTTGATGGTGATTGGTCCGTGGAGTTCCGGGGGGGAGGGGCTTGGCTGGCCTCGAGCGGCGAGCAGAGACGTGACCCAACCTCTCTGAACCTCTGAGAGACGGAAACAACAACCTCATTACCTGGTCCTCAGACCCAGACCTGGTCCTCTAGAGTCCACTACAGTCCTCTAGAGTCCACTAGAGTCCACTACAGTCCTCTAGAGTCTACTACAGTCCTCTAGAGTCCACTACAGTCCTCTACAGTCCACTACAGTCCTCTCGAGTCCACTAGAGTCCTCTACAGTGCTCTACAGTCCTCTACAGTCCACTACAGTCCTCTATAGTCCTCTATAGTCCACTACAGTCCTCTATAGTCCTCTATAGTGCTCTACAGTCCTCTACAGTCCTCTACAGTCCACTACAGTCCTCTATAGTCCTCTATAGTCCACTACAGTCCTCTATAGTCCTCTATAGTCCTCTACAGTCCACTACAGTCCTCTAGAGTCCACTAGAGTCCACTACAGTCCTCTATAGTCCTCTACAGTCCTCTAGAGTCCACTACAGTCCTCTATAGTCCTCTATAGTCCTCGACTGTCCACTACAGTCCTCTATAGTCCTCTATAGTCCACTACAGTCCTCTATAGTCCTCTATAGTCCTCTACAGTCCACTACAGTCCACTAGAGTCCACTATAGTCCTCTATAGCCCTCTACAGTCCTCTACAGTCCACTACAGTCCTCTAGAGTCCTCTAGAGTCCACTACAGTCCACTACAGTCCTCTAGAGTCCTCTACAGTCCACTACAGTCCACTACAGTCCTCTACAGTCCTCTACAGTCCACTACAGTCCACTACAGTCCTCTAGAGTCCTTTACAGTCTCTTACCCACGTTGTGAGCCATGAAGTCGTAATGCTTCTTCCTGAAGTAAACGGAGAATCTGCCTTTATCCTGTTTCTTCACGTTGGTGATGCTGGACACGTGAAAGAGGACCTCGCTGAACTGGTCCTGGTCCAGAAACACAGGTCAGGGAGACAGACAAGGCAGACAGACAGAGAGACAGAGAGACAGACAGGCAGACAGACTAAGAGACAGAGAGACAGATAGACAGACAGGTAGAGACATACTGTGCGTTTCTTCCACAGAGACATCAGCTGTCCGTCCATTGTTGCCCATAAAACATTATGTCTGTTAGAGAGGAGACAGATGATGATGATGATGATGATGATGATGATGATGATGGTATATTGATCACATTCAGTTATATGGTTGTAATGACCTCAGTGAACACAGTGAACACGGTCCTCTTAGTGAACACGGTCCTCTAGAGAACACCCCAGCGTCCGCTGGGTTAATACACCACAGTTATAATAATGATGATGACGATGATGAAGATGAAGGTACCTGAAGCCCTTCCAGACGTCCAGCCAGCTGGCCCGGACCACGGCGCTCTGAGGACTGGGGGTCCCGCTGCCGCCCCTCTTCCTGGACACCCGGATGGTGGCCGCTCTGCAGGAAATATCCTCACTTCATATATTTCTACATTAACATCAATCGCAGACCAGATCTTCCTCCATCCTGCGGTGAAATGCATGCTGGGATACTTTGGGGCATTCAACATGCTCTAGTTGAGTCTTTAAATGAAACAGATGCCTTGTGTACCTGGGAATCTTCTGTCTCAGAGGCTTTCGTGATTGGCCAGGAGGATGAGGAGGGGGCGGGGGCGGCCTGGTCGGGACGAGGCGATTGGCCGGGACGCTGCAGAGCACAAGCATCAGGGTTCAGACAACAGGGTAGCTAGTAGTCGTACTAGGACTTACTAGTACGACTACTAGCAACAGGGTAGCTAGTAGTCGTACTAGGACGTACTAGTTTGACTACTAGCAACAGGGTAGTTAGTAGTAGTGCGAGGACTTACTAGTTCTTCTACTAGCAACAGGGTAGCTAGTAGTAGTACTCGGACTAACTCGTTCTACTACTAGCAACAGGGTAGTTAGTAGAACCAGGACCTACTAGTTCTACTACTAGCAACAGGGTAGTTAGTAGTACTAGGAGTTACTAGTTCTACTACTAGCAACATGGTAGTTAGTAGTAGTACTAGTACGTACTAGTTCTACTACTAGCAACATGGTAGTTAGTAGTAGTACTAGGACTTACTAGTTATTCTACTAGCAACAGGGTAGCTAGTAGTACTAGGACTTACTAGTTATACTACTAGCAACAGGGTAGTTAGTAGTACTAGGACTTACTAGTACTACTACTAGGGACTTACTAGTTCTTCTACTAGCAACAGGGTAGCTAGTAGTAGTACTAGGACTTACTAGTTCCTCTACTAGCAACATGGTAGTTAGTAGTAGTACTAGGACTTACTAGTACTACTTACTAGTTCTGGACACATACTCTTTGGTACTGGAAGCAGGGTCTCCTTCCATCGAGGGGGCGTGGCTAACTGCTGCATCTTCCTCCTCATTGGACGAGTCCGTGTCGACTTCGTCCTGGCTCGCCCAACAAGCCAGCACAGCGACGTACGGGCTTTCTTCTCTGATGGCGTGAGGAGAGCGTTTACAACCTGCAACAGAACCAACGAAGAAGAGTCAGACTGCCGGGCGGGTGAGGACCAGGAGGACTCGCAGAAACAGGTTAAAGTTCTTCAGTACCCTCCTCCGGCGGCTCAGCAGCTCCCTCTAGTGGAGGCCAGCTGACTCCTGCCTTCTGGTCTAACGATGACATCACCAGCTGAGACAGCGCCCCGACATCTGGACACAAAATGGCCGTAGCAGAGGACTTTTATTTTGACGAGGTGCTAGATGGCAACTCTGAGCAGCAACAATGCCTCCGTTTGATTGGTTGATACCTGTGTGAGTGGCTCCGCCCCTCTGCAGTGATGGGGAGTGTGGTTTATCAGCCGAGGGTGGGAGCCCAGGATTAGCCACGATGCTAACAATTCCTGCTAAACTGGGTATGTTAGCCAATTTGCTAATGATGCTATCTAAGCTAACAGTGCTAGCAGCAGGTTCAGGTGCACTGGGCGGGTTTAGGTTAGCCACAGCGCTAGCAGTCCCTGCTAAACTAGGTGTGTGGGCCACGACGCTGTTAGCCATGCTGTCAACGGGGGGCGGGGCCGAGGGAGTGGGCGGGGCAGGGGCGTGGCCTGCAATGGTGGCAGCAAATCCAGCCAATGAAGGGATGCTGGAGGCGATGATGTCAGTAACGCCAGCCAAAGTCGGGAAGACAGAAGGAAGAGGAGGAGCCCCTTCACCTGAGGAGGAAGACAGAGTGACATCATCACAACAAACACCTTTGTGTCCAGAGTCAGAATGTTCTCAATAAGAGTCAGAATGTTCTCAGTGAAATACATTACTGCTGGTTTTGATGTGTGTTATATAAATAAACTTTGCTGTCAGATCTAAGAACCAATCAGCTCTCTGATGAGGCGACAGCCAGGCGTTTCCCATCATGCACTGGGCCACGCAGTCGGTGGAGGGCTACTGCGACGCCTGGCTCTAAAACCTGCAGCCGCTTCGCTCTCGTGAGATTATCGTGGACCACGTGTGCATGACGCCAGAACAAGTCTGGTGAAGTCTACCCAGCATGCATTGCGCTCTGATTGCCAGTGACCGATTCTGATCAGAACTGGCTCACCTCCATCGAGCCTCATGTCATGTGACCTGTCCTTTATGTCATGTGACCTTTATGTCAGGTGACTGTTATGTCATGTGACCTTTATGTCATGTGACTGTCATGCCATGTGACTGTTATGCCATGTGACTGTTATGCCATGTGACCTTTATGGCACGTGACTGTTATGTCATGTGACCTTTATGTCATGTGACTGGTATGTCAGGTGACTGTTATGTCATGTGACCTTTATGTCACGTGACTGTTATGCCATGTGACCTTTATGTCATGTGACTGTTATGTCATGTGACCTTTATGTCATGTGACTGGTATGTCAGATGACCGTTATGTCATGTGACTGGTATGTCATGTGACCTTTATGTCATGTGACTGGTATGTCATGTGACTTTTATGTCACGTGACTGTTATGCCATGTGATCTTTATGTCATGTGACTGTTATGTCATGTGACCTTTATGTCATGTGACTGGTATGTCAGATGACCTTTATGTCATGTGACTGGTATGTCATGTGACCTTTATGTCATGTGACTGGCATGTCATGTGACTGGTATGTCAGGTGACCTTTATGTCATGTGACTGTTTTGTCAGGTGACCTTTATGTCATGTGACTGGTATGTCAGGTGACCTTTATGTCATGTGACTGGTATGTCAGGTGACATTTATGTCATGTGACTGGTATGTCAGGTGATCTTTATGTCATGTGACTGGTATGTCAGGTGACCTGTCCTTCAGCTGACATTCCCTCGTCAGCAGGCAGAAGACCAACCGGTTTAGGAGGATCCCCAACTACAGGAACAAACCGGTTCCACTGTTCCACTAAAAATAGACTGAAGCTGCTTCAGACCTCAGATCAGATTCAGTAAGGATAGACTGAGCTTCAACACCGTGTGTTTGGGGGTGTTTACCCATCTTGTGGGGACGTGAATAGATTTACGTTTAGATTTGGGTTAGGTTTATTTGATGTTAATGTTAGGTTAGATTTATGTTTAGATTTGGGTTAGGTATATTTTATGTTAATGGGGGGTTAGGTTTAGGTTTAAATTTGGGTTTGGTTTATTTTATGTTAATGGGAGGTAAGGTTTATTTTTAGCGGGGGGTTAGATTTATTTTATGTTAAAGTTTGGTTTAGGTTAGGTTTATGTTTAGCATTGGGTTAGGTTATGTTAATGTTAGGTTTAGGTTAGGTTTGTTTAGGATTAGGCTGATAGCGGTTATGATTCGGGTAAATTTCCAGGAAATGAATGCAGGTCAGTGTAATCTCACTAAAAGCCATGTGTGTGTGTGTGTGTGTGTGTGTGTGTGTGTGTGTGTGTGTGTGTGTGTGTATATGTGTGTGTGTGTGTGTGTGTGTGTGTGTGTGTGTGTGTGTGTGTGTGTGTGTGTGTGTACCTGTGGTCAGGTGAACCCCATTAGACAAAACTGGTGGAAGAGTTTCACCAATCACATCTCTGAAACACAAACTTTATGTTTTAATCCATTTATCCACGTTGTGTGTGTGTGTGTGTGTGTGTGTGTGTGTGTGTGTGTGTGTGTGTGTGTGTGTGTGTGTGTGTGTGTCTGTGTGCGTGTGTGCAGATATAAGGGTGAGCTGACCTGTCCAAAGGGGAGGCGGAGCTTAGACTGTCTCTCATGTAACGAGCTCGAGGCTTTGGGACAGGAAGTGGAGGAGGAGTCATCCTGAGAGAGTCAGTAGAGAGAATGCAGCTTTAACTCATGAAGCAAATACTTTCATACAACCAGAGGAGTCGCCCACTGGTGGTCAGGAGAGATAATGCAGCTCAAACACATGAAGCATAGACTTCTATAAAACCAGAGGAGTCGCCCCCTGGTGGTCAGGAGAGCGAATGCAGCTTAAACACATGAAGCATAGACTTCTATACAACCAGAGGAGTCGCCCCCTGATGGTCAGGAGAGCGAATGCAGCTTTAACACATGAAGCATAAACTTCTATACAACCAGAGGAGTCGCCCACTGGTGGTCAGGAGAGAGAATGCAGCTTAAACACATGAAGCATAGACTTCTATACAACCAGAGGAGTCGCCCCCTGGTGGTCAGGAGAGCGAATGCAGCTTTAACACATGAAGCATAGACTTCTATACAACCAGAGGAGTCTCCCCCTGGTGGTCAGGAGAGAGAATGCAGCTTTAACACATGAAACTTTGGCTTCATTTAAAGAACTAGAGGTTTTGACACTTCTCTTCTCAAAATAAACGGTTCACTAAAGCAACACAACTAGCAAAGGAAAAGATGTGGTTTAAGAAAACTACGTTTGTTAGAGCTGGCAATAGTTACCTGAGTAAGTTACGTAACATTAGTAAGGTAGAATGAGCACTTTGTGTACACAGGCCATGCACAGTGCTCTCCTGGGTGAAAGTCCTGAGCTAACTTGTCCCTGTACTTGTTCAGCTGCTCGACGGCTAACAGGAAGTCATTAAAGCCAGAGGGCTTGAATGTCAACTTCCTGTTAGCCGTGGAGCAGCTGAACGAGCTCGTTAAGACGCTAACGAGCTGAAACCTGAAATTAATAATGGCAATAAATAATATAGTGACTATTAATTAATTAATAATATATACATTTATATATAATATACTTCAGAGGCTATATTCAGAAGTTCAGTCATTTAAATAAATGTATATTTGTATTAATACCTGACTGCTTTCTGCTTTCCGTGTCTTCAGAACTTGAGTTATTAACTTTCTCAAACAAAGAAGAAATTATACTTTAAAAAGGCTGAAAACATGAATTATGAATGATATAAATACGTCTGGAACAACAATAAGAACAACTTACTTTGCGGTGAAATCCTCAGAGACGACGAACACCTGAGATTCCTGTTGCTTACCTGTCGCTCTGCCCTCCTACCCGTCTGTCTCTCTGTTCACCTGTTTACCTGTCTGACTGTTCACCTGGTTACCTGTCTGACTGTTCACCTGGTTACCTGTCTGACTCTCCACCTGTTTACTTGTCTGACTGTTTACCTGTCTGACTCTTACCTGGTTACCTGTCTGACTCTCCACCTGGTTAGCTGTTTACCTGTCTGACGGTTGTCTTGTCTCTGTGATTGTCTCTGCTTCACATGTTGAACGTCCTGTTTCACATCTACCTGCACTCATGAAAACCGCCCCATCAGATCTACTGCCTCAAGGTGTGCGTGTGTGTGTGTGTGTGTGTGTGTGTGTGTGTGTGTGTGTGTGTGTGTGTGTGCGCGTGTGTGTGTGTGTGTCTACACCTGAACCAATCAGCAGTCAGGAAGCTGATCAGGTGTTTTAACTGCCAACGTTTTTTACAGTGAAACGTTCAACAGGTTCAACCTGCTGCGGGAATGTAGGTGTGTGTGCGTGTGAGAGTGAGAGAGAGAGAGAGAGGGAGAGAGAGTGTGTGTGTGAACTTTGACTTTTGAAGCCGTCTTCAGGTTTGTCATATATATATATATATATATATATATATATATATTGTTAAAGTGTGTATATATATATATATATATATATATATATATATATATACATATATATATATATATATATATATATATATATATATATATATACACACTTTCACAAGATTACTGTAGAATTTACAGTAACTTGCTGGCAGCAACTAGCAAGTAAGCAGCTGTATTATATTTCACAGTATGCTTACTGTAAAATGAATCACAGTACTAATGGAATACTGGGTCATTTCTACAGTAATAATCCCAGTACCTAGTAAATAAGAAAAAAGGCAAAAGGGACCTGTCTCTTTAGGGCCCCATTTCTCGCACGTGGTTCAACAAAGTCGATCAAATGTCCTCTTATCCATCTTAAATTACCGACATGATTGACATCAGGCTAACTCGGATTGCATGATGTTCGAACAGTACAATGGCAAATAAATTCAAAGGACAAGACACTTTTTTCTCCACTGACAAGCAGGCAGTGGCGGCCGTCAGGGCCTGCTAAGCCTCTCTGCTGCCCTAAACAGGTTTTATAATTTAATTAAAAAATAAATAAATCATATCTATTTTATAATGTCATTGTTTTTCACAAATACACTTCATGTATTATAATTATTTATAAGCAGAAGATGATCATGAACGCATATGAGGAAGTCAAGACCTTAATCATGGCAAAGTCTAATGCTGCGTTCACGCTAAAAATGTTGCGAATATTTGCGACGTTTTTGTGTGAACGCAGCTTTACACCGTCACTGCTAGACATAAGCGTCGCAAAATTAAAAGCCAAGGTATTTTTTAGGATTCTGCTCGAAATAACATACCCAAACTAAAAAGGGTGTATCTCTGCAACCACAAGGGCCATTTAAATACGGTTGGTGTTATAATAAAGGCAACCCATGTGAGCCTTTGTTCAGATGTGTAAATATTAGCATATATGTTACTTGTAAAGAGTAAATAAAGATTGAAAAAGATTTCAACAAAGTTTAAAATTGAAGTTTCAGGTCCGCCTATAAAGAAAAATCACTTTCAGGATGATTATCTCTTTGAAATGATGCAGCTGTAAGGTCTAAAGCTCAATCATAACACAATATGTGAACATTCTCTAACCCAAATCATGCACAATATGTGAACATTCTCTAACCCAAATCATACACAATATGTTGAACATTCTTATCTCTGTGCAAATAGTTTTCATTTCCGCCATCCACAATGGAAATTCCACTAGTTCTGCTTTATACTTGTTGTGGAAATCCCCAAAACGTCGGAACATCAAACGCCCTCGTGTCTGGATTCATAATATTATCCTGTCTGAATGGCCGCCGCTTCCAGCGCTACTAGAGCACCAGCAGCCGGTTTGATTCATGCTTTTTTTATGTCTTTGACCAGCGCAGTGTCGCGACTGAGAAATGACTTCATATTGCAGGTAAAGCTTCATAGGGGGTGGGGAAATGAAAAATGACCATTACAAAAAAAAATGTTTTCCAATAAAATATGTATTATAAATTAAAAATATATATTTACACAATATACAATATACATGTTCAGAAATAGAAAACAGAGCCGGGCTGGTGGGGATGGCTGTAGTAGATGGACTGGTGGTGGTGAATCCTCTCTGTAAAATAAATGACTAGTCAGTACTAACTTCACACAGGGTTAGGGTGAGCTGTGTACCTACGTTACCTGGTAAACAGTGAGCTGTGTACCTACGTTACCTGGTAAACAGTGAGCTGTGTACCTACGTTACCTGGTAAACAGTGAGCTTTGTACCTACGTTACGTGATAAACAGTGAGCTGTGTACCTATGTTACCTGGTAAACAGTGTCTGGGTCGTCGTCAGTCTTCCACAACAGCGTAGTGCTGGTGGCTGGAGTGAAACTGCATGTTGTCCACTGCTGCAGATGTGAATCCTCTCTGTAAAATAAATGACTACTGGTCACTACTAAGTTCACTGAAAGAAAGTTACGATTGCACACCAAAACAGTAACAGAGATCCAGCAGGGAATATGATCAGAGCATGAGCTAACTGTGCTAGCGGTTAACATAAACAGACTAGGGTGGCTGTAGCTCAGGGGGATGAGTCCTGCAACCACAAGGTAGTCGGTTCGATCCCCAGTCCCCCCATAGCTCACATATCGAAGTGTCCCTGCGTCTCGTAATGCTTTTAATGCATCTCATAATGCGTTTAATGCGTCTCGTAATGCGTCTCGAAATGCGTTTAATGCATCTCGTAATGCGGTTAAAAATAGGTTGCCCTTCCGCTCTCTCGCCAAAACACACCTGGCTGTACTCAGGTGACGTCTACATATAGTGTTAACGCCCCCTGACATCATCATTGCATCATCGTCATCAAATCAAACACATAGGTCAAACACAAATCAGTGTAATGGCTTCTACACCGTTTATCAACTATATGAAGCCAAATTATTTTGTATCACAACTTAAAGTGCACAGACTATATTTTGGTAATATTAGTAACACTAACGTTAGCTTACTAGTGCAGGAAAGTGTCCCTGCTTCCCTCTTAAAGTCACGTAGCGTTACACGGTGACTTTACTTGAGAACACTGTGCTGTCTGTAATTAATGTACAGTTGCAAAATGCTGGCAAAAAGGAAATATTAAGGAATAATGATGAGCCTTGCTGATAGGAGACCCCGGGGAAGACCCAGGACACGCTGGAGGGATTATATCTCCCGGCTAACCTTGGAACGCCTCAGCGTCCCCCAGAATGAGCTGGAAAGTGTTGCAGTGAGAGAGAAGCCTGGGTCGGCCTGCTGGACCCGCGGCCACCGAGACCCGACCCGGATAAGCAGCTGATAATAGATGGATGGATGGGTTACCTTGCTGTTGCTGAAGTTGAAGTGGACTCTGGTCAGAAATGTTGGCGCTCTTGCACCAAAATTGTGTTGAGAGAAGCAAGTGTCCATCGACACACAACGTTATAGTTACTGTCGTTGTTTGAGTAACGCAACAGAGGTATAACTGTTGTTTCCCCTCCGTCTGCGTGATAGCTAAACCTAACATCTGTGTTGAAAATAATGCTAAAACGGATTATGGTGTATTGCTGAAAAAGGAAAAAAACGCTAAAAATTACTGTATTGTGATTCACAGCAACTTTTATTTACAGTAAGATTCACCCGGGAATGAATTTTGACCATGATGCATTGCAGATCTACAGTAACATGCTGTATAGGAGGTCTATAGTAAGAATATGGCCAGTATACAGTAATATTACTGTGACAACTACAGAAACCTGTTACAGTGTAGGGCACGGGTCGGCAACTTGCGGCTCCGGAGCCGCGTGTGGCTCTTTAGAGCCGTGTGCGGCTCTTTAGCCCGTCTGTAGCCCGTCTGTTGCGGCTCCCTGAGGCTTTGACAAAAAAAAGTGGAAAAACTTTTAAAGGGAAGTCCTCTTATCTTGGAGTTTTAGGTGATATTGTGTCACTGAAAATAAAAATAAATGTTTAAATATTTCTTTCACGTCAAGCCTCCGCCCTGCAGCTGCTCCTCGTGACTCAGAGCCCCGCCCTCGCGCGCAGATGAGTGCAGAAGAGCGATTCCTCAACTGCTGCAGCAAACTGAGTAAAGTAGATCTACTTTCAGGAAGTGGATCACGTCTCCGAACTCCACTACTGCTGCTGATTCTGTGTCAGCTCATGAGACACTGAGGCGTCCGCTAGTAAAAAGGGCTACATAGTTGTGTTTTTAATTAACGTTAATGTAGCCAACACATGACTATTTTTTGTTTGATAGTTATAAACAGGTAAAATAGCAATACAATGTAAACAAATGTCTTTATTCTTGTTCTATAATTTCATAAATACAACAAACTATAGTTTTTTGTATATATAATATGACTATGTATAAAACTTCAGAAGCTGTGATATCAAATTTTTTTTTTGGTGGAAAAAGGTCAAAATGGCTCTTTGGATACGAAAGGTTGCTGACCCTTGGTGTAGGGTAAGGACTCAGTCTTAGAGATGGAGAAAGGAGATGAGTTTCCTATGTAGGACTCTTAGAGATAGAGTAAGGAGATGAGTTTCCCCAGGGCTCAGCCTTAGAGAGAGAGTAAGGAGATGAGTTTCCTCTGTAGGACTCTGGGCCTCCTGGACTCCTCCCACTAGAGGTTCTCTTTGGATCCCCCAGAATGAGTGAGAGGGAGGTGTGGGTCGGTCTGCTGAGACCAGGACCCGAAAAGAAGGAAGACAATGAAATGTTTGGAAAGAAATTAAAGAATAACAATAACATATTTGTATATAAAGTGTTTTTGTGATATTGTCATATTATTC
The DNA here is from genome assembly GCF_910589615.1 of Taurulus bubalis. Lineage (NCBI taxonomy): Eukaryota > Metazoa > Chordata > Actinopteri > Perciformes > Cottidae > Taurulus > Taurulus bubalis. Next base: position 224,385 of record NC_136590.1, on the reverse strand, counting down.
ATATTTGGTCACTTATGTTTAAATTGAGTTTAAGCTTTTCAGACTGAAGCTTTATTATTGATCCTCAGCTGATTCATTGCTGATATGTCTCTCTTACACACACACACACACACACACACACACACACACACACACACACACACACACACACACACACACACATACACACACACACACACGCACACACACACACACACACACACACACACACACACACACCACTTTATTTAAGCAGCTTTCCTGCAACACACAAACTAAAATACACTCGATAGTAAAAGTCAGTGGAAAACTCACAGAAAGCCCTTTCAGTGTGTGTGTGTGTGTGTGTGTGTGTGTGTGTGTGTGTGTGTTTTGGACTGGGTTCACTTCCTGTCAGAGAGGGGGGGCGAACGACAGAGAGACAGATTGAAAACAGACGTTGGCTCTCTCTCTCTCTCTCTCCCTTTCTCTCTCTCTCTCTTACTGTGAGTCAGTCTGTTGGTTTCCATTCGTCTTCCGTCTGGAATGAACTCTGACTGAAGAAGAAGCAGAAGAAGCAAAAGAAGAAGAAGAAGAAGAAGAAGAAGCAGAAGAAGCAAAAGAAGAAGAAGAAGAAGAAGAAGAAGAAGAAGAAGAAGAAGAAGGAGAAGAAGGAGAAGAACGAGACGAGTTTCAAAAGGTTTGAACAAAGTTGTCTTTCTTTTCTCAATATCTTATTTTTTTGTCTTTAATCTTCCATAATTTTTATTTTTCATATTGATAATATTATTAGAACTATTATTATAACTCTTACTAAAACTAGTATTGTTATTGTTAGTATTATTCACATTAAATGCCAGAGACAAGGTTCAACTCTACTAATGAAAAGATGGACATAATAAAATAATAAATCATAAAGTTTCAGTTGTTTCTATCTCTGAAGGTCAGAGGTCACTGAAGGTCAGAGGTCACTGACATCCCACTGTGACTGACAGCTGTCAATCATCGGATCTGAACCAACCAGGAGACAGAAAACTACCTTCAACATGGAGATGTGACAGACAGGTGAGACACCTAGTCCAGGTGAAAGTCCTGGTGGAGCCTAGTCCAGGTGAAAGACCTGGTGGAGTCTAGTACAGGTGAAAGTCCTGGTGGAGCAAAGTCCAGGTGAAATACCTGGTGGAGTCTAGTACACGTGAAAGTCCTGGTGGAGCATAGTCCAGGTGAAATACCTGTGGTGTCTAGTCCAGGTGAAATACCTGGTGGAGTCTAGTCCAGGAGATAGACCTGGTGGAGTCTAGTCCAGATGAAATGCCTGGTGGTGTCTAGTCCAGGTGAAATACCTGGTGGAGTCTAGTCCAGGAGAAAGACCTGGTGGAGTCTAGTCCAGGAGATAGACCTGGTGGAGTATAGTACAGGTGAAATACCTGGTGGTGTCTAGTCCAGGAGAAAGACCTGGTGGTGTCTCGTCCAGGATATAGACCTGGTGGAGCCTAGTCCAGGTAAAAGACCTGGTGGAGTCTAGTCCAGGAGAGAGACCTGGTGGTGTGTAGTCCAGGAGATAGACCTGGTAGAGTTTAGTCCAGAAGATAGACCTGGTGGAGCCTAGTCCAGGTGAAAGACCTGGTGGAGTCTAGTCCAGGAGGAAGACCTAGTGGTGTCTAGTTCAGGAGATAGACCTGGTGGAGCCTAGTCCAGGTGAAAGACCTGGTGGAGTCTAGTCCAGGATAAAGACCTGGTGGAATCTAGTCCAGGTGAAAGACCTTGTGGAGTCTAGTTCAGGTGAACCACCTGGTGGAGTGTAGTCCAGGTGAAAGCCCTGGTGGAGCCTAGTCCAGGTGAAAGACCTGGTGGAATCTAGTCCAGGTGAAAGACCTTGTGGAGTCTAGTTCAGGTGAACCACCTGGTGGAGTGTAGTCCAGGTGAAAGCCCTGGTGGAGCCTAGTCCAGGTGAAAGACCTGGTGGAGTCTAAGTCCAGGTGAAAGACCTGGTGGAGTCTAGTTCAGGTGAAACACCTGGTAGCGTCTAGTCTAGGTGAAACACCTGGTAGAGTCTAGTCCAGGTGAAAGACCTGGTGGAGTCTAGTCCAGGAGAAAGACCTAGTGGAGTCTAGTCCAGGTGAACCACCTGGTGGAGTGTAGTCCAGGTGAAAGACCTGGTGGTGTCTAGTCCAGGAGGTAGAACTGGTTGAGCCTAGTCCAGGAGAAAGACCTGGTGGAGTCTAGTCCAGGAGAAAGACCTGGTGGTGTCTAGTCCAGGAGAAAGACCAGGTAGAGTCTACTCCAGGAGAAAGAACAGGTAGAGTCTAGTCCAGGAGAAAGACCTGGTGGTGTCTAATCCAGGAGATAGACCTGGTGGAGTTTAGTCCAGAAGATAGACCTGGTGGAGCCTAGTCCAGGTGAAAGACCTGGTGGAGTCTAGTCCAGGAGGAAGACCTAGTGGTGTCTAGTTCAGGAGATAGACCTGGTGGAGCCTAGTCCAGGTGAAAGACCTGGTGGAGTCTAGTCCAGGATAAAGACCTGGTGGAGTCTAGTCCAGGAGATAGACCTGGTGGAGCTTAGTCCAGGTGAAAGACCTGGTGGAGTCTAGTCCAGGTGAAAGACCTGGTGGAATCTAGTCCAGGTGAAAGACCTTGTGGAGTCTAGTTCAGGTGAACCACCTGGTGGAGTGTAGTCCAGGTGAAAGCCCTGGTGGAGCCTAGTCCAGGTGAAAGACCTGGTGGAGTCTAAGTCCAGGTGAAAGACCTGGTGGAGTCTAGTTCAGGTGAAACACCTGGTAGCGTCTAGTCTAGGTGAAACACCTGGTAGAGTCTAGTCCAGGTGAAAGACCTGGTGGAGTCTAGTCCAGGAGAAAGACCTAGTGGAGTCTAGTCCAGGTGAACCACCTGGTGGAGTGTAGTCCAGGTGAAAGACCTGGTGGTGTCTAGTCCAGGAGGTAGAACTGGTTGAGCCTAGTCCAGGAGAAAGACCTGGTGGAGTCTAGTCCAGGAGAAAGACCTGGTGGTGTCTAGTCCAGGAGAAAGACCAGGTAGAGTCTACTCCAGGAGAAAGAACAGGTAGAGTCTAGTCCAGGAGAAAGACCTGGTGGTGTCTAATCCAGGAGATAGACCTGGTGGAGCCTAGTCCAGGAGAAAGACCCGGTGGAGTCTAGTCCAGGTGAAACACCTGGTGGTTTGTAGTCCAGGTGAAAGGCCTGGTGGAGTCTAGTCCAGATGAAAGACCTGGTGGAGTCTAGTCCAGGTGAAAGACCTGTTGGAGTCTAGTCCAGGAGAAAGACCTGGTGGTGTCTAGTCCAGGAGAAAGACCTGGTGGTGTCTAGTCCAGGAGATAGACCTGGTGGAGCCTAGTCCAGGTAAAATACCTGGTGGTGTCTAGTCCAGGAGAAATACCTGGTAGAGTCTAGTCCAGATGAAAGACCTGGTGGAGTCTAGTCCAGGTGAAATACCAGGTGGCGTCTAGTCCAGGTGAAAGACCTGGTGGAGTCTAGTCCAGGTGAAAGACCTGGTGGATTCTAGTCCAGGTGAAAGGCCTGGTGGTTTGTAGTCCAGGTGAAACACCTTGTAGAGCCTTGTTCAGGTGAAACACCTGGTACAGCCTAGTTCAGGGGAAACACAATCTACCCTGTTTCCTGTTACCTGTTACCTGTTTCCCTTTTACCTGTTGCCTGTTTCCTGTTACCTGTTTCCTGTTTCCTGTTACCTGTTTCCTGTTTCCTACTACCTGTTACCTGTTTCACTTTTACCTGTTTCCTGTTACCTGTTTCATGTCTTGTTTCCTGTTTCCTCTTTCCTGTTACCTGTTTCATATGTCCTGTTACCTGTTTCCTGTTACCCTTTTCCTGTTTCCTGTTACATGCTTCGTGTTGCCTGTTTCCTGTTACCTGTTTCCTGTTACCTGCTTCCTGTTTCTTGTTACCTGTTTCCTGTTACCTGTTTCCTGTTGTCTTTTTCCTGTGTCCTGTCTGCAGGAGCCTCTGTCCTTTTACATCTTGATCTCTACAAGCATTTGTCTGTCTTCATCTGGGTCCGATCATGAGACATGTATCATGTCTGACTGACATCTCTCAGTGCATGTCCACACACCACCTGAACATTAACCCTGACAAGACTGAACTACTTTTCTTTCCTGGAAAAGGCTCTCCCACCCACGACCTCAATGTTACCTTCAACAACTCAGTGTTGGCCGTGCACCTTGTGTGACACTCAACATCCTGTAGGTCCATGCTACACAACATATTGTAGGTTCATGCTACTTAACATCCTTTAGGTCCGTGCTGCACAACATCCTGTAGGTCAATGCTACACAACATCCTGTAGGTACATGCTACACAACATACTGTAGGTCCATACTACACAACATATTGTAGGTTCATGCTACACAACTCCTTTAGGTCCTTGCTACACAACATCCTGTAGGTCCATGCTACACAACATCCTGTAGGTCCATGCTACACAACATCCTGTAGGTCCATGCTACAATACAACCTGTAGGTCCATGCTACACAACATCCTTTAGGTCCATGCTACACAACATCCTGGAGGTCCATGCTACACAACAACCTGTAGGTCCATGCTACACAACATCCTGTAGGTACATACTACACAACATCCTGTAGGTCCATACTACACAACATGTTGTAGGTTCATCCTACACAACATCCTTTAGGTCCATGCTACACAACATCCTGTAGGTCCATGCTACACAACATCATGTGGGTCCATGCTACACAACATCCTGTAGGTCCATGCTACACAACACCCTGTAGGTCCATGCTACACAACATCCTGTAGGTCCATGCTACACAACAACCTGTAGGTCCATACTACACAACATATTGTAGGTTCATGCTGCACAACATATTGTAGGTCCATGCTACACAACATCCTGTAGGTACATGCTACACAAAATCCTGTAGGTCCATGCTACACAACATCCTGTAGGTACATGCTACACAACATACTGTAGGTCCATACTACACAACATATTGTAGGTTCATGCTACACAACTCCTTTAGGTCCTTGCTACACAACATCCTGTAGGTCCATGCTACACAACATCCTGTAGGTCCATGCTACACAACATCCTGTAGGTCCATGCTACAATACAACCTGTAGGTCCATGCTACACAACATCCTTTAGGTCCATGCTACACAACATCCTGGAGGTCCATGCTACACAACAACCTGTAGGTCCATGCTACACAACATCCTGTAGGTACATACTACACAACATCCTGTAGGTCCATACTACACAACATGTTGTAGGTTCATCCTACACAACATCCTTTAGGTCCATGCTACACAACATCCTGTAGGTCCATGCTACACAACATCATGTGGGTCCATGCTACATAACATCATGTAGGTCCATGCTACACAACACCCTGTAGGTCCATGCTACACAACATCCTGTAGGTCCATGCTACACAACAACCTGTAGGTCCATACTACACAACAAATTGTAGGTTCATGCTGCACAACATATTGTAGGTCCATGCTACACAACATCCTGTAGGTACATGCTACACAACATCCTGTAGGTCCATGCTACACAACATCCTGTAGGTACATGCTACACAACATCCTGTAGGTCCATACTACGCAACATATTGTAGGTTCATGCTACACAACATCCTTTAGGTCCATGCTACATACCATCCTTTAGGTCCATGCTACACAACATCGTGTAGGTACATGCTACACAACATCCTGTAGGTCCATACTACACAACACATTGTAGGTTCATGCTACACAACATCCTTTAAGTCCTTGCTACACAACATCCTGTAGGTCCATGCTACACAACACCCTGTAGGTCCATGCTACACAACATCCTGTAGGTCCGTGCTACACAACATCCTGTAGGTCCATGCTACACAACACCCTGTAGGTCCATGCTACACAACATCCTGTAGGTCCATGCTACACAACAACCGGTAGGTCCATGCTACACAACATCCTGTAGGTCCATGCTACACAACATCATGTAGGTCCATGCTACACAACATCCTGTAGGTCCATACTACACAACATCCTGTTGGTTCATGCTACACAACATCCTGTAGGTCCATGCTACACAACATCCTGTAGGTCCATACTACACAACATATTGTAGGTTCATGCTACACAACATATTGTTGGTCCATGCTACACAACATCCTGTAGGTGCATGCTACACAACATCATGTAGGTCCATACTACGCAACATATTGTAGGTTCATGCTACACAACATCCTTTAGGTCCATGCTACACAACATCCTGTAGGTCCATGCTACACAACATCCTGTAGGTCCATACTACAAAACATATTGTAGGTTCATGCTACACAACATCATTTAGGTCCATGCTACACAACATTCTGTAGGTACATGCTACACAACATCCTGTAGGTCCATACTACACAACATATTGTAGGTTCATGCTACACAACATCATTTAGGTCCATGCTACACAACATTCTGTAGGTCCATGCTACACAACATTATGTAGGTCCATGCTACACAACACCCTGTAGGTCCATGCTACACAACATCCTGTAGGTCCATGCAACACAACAACCTGTAGGTCCATGCTACACAACATCCTGTAGGTCCGTGCTACACAACATCCTGTAGGTCCATGCTACACAACATCCTGTAGGTCCATACTACACAACATCCTGTAGGTCCATACTACACAACATGTTGTAGGTTCATCCTACACAACATCCTTTAGGTCCATGCTACACAACATTATGTAGGTCCATGCTACACAACATCCTGTAGGTCCATGCTATACAACAACCTGTAGGTCCATGCTACACAACATCCTGTAGGTCCGTGCTACACAACATCCTGTAGGTCCATGCTACACAACAACCTGTAGGTCCATGCTACACAACATCCTGTAGGTCCGTGCTACACAACATCCTGTAGGTCCATGCTACACAACATCCTGTAGGTACATACTACACAACATCCTGTAGGTCCATACTACACAACATGTTGTAGGTTCATCCTACACAACATCCTTTAGGTCCATGCTACACAACATTATGTAGGTCCATGCTACACACCATCCTGTAGGTCCATGCTACACAACAACTTGTAGGTCCATGCTACACAACATATTGTAGGTTCATGCTACACAACATCCTTTAGGTCCGTGCTACACAACATCCTGTAGGTCCATGCTACACAACACCCTGTTGGTCCATGCTACACAACATCCTGTAGGTCCATGCTACACAACAACCGGTAGGTCCATGCTACACAACATCCTGTAGGTCCTTGCTACACAACATCATGTACGTCCATGCTACACAACATCCTGTAGGTCCATACTACACAACATATTGTAGGTTCATGCTACACAACATATTGTAGGTCCATGCTACACAACATCCTGTAGGTCCATACTACACAACATATTGTAGGTTCATGCTACACAACATCCTTTAGGTCCATGCTACACAACATCCTGTAGGTCCATGCTACACAACATCCTGTACGTCCATGCTACACAACATCCTGTAGTTCCATGCTACACAACATCCTGCAGGTTCATGCTACACTGCATCCTGTAGGTCCATGCTACACAACATCCTGTAGGTCCATGCTACACAACATCCTGTAGGTCCATGCTACACAACATCCTGTAGGTCCATGCTACACAACATCCTGCAGGTTCATGCTACACAACATCCTGTAGGTCCATGCTACACAACATCCTGCAGGTCCATGCTACACAACATCCTGCAGGTTCATGCTACACTGCATCCTGTAGGTCCATACTACACAACATGTTGTAGGTTCATCCTACACAACATCCTTTAGGTCCATGCTACACAACATTATGTAGGTCCATGCTACACAACATCCTGTAGGTTCATGCTACACTGCATCCTGTAGGTCCATACTACACAACATCAGGAGAATACGTCCCCTTCTCACCCAGAAGGCGGTCCAGGTTCTGGTACAGGCAACCTCACACCTTGACTACTTTAACTCCCTCCTGCAGCTCATCCAGAATGCAGCAGCTCGACTGGTCTTTAACTGAAATTCACCCACACGACTCCACTCCTCCACAACCTTCACTGGTTACCGGTGGTCGCCCGCATCCGCTTCAAAACATTGGTACTTGCGTACCGTGCTACGAACAGATCGGGTCCAGTCTAAATCCAGGACATGGTGAAACCGTACACCCCGGCTCGTTCGCTCCGCTGGGCTTCAGCCAATCGGCTTGTAGCTCCGTCACTGAGAGCTAAACACTCAACAAAGTCAGACTGTTTGTGTCCTGCTCCTCATTGGTGGAATGAGCTCCTCATTGACATCAGGACAGCAGAAAGTCTTTATATTTTCCGTTGCAAACTAAAAACACTCATTTTTCGACTACACCTTGAATAAGGAAGGTAGCACCTAGTAGCACTTTAGAAGCACTTAGATGTCTCTTACTGATAACTTTTTGTAGTTTAACTTTATTGAATAAATTGTAATTTCTTGATTCTTGTTGTAGTTTGTACTCATGGTTGAATGCACGTATTGTAAGTCACTTTGGATAAAAGCATCAGCTAAATGAAATGTAATGTAATCATCTGTGACACCGCTGAGGTCCTGCAGGACTAAACTCGGGGCAGATTTAACTGCTATCCAGCCATGAAGCTGTGATTGGATGAAAGCTGCTGACCGCCTCCCCCCTCTGCTCCCCACAGGAAATACTTTCCTATTTATTTTCTTCATCGGTGGTCGACTCACATTCCTCACACACGCACAGCCAATGAGACCTCTGATTGGCCGAAGTCCCAGGAACACACTCTGATTGGATGACTGGATTTAGTGTCTTTATTTTTCATTGAAAATAGAAAAAGATGAAAAAAAGCGCTCTCTCTCTCTCTCTCTCTCTCTCACACACACACACACACACACACACACACACACACACACACACACACACACACACACACACACACACACAGGTCTGTTCAAACCATCAGAGCTCTCAAAGACTGAAATGATTTAAACAGTTTCTGTTTCTTTGACCCGACTACAGACAGATTTCAAAATAAAAGACTTTCAAAGAATCTGTAACCTTTCAGTTTTATCAACCGAACAGTCACTTTTTGATCTCACTTTAAATTAAATAAATACCCATAATTCTGTGCCTGACTAGGTGTGGTATTATTCACCTTCAGACCTTTATTTTGAAATCTCTCCTGTCTTGCTGTTCAGGATCAGCGGACATGAATGCTCCCACCGGAGGACGAACAGGAAGTCTGAATGTGCTGCACTTCCTGTTGGGTGGGTACCATGTGAGATTTTACAGGTGGACTGATGTGGGTGCCTGTCTGTCTGTCTGTCTGACTACTCATCTGTCTCCAGGTGTGTTCCTGGTTCGTCATGAAGGGGGCGTCGGTCTGGAGCTGCAGCCTTCAAGCGCTCAAGTTCTGCTCAATTCAACCTCCAATTTCACTGTGGTCAGTCAATACCTGTCTGTCTCTCCATGTGTTTCCAGGTACCTGTCTGTCTCTACAGGTGTGTTCAGGGTGGAGTCAGGTACCTATCTCTCTCTGCAGGTGTATTTAGGGTGAAAAAAGTTACCTGTCTCTCAATACAGGTGTATTTAGGGTGGAGTAAGGTACCTGTCTCTCGCTACAGGTGTGTTCCGGGTGGAGTCATGTGACGTGGCGGCTACCTAACCCCCAGGTGCAGGGGGTTGAGGTTGAGAATCAGGGCTCCAGCAGCGCCCTGCACCTCTTCAATGCCTCCTGGAAGAACTCTGGAAGATACACCTGTGACGAGGTGTCGTCCCATCAGAGCAGAGAGGTGGACATATTCATTCCTGGGCAAGGTGACATGATATTGATACATATTATGAGTGATCATCTCCTGATACTTCCTGTGTACCTCCCGATCCTACATGTGTACCTCCTGATCCTACCTGTCTAACTCCTGATCCTACGTGTGTACCTCCTGATCCTACATGTCTACCTCCTGATCCTATCTGTCTACCACCTGATCCTATCTGTCTACACCCTGATCTTACATGTGTACCTCCCGATCCTACCTGTGTACCTCCTGATCCTACCTGTGTACCTCCTGATCCTACCTGTGTACCTCCTGGTCCTATCTGTCTACCTCCTGATCCTACATAAGTACCTCCCGATCCTACCTGTCTACCTCCTGATCCTACCTGTGTACCTCCTGATCCTACCTGTTTACCTCTTGATCCTACCTGTGTACCTCCTGATCCTTCCTGATCCTACCTGTGTACCTCTTGTGTACCTCCTGATCCTACCAAAGTACCTATTATGTACCTCCTGATCCTACCTGTGTACCTCCTGGTCCTATCTGTCTACCTCCTGATCCTACCTGTGTACCTCCTGATCCTTCCTGATCCTACCTGTGTACCTTTTGTGTACCTCCTGATCATACACGTGTACCTCTTGTGTACCTCCTGATCCTACCTGTGTACCTACTGATCCTACGTGTCTACCTCTTGATCCTACCTATGTACCTCCTGATCCTACCTGTCTACCTCCTGATCCTACCTGTGCACCTCCTGATCCTACCTGTGTACCTCTTGATCCTACCTCTATACCTCTTGTGCACCTCCTGATCCTACCTGTGTACCTCTTGTGTACCTCTTGACCCTACCTGTGTACCTCTTGATCCTTCTGTGTACCTCCTGATCCTACCGTGTACCTCTTGTGTACCTCCTGATCCTACCTGTGTACCTCTTGTGTACCTCTTGTGTACCTCCGTATCCTACCTGTGTACCTCTTGATCCTACCTGTGTACCTCCTGATCCTACCGTGTACCTCTTGTGTACCTCCTGATCCTATCTGTGTACCTCCTGATCCTACTAGTGTACCTCTTGATCTTACCTATCTACCTCTTGTTTACCTCCCGATCCTACCTGTCTACCTCCTGATCCTACCTCTCTACCTCCTGGTCCAATCTGTGTACCTCCTGATCCTACCTGTGTACCTCCTGATCCTATCTGTGTACCTCCTGATCCTACCTGTGTACCTCCTGATCCTATCTGTCTACCTCCTGATCCTACCTATGTACCTCCTGATCCTACCTGTGTACCTCTTGTGTACATCCTGATCCTACTTGTGTACCTCCTGTGTACTTCCTGATCCTACCTGTGTACCTACTGATCCTACCTGTCTACCTCTTGATCCTACCTGTCTACCTCCTGATCCTACCTGTGTACCTCTTGTGTACATCCTGATCCCACTTGTGTACGTCCTGTGTACTTCCTGATCCTACCTGTGTACCTCTTGATCCTACCTGTCTACCTCCTGATCCTACCTCTATACCTCTTGTGCACCTCCTGATCCTACCTGTGTACCTCTTGTGTACCTCTTGACCCTACCTGTGTACCTCTTGATCCTACCTGTGTACCTATTGTGTACCTCCTGATCCTACTTGTGTACCTCTTGTGTACCTCTTGTGTACCTCCTGATCCTACTTGTGTACCTTTTGTGTACCTCCTGATCCTACCTGTGTACCTCTTGTGTACCTCCTGATCCTATCTGTGTACCACTTGTGTACCTCCTGATCCTACTTGTGTACCTCATGTGTATTTCCTGATCCTACCTGTGTACCTCTTGTGTACCTCTTGTGTACCTCCTGATCCTACCTGTGTACCTCTTGATCCTACCTGTGTACCTCCTGATCCTACCGTGTACCTCTTGTGTACCTCCTGATCCTATCTGTGTACCTCCTGATCCTACCTGTGTACCTCTTGATCCTACCTGTGTACATCCTGATCCTATCTGTGTACCACTTGTGTACCTCCTGATCCTACCTGTGTACCTCCTGATCCTACTTATGTACCTCCTGATCCTACCTGCCACCCAGGTCCGGAGGAATGGTTCGTCCCTCCGGGTCCCGGTGTGGTGATGAAGGAGGCGGAGGAAGACACCATCCCGTGTGTTGTTTCCGACCCGCAGCTCACCGTCTCGCTGTACGAGCGTCCCGGCAGGACGCCGGTCAGCGGGGCGACGTACGAACCGGGGCGGGGCTTCACGGGCCGACTCAACGACACATCATACGTGTGCTCGGCTGCCCGGGGGAGCGAGAAGAGGGAGTCCCAGGTGTACTACGTCTTCAGCATCGTAGGTGAGCTCAGGGGGTATATGATATACATATTATAGGTTACCTTATCACTCTATCTGTCACTCTATATTTCTTTTGCTACATGTGGTCGTCCTGAAACCACAAGGTAGCCGGTTACCCAGTCTCCACATAGTTCCCATGTCTAAGTGTCCTTGCTCCCCGGCACACAGCTCCTTAATCACTAAGGATGGGTAAAATTTACCCGAGGGGATTAATAAAGGACCATTTATTTTCTTTCTTTCTTCTCTCTCCACCTGTCTGTCTCTCAGTCCCTAAGGTGATGGAGGTGGACCTGTCCGTCTCCAGCAGGGTATTGAAGCAGGGGGAGGTTCTCACTGTGAACTGCACCGTCAAAGACACCGAGATAGTCTTCTTCTCCTGGGACTTCCCTCGCAGACAGGTGCCTGTCTCTCTCTCAGCCTGCCTGTCTGCCTGAACAATACAGTGTTTGTTCTCCGTGTGAAGTAGTTCTGTTGTGTTCTTTCAGGAAATTGAGCCTCTGACGGACTTTCTGCCCAATCGGATCCGCTCCTTCGTGAACATCTCCACAGTGACGGTGGCAGATTCTGGTAGGTGACCCGACCAGGCAGAGGGAACATAAGCTAACATTAATAACCATAACCAGCTATCCATAACCAGCTATTTATAACCAGCTAACCATAACAGCTAACCATAACCAGCTATTCATAACTAGCTAACCATAACCAGCTAACCATAACTAGCTAACCATAACAGCTAACCATAACCAGCTATTCATAACCAGCTATTCATAACCAGCTAACCATAACTAGCTAACCATAACTAGCTAACCATAACCAGCTATTCATATCCAGCTAACCATAATCAGCTATTTATAACCAGCTAACCATAACCAGCTATTCATAACAGCTATCCATAACCAGCTAACAATAACCAGCTAATCATAACCAGCTGTTCATAAATAGCAAACCATAACCAGCTAACCATAACCAGCTAACCCTATAACCAGCTAACCATAACAGCTAATTATAACCAGCTAAGCCTATAACCAGCTAACCATAACAGCTATCCATAACCAGCTAACCATAACCAGCTAATCAAAACCAGCTGTTCATAATTAGCAAACCATAACCAGCTAACCATAACAGCTGCCCATAACAGCTAATCATAACCAGCTAACCATAACCAGCTCACCATAACAGCTATCCATAACCAGCTAACCCTATAACCAGCTAACCATAACAGCTAATCATAACCAGCTAACCTTATAACCAGCTAACCATAACAGCTAATCATAACCAGCTATTCATACCTAGCGAACCATAACCAGCTATTCATAACCAGCTAACCATAATCAGCTATTCATAACCAGCTAACCATAACCAGCTATTCATAACTAGCGAACCATAACCAGCTAACCATAACCAGCTAATCATAACCAGCTATTCATAATTAGCAAACCATAACCAGCTAACCATAACCAACTAACCATAACAGCTAATCATAACCAGCTAACCATAACAGCTGCCCATAACAGCTAATCATAACCAGCTAACCATAACAGCTATCCATAACCAGCTAACCCTATAACCAGCTAACCATAACCAGCAAATCATAACCAGCTATTCATAATTAGCAAACCATAACCAGCTCACCATAACAGCTGCCCATAACTGCTAATCATAACCAGCTAACCCTATAACCAGCTAACCATAACAGCTGCCCATAACAGCTAATCATAACCAGCTAACCATAACAGCTAATCATAACCAGCATCACTAATGTTAAAAACCTCAAACCAAGCCAGAAATCTAGGTGTAGTTATGGATTCAGACCTCAACCTGAACAGCCATATCAAGACAATTACAAAATCAGCCTCCTATCACCTGAAGAATATATCAAGGGTTAGAGGACTTATGTCTCAACAGGATCTGAAGAAACTTGTCCATGCATTTATCTTCAGTAGACTTGACTACTGTAACGGTGTGTTCACAGGTCATTTATCTTCAGTAGACTTGACTACTGTAACGGTGTGTTCACAGGTCATTTATCTTCAGGAGACTTGACTACTGTAACGGTGTGTTCACAGGTCATTTATCTTCAGTAGACTTGACTACTGTAACGGTGTGTTCACAGGTCATTTATCTTCAGTAGACTTGACTACTGTAACGGTGTGTTCACAGGCCATTTATCTTCAGTAGACTTGACTACTGTAACGGTGTGTTCACAGGCCTCTGTAAAAAGTCAATCAGAAAGCTGCAGCTGATTCAGAACGCTGCAGCTGGAGTCCTCACTAAGACCAGGAAAGTGGATCACATCACTCCAGTTCTGAGGTCTTTGCACT